>NC_079312.1:40626820-40934320 GCF_029931775.1 Euleptes europaea | reverse complement strand
TTTACATGTTCTGGTAAGTCATCAAGAGAGGAAACAGACTCTGGGAACAATGTTTCATGTGGTTAGGCCCTACTGCGACTCATTGTTTTGACAACAGCAGACTAACATGGCTATCCTTCTTTTATGTACGGTTGTCAGCTCTGGGCTTGCCAGGGCCCTGCTGGGGGCAGGGGATCCCCTGCTCTTGCCCCCCCCCCCCCAGCACCAATCAGCTGGCTGGCAGAGGACTTGGTAAGGTAAAGCTCCCCTGTGCAAGCACCGGGTCATTCCTGACCCATGGGGTGACGTCACATCCCGACGTTTTCTAGGCAGACTTTTGTTTTACGGGGTGGTTTGCCAGTGCCTTCCCCAATCATCTCCCATTTACCCCCAGCAAGCTGGGTACTCATTTTACTGACCTCGGAAGGATGGAAGGCTGAGTCAACCTTGAGCCGGCTACCTGAAACCAACTTCCATCAGGATCGAACTCAGGTTGTGAGCAGAGCTTTTGACTGCAGTACTGCAGCTTACCACTCTGTGCCACGGGGCTCCTAGGCAGAGGACTTGCCAGTCACAAAAGAAGGCCTAGGCATGCCTCTCTGGCAATGCAGTGACTTCACTTCTGGCACACATAGGGTTGCCAACCTCCAGGTGGTGGCTGGAGTCCTCCCGCTATTACAACTGATCTCTAGGTGACAGAGATCAGTTTCCCTGGAGAAAATGGTTGCTTTGCAAGGTGGACTCTAAGACATTATACTCTGTTGAGGTACCTCCCTTCCCTAAACCCCTCTCTTCTTAGGATCCACCCCCAAAATCTCCAGGTATTTCCCAACGCGAAGCTGGCAACCCTAGGTGCACACTGGAAGAGACTTCATCATGTTGCCGGCAATGCAGGGATGCTCTGGTATTTGAGCAAAAACTCTGTGGTAAAAATGACTTCTACATAGAGTTTTTACCCACATACCATAGTGTCCTTGCATTGCAGGTGGCATAACATCACTGTCGATGTGTACCAGAAGTGACATCACCACAGCACTGGTAATGCCAGCTTAGGCCTTTCTTTGCTCCTGGTAAGTCTCCCTCACCCACCTGGTAACCCTATTCCAACTCCCTCCCTCAACAGAAAAGCCATATATGCCTCTTTTCTGCCTGATAAAGAAGAAGAGTTGGTTTTTACACCCCACTTTTTCTCTACTTTTAAGGAGTCTCAAAGAGCCTTCCCTTCCCCTCCCCACAACAGAAATCTTGTGAAGTTGGTGGGGCTGAGAGAATTCAGAGAGAACTGTGACTAGCCCAAGATCACCCAGCTGGCTTCATGTGCAGAAGTGGGGAAACCAACCCAGTTCACCAGATCAGAGTCCACTGCTCATGTGGAGGAGTGAGGATCAAACCTGGTTGTCCAGATTAGAGTCCGCCGCTCTTAGCCATTACACCACGCTGGCTCTCAAGTGATGAAGAATGTACTCGTTGTTGTTTTTTTAAATTAAACCCAAATACGCTTAAATTAAACTCTACACAAATATCTACAAGGTATCTTAAAACACAATAAATAATGCTAAAAAAACTAAAACAGAAAAATATCATAAATATAGCTGCCGCATAATAAACGAACAAAAGATAGCACCAATTAAAATAGCACATCATAAAACCTTCTCAAACCCGACGGCATAAAAAAGAGTGGTGTTTTTAAAAATGGGAGCACTAAAAACTCTGCAACAAATGAGATTTTAAGAGGCCTGAGAGACTAAAACCATCTTTCCTGGTGCCTGAAAGGTTGTAAATTTGTCACCAGGCAAGCTCCGTAGAGAGAGAATTCTGTGCAGCCTGGCCAGCTTGAAAACTGGAATGCCTTTATGTCCACAGAATTGGTTCCCAATTAGAATGTATTTACTTACCTACTCTGCATCTAGCAGACATAGGTGTTTCAACGACCAAATTCTGTTTGGCTACAGCCATGTACTACAAAGCTGCGACGCACTCTTGCAAAAGCACTCAATGCAAATTCATTTTTAAATGAAAAGGAATATTCATGACAGTACTCTGTAATTCCACCAATATTTTGTACAGCGTTCGAAAGCAAGGAAACATGCCATTTTCTGCTGCTGGAACATTTGCTGACCCAGGGTTATTTAAGAAGGAACGCCGCTATTCAATAAATATTAGAGACATTTTTCCAAAGTTAATAATTTATTAAAACACAACATTTAATTGTAAAGAATTGGAGTGATTTTGGAATAAATTGGCCACTGCTTGGAATTGGCAAACAGCTGCGACCCCCGTGGCGCAGCATGTGCGATGTGTCAAATGCCAAGGCCGTTCCCACCACGGCCATAAGTAGCATCTGCCCACAGCGGTCCCGCTGTGGGCAACTGGGATGGCAGTACCAGGATGACACCAGGACGAACGCCACTGGGTGTTATCCCCCACCACATGGGAAGAGGCGGACAACCTGCCCTGCCACCAGGGCCTGCCCATGAAGCCTCTCCCAAAACCCCTTAACTAGGGTTCCCAAATCAGGGAAGCGACCCCATACCTATGGCGCTTCCCCCCAACGTGACACATCCCCATGCCGAACCGCCCCAAGCTGTGACTATCAGTAAAACAATAGGGAGGGTGGGTGGGTTTCAAGCAGAAAACGGAGTGAGCTGTGGGCGGGCTCCGCTCCCCTTTATATAATATTGGGGCGGAGTTTTCCACGCCCCCACCCAGCTCCCGCCTTCCGCCCCCATTGGCTGGGACCCTTCCTTGTCCCAGCCAATGAGAGGGCTGTAGCCGGGCAGATCGGGACCGGCACGAGCCGCGTGCGCGCGCAAACGCACATGTCGGCTGGCCGGGCCCGATCGCCCTCCCCCCCTCGCCGCGATCGTTCCCTCTCTCTCCCGGGGCAGCAAAGATGGCTCCCGGGAAGGCGGGAACCATGGCTTATCACTGTCGTGCCGCCAGATGTTGGCCAGTTGGCGACCAGCAACCGGATGGTTAACCATTGTTATTTAAGTTGACACTGGAGAGGAAAGCCACAAGGCTGATAATGCAGACTACATAACAGGGTAACCCCTTTTTGCAGTGGCTTCTTTCAACCATCAATCCCAAGGATACTCTCCACCATCTTGGCCAAAGTACACTTGGAAAAAAGCAAAGGAAGTGAAAGGGTTGACAGATATCTGGACCAAGATCCTGCTAGGGATGCCATCCTGGGGAGGGCAGGGAACTACAGCTCATCTTCAGACTACAGAGATCGGTTCTCCTGGAGAAAATGGATGCTTTGGTGGGTAGACTCTATGGTGTTGTATCCCTCTGAAGTGCCTGCCCTCCCCAGGCTCCATTGTCAAATCTCCAGGAGTTTCTGGATCTGACAACTCTAGCCCATCCCCCACCAGTGGCAAGAGGAGACCTGGCAACTGGTCTTAACCTAGAAGTTAGGCATGTCACAACAAAATATTTCTATTTTCTATCAGTGGAGTCCCCAGTGGTTGTGGTTGTTGTTTAAATCAACTATCAGTCATAAAGGGGCTCAATTCTTACTGGGACCTTGACATAAGGGGAGAAGGATTAAGCTGCCCTCACGGTATTACTGGTAGATTTCACCAGTTGGACAAATAGTAGCTGCCTAAAGTTGCTTCAGGTTGAGAAAATGGTGTGGTTAGAAGACACCCTACCTCCTACTACAGTCCCAATTTGAATTGGTCCTTAGCAATAAAGAAATAAGGCCAAAATGAAAGAAACTTAGAGAAGTATGCACAAATACCTTTTCAGAGGTTTTAAAGTTAGAGACCATGTAAGAAGAGAAGCAGGATCCCAGCAGAAAGATATGGAATTCACCACCACAAGGGTGGTCTTATTGATTCTGGTGTGTGTGTTAAGTGCCATCAAGTTGCTTCCGACTTACGGTGAACCTATGAATTGATGACTCCAAACCAACCTATCGTTAACAGACTTGCTCACATCTTGCAAACTAAGGGCCATCAATCCATCTCACATTAGATCTTCTTTTCTGCTGCATTCAACTTTTCCTTGCATTATTTTATTTTCCAGTGAGTCTTGTCTTCTCATAATGTGACTAAAGTACAATAGCCTCAGTTGAGTCTTTTTAGTTTCTAGGGAGAGTTCAGGCTTCATTTGACCTAGAACCCACTTATATGAGTGATTCTGGGGCCCTGGACCAAAGTCCAGGTTGCAGTCTGGGAATCACTTCCATCTCCCACCAGCCCCAGTGCTGTGGCCAAGCAAGGGGTGGCCCTCGCCCTGTGCAAGATGGGCAGGAATAGGGTTGCCAGGTCCCTCTTCACCACCGGCAGGAGGTTTTGGGAGCGGAGACTGAGGAGGGCAGGGTTTGGGGAGCGGAGGGACTTCAATGCCATAGAGCCCAATTGCCAAAGCGGCCAATTCCTCCAGGTGAACGGATCTCTATCGGCTTGAGATCAGTTGTAATAGCAGGAGGTCTCCAGCTAGCACCTGGAGGTTGGCAACCCTAGGCAGGAGCTACTACTGCCACCAGAAGTCATCTGTCCAAACTCAGTTTTGCTCAGTTGAGTGGTATTATAGGAGTAGGATCCATTCTATTAGCTGGTTCCCAGCCCTTCCTGACCTCTTCCATTGCGCTTTTGGTACCCTAACAATGCAGTCCTAAACCGAATGAACTCTTTTAAGCCCATTAACTTCAGTGGCCTTAGAAAGGTGTAACTGTTTAGGATTGCTCTGTAAATGCTTCTGCTAAGGTTCTGCCTGGCTCCTTGGCATCCATGGCTTTTCTGGAAACAATTCTTAAGTTAAAGCTCTCACGGGTGAATTGATCCGAGCCCGCTGCTATACGTCTGCCACAACAAGTAGGTTTCAATTGCTTTGCCTATTGATGGCGAATGCATTGTTACAGAGCTGTGTTTCCTTCGTTGCAATTAGAGGATGGACTCTCACTCAATAAGTGTTTTTTGATGTGTCTATATAGTGGCCACAGGACTCCCCGCCATAAGCCTGAGAAGCAAAAGACTGGCCCTGCTCCACAAAGGTCTCTATGGTATTTCAAGAACACAGGAGAGAGAGAGAGAAAATAATTATTTGTCTAGGATAAAGCCAGGGTGGTGTAGTGGTTAAGAGTGGTGGTTTGGAGCGGTGGACTCTGATCTGGAGTACCGGGTTTGATTCCCCATTCTTCCACATGAGCAGCGGAGGCTAATCTGGTGAACTGGATTTGTTTCCCCTCTCCTACATATGAAGCCGCCCTGACCTGGATGGCTCAGGCTAGCCTGATCTCATCAGATCTCAGAAGCTAAGCAGGGTCGGCCCTGGTTAGTATTTGGATGGGAGACCACCAAGGAATACCAGGGTTACTGTGCAGAGGAAGGCCCTGCAAACCACCTCTGTTAGTCTCTTGCCATGAAAACCTCACAACTCTCCTAGAGCTCTCTCAGCCCTGCCTACCTCACAGGGTGTCTGTTGTGGGGAGGGGAAGGTGATTGTAAGTCAGTTTGAGTCTCTTACTTCTGAGTAAATGTGCTTCAGATTATACTCGGCATGGGGTTAATTCTCCACACTATTTCCCCTTTCTTTTTTTCCATCTGGCATTCTCCAGCAGTTAACTTTTCCCAACAGACACGATCATTCTTGAAGCCATGTGTCTTTTCTAGCTAACAGCTGGATTTATCAAAGGTGATTTTGCCTTATGGAAAATAAAAACAATTTTCTGCTCCACAGTATTATGTATTTGTAAAATTAAACTATCAAGAAGGCAGCACATGAAATGAGTGTTCCACGCTATGTGTTGTGACAGTGGGACTATAAATAAAGAGTTTTAATCTTCTAAACACTATATTGAATTTTGAGCTGCAGGCATGTATTATTTAAAATAATGAGGCAGAATGACAGAGCTGTGCAAGAGAACAGAACCTGAAAAGTCAGCGAGGAAAGGAACCTGCCACTGGAGAAAGCTGAGGCCTGACAGATATAAACAAGGCATTGCGGGATGAGACCAAATGACCATCTAGACCAGCATTATGTTTCCTGTAGTGGCCAGATACTTGTGGGAAGCCCCTAAGCAGGTCACAAGTGCTACCTTTTGTGACCGGCCACAACTGGCATTCTGAGGCATGCTCTGAACATAAAGCTTCCAGTCAGTTGTTGTGAATAGGATTCACTGCAACCCACTCCTAAGAATACATCACGGGCTACCCAGATTCTTTCAGATTCCAGATGAGACAGACCAAATCCACTAATGGTTAGATTTATGGTTTAAACCAGTTTTTAGGCATAGCAATAGCATATAAAGTTAGGGTTGTCCGGTCCCTCTTTGCCATCGGCGGGAGATTTTTGGGGCGGAGCCTGAAGAGGGCGGGGTTTGGGGAGGGGAGGGACTTCAATGCCATAGAGTTCAATTGCCAAAGCGGCCATTTTTCTCCAGGTGATCTGATCTCTATCGGCTGGAGATCAACTGAATTAGCAGGAGATCTCCTGCTACTACCTGGCAGTTGGCAACCTTATATAAAGTGCGTAGGCACATATTTGTATCACCTCACCCATAAATGTAAGCGCTACCCACTGAGAGGTGGTGAGGGCCACTGGCTTGGAAGGATTTTAAAGGGGACTGGGCATGTTGGCAGAGTAATTAACACAGTGTAAACAAGGCTTTATTCAGGAACTAACATGCTTGGTAGTGAAGAAGAGGGAGAGATCGTGTACAAACTACATGACTGGCTGAGAGAGAGAAAGCAAGAGTGAGAGTGGAACTTCCAAGAAGAAGGAAGATATTGCCCTAAGAGTAGCAATCTGGAGACAGACAAGGAATGATACTTAACAGGAGAGAAGGCGCTGACCTCACTATCCTATCTGCCTTCTTGCTGCCTGCCCTTTACAGGGTCTTCTTCTCTTCTTCTCTGCCTGCCCTCTACAGGGTTTTCTTGTACACCACACATTGTCTATTCCAACAAGACAGACTTATGGAGGACAGGTCTATCATAAGCCATGAGAGCTGAATGGGACCTCTGGGTTCAGATGCATAATGGCTCTGTTTTACAGCCATTGTGGAGACGTCATTAGGGGAGACTGTTGCCAGTAAACCCCACTTGTGGGCTTCCTTGTGGCATCTGACCAGCCACGGTTGGAAATAGGATGCTGGACTAGACCATCTATCTGAGCCAGTGTGACTACTCTTATGTTCTTAACAGATATACTAGCTGGCCAGCTGCTCACTTCAGTGGCAGAGAGCAAAACTGATCTGGGTCTTCTTCTCATGGATGATAGAAAGTGACAGACATCCGCAATTATGTCTCATCTCATTCCTTACTTAGTGGGATCAGGCTGAGTCAGGTAGCATGTGAAATTGTCGGATAGTTTTCTTCATGGTTTCCTATTTCTAACCGTTCCAGGCTTCAAGAGGGTTAAGCATCCACTGTCGGATAGTGGTTAGCAGAAGGTAGAGAGTATACAGGCAACCAATGTGGTGTCAGGGTATGAATGCTGGAACAGGATCTGGGTGACATGAGATCTGATTGCCCCTTGCACATAAAGTTTATAGGGTGATTGACCTTGGGCCAGTCGGAATCTCTCAGCCTACAGCTAGGGCTGTTGGGGGAAAAAATCGGCAAAATTCAGATTCGGCAAAATTCCGTTTTATTCAGGAAATGCCAAAGTCTGAACTTTCCCGATTTCGATCCGTGGAATTCGGCACTAAGTTCGGAGTTCGTGAATAAATCCGGCCATTTAAAGCCATTAAAAACACATTCACGGATTTCCACGGCTACGGGGGGGGGCATTTTTGGAGGTAGAGGTCCCAAACTTTCAGCGTAGCTTGAGAGGACCCTTCTTGCAAGAACCCCCAAGTTTTGTGAAGATTGGGTCAGGGGGTCCCAAGATATGGGGCCCGGAAGAGATCCCCCCAAAAGCACCAATTGGAATAAAGGCATTAAAAACACATTCGCGGCTTTCCACAGCTCCGGGAGAAAAGCATTTTTGGAGGTAGAGATTCCAAACTTTCAGTGTAGCTTGAGAGGACCCTTCTTGCAAGAACCCCCAAGTTTTGTAAAGATTGGATCAGGGGGTCCCAAGATATGGGGCCCGGAAGGGGTCCCCCCAATCTGGCTTTGCCTTGGATTTGCTGCTCTCTAGAAGCACATTAAGGATCGCCTGCTCCCAATCATTCCAATGGGTGGATGGAGGGGACCGCATAGCTCGGGGGCCCCTGACCCAATCTTTACAAAACTTGGGGGTTCTTGCAAGAAGGGTCCCCTCAAGCTACACTGAAAGTTTGGGACCTCTACCTTCAAAAATGCCCCCTTCCAGAGCCGTGGAAAGCCGCAGAAGTGTTTTTAATAGCTATTCCAATTGGGGGGGGACCGCATAACTCGGGGCCCCCTGACCCAATCTTTACAAAACTTGGGGGTTCTTGCAAGTAGGGTCCCTCCAAGCTACCCCGAAGGTTTGGGACCTCTACCTCCAAAAATGTGTTTTTAATGCCTTTTTTCCAATTGGTGATTTTGGGGGGGGGGCTTCCAGGCCCAATATCTCAGGACCCCCTGACCCAATCTTTACAAAACTTGGGTGTTCTTGCAAGAAGGGTCCCCTCAAGCTACACTGAAAGTTTGGGACCTCTACCCAGAGCCGTGGAAAGCCACAAATGTGTTTTTAATGGCTTTATTCCAACTGGTGATTTGGGGGGGAACCCTTCCGGGTCCCATATCTCGGGACCCCCTGACCCAATGTTTACAATACTTGGGTGTTCTTGCAAGAAGGGTCCTCTCAAGCTACACTGAAAGTTTGGGACCTCTACCTCCAAAAATGCCTCCCCCAGAGCTGCTGAAAGCCGCGAATGTGCACAAGTGCACCCCCCCATGGGGATCTTTCTCACACACAAACAGACACTCTCTCTCTCTCCCCAGGCCGCGCAGCAGCTGGGCTCATGCACTCATCCACGACTGGTTGGCCAGAAGAAGACCCAGCTTGGCCACCGATTGGCCGCAGGAGAATGCTGCTTTGGGGGCGCCAAACTTGTACGAATTTATCCGGCGTCCGCCCGAACTCGCCGAGTTCAGTTCATCGTTTGCCTGCCTTTTTTTTACTTTGGTTCTATCTGAAGTAGAAACCGCCGAATCAGGGGAAATTTGGCTGTTTTTCTTGTTGGATAGAACCGAATCGACAGCCCTACCTACAGCGATGTTGTTGTAAGGATAAAATGGGGGAAAGAAGAGCCATGTATGTTGGGCAGAACTCCTTGGAGGAAGGGTGGGGTAGAAATCATTTGCAACACCTTCTTGAGATGGTTAACCACAAACATCCAGAGAAAGCAATTTTGCAATTCTAGCTAGCTCCAGTCTGAGTTCTTCGTACATCTCCTCTTTCTGACTTATGTATGCTGCTTAGCTCTCTGCACAATCATTTAATTAACTGATGATTTTCTAATATTTTCAGATGGTTCATGTGGAGAATGAACTTCTGAAGCCTGGCTGATTTAAACCACAATTAGCAAACCTTCTCTTGCTCCATGGCGTCCTCCACTCTAGCACAGAGTCTAACACATGGAAAATTTCCACTCCAGGCCTGCCCCTCTTTAAAGGGCCTCATCGGCTTCTTAGCTTTGCAGCTCCAGCCATCTTTCTAGATTTGAAGGCGGGTCTGTCTCAGAACCAAAGCAAGCCACCCATTACACATGGCAACTATCCACTGAGAAAACTATTCTCCATTAGGATGTTTGTGAACGGACCTCACCTCGATTTGCAGAAGTGGAAATAGCATTCAAAGATGCCCAGTTCAGAATGCATTATTACATGGGAAATGGATATTTAAGCTTGTCCCCAACATCCCATTTTCCTGGTTTAAATGTTCCTCAGAAGCTGGTGCCTATATGCATGCTTCCCTTATTGAATATACAACAATTCCAAGAAGGTGGGTTTTTTTTTAAAATGGCTCAAGGGAAAAGAAGGTTAACTTTCCTGCTGCGCTGTGACTCCAATCCAAATATTGATCTTCCCCATACAATTCCCGTTTACATTTTTAAAGGCCATTCACAACTCACCCAAACTTATGCTCTGAATCAGTGCCAACACCACATCTTATAGCAGTGAATTTCATTGGTTGTGTGAAACGGGCAGTTTCTTTGCTCTATCTTGAACCTACTGCCAATCAGTTTCATTGGGTGTCTCCCAGTTTTAGTATCATGAAAAAGATGAGAAAGACATTCTCCTTCTCTGTACTGACTATAAGTTTATAAACCTCTGTCAACCTCTGTCAGTCTTTATTCTTCTTTTCCTCTAGACCAGGGGTGTCGAACTCATTTGTTATGAGGGCCAGATATGACATAAATGTCACTTGATCAGGCCGGGCCATGCCTCGCCAGCCCAGATCAGGACTGGGGTGATCGTGGCTGCCTCTGCTGGATCACAGGCCGGATAAGATCCCTCAAGGGGCCGGATCTGGCCTCTGGGCCAAATGTTTGACACCCCTTCTCTAGACTAAAAGTCAGAGGCAGACACATTGTTTGCATTCCTTAAAGTCTGAAAGCAAAATTACAATTTTTACAAACTGACGGTCACAGTACAATCTTGTGAATCACTAGGGTTGCCGGGTCCCTCTTCACCACCAGCGGGAGGTTTGAGGGCGGAGCCTGAGGAAGGACAGGTTTGGGGGGAGGGACTTCCATGCCATAGAGTCCAATTGCCAAAGTGGCCATTTTCTCCAGGTGAACTGATCTCTATCGGCTGGAGATCAGTTGTAATAGCAGGAGATCTCCAGCTGCCACCTGGAGGTTGGCAACCCTATGAATCACTCTCAGCTCCTGTTCTGCAGGTGCAATTCCATTGGAAGTAAACCCTTCTCATTCAAAAAGACTTTTCTGCAAAGCATAGCAGCCTGAGGTTTGCAAAAAAAAACCAAACCCAACAGGAATAATTTGTGCCTCTGTAGGTCATCTTCAATGTTTTATATATTACTGCTATCTGTAAGCCTTCCTTCAGTATTGCCAAGCGTGCCAAAAATATTTTCACAGGACCTTTTTTTATTTGATAGTAATATAGCTATAAAACAGATAAAGAGTATTTATCTCAGCAGCTATAAATTTTGGCTGACCTTTAGAATCCATTTAGAGAAAGCGCTCATTCCTCTTTTTGACTTTGATTTAAGATTATTTGTGGAAGGCAAATGGATGCATACATAACACAGAGATATCTGCCAATGCAATTACCCTGGCCTAAAGTGGTAGCACACAAAAACTACCCTGGAGTTTACTCTGCTTAGATAACTATCTTGGAACTATGGGCAATGTATTGTCAGGTCTTTTTTTTTTTTTTTAAGGAAAAGAGAGGTAAGTCAGATCTCTATCACAGAAACAACATTGTCCCTCTCCAATAGATTTCTTTGCCCATCCCAGGATGGCTTCTAAAATTTTGCACTACATAAAAAGAATGTGAAAGAGGTATAAACAGGAGTGGCCTAAAAAGTGGATCAGTAGGGTTGAGAGACATTATGATGGCAATGTAATTGACATCTTTTAATTGCTTATCAGAGTCATGGGTGATGGTTATTGTTTCCTTAGTGGTATCTAATGGCTAGTTATGGTTCTTTAATGGACAATTTGCCTTTCTACCGTTGGGTGCGCGTGGCAGAAAAAGAAGTGGTTTTGCGATCTGAATATGAGCAGGGAGGAGCAAAGCATTGTGAGTTTAGCTAGCCCAGGGGAAGGGAGAATGCAATGGTTGCTCAGCCTTTTAAGGGTTCTGATGCAGGATTTGCAGTTGTGCTGCCTGCTTCGGGAGTTTATTTTCTTCTATTATGTTTTGTACATATATTTGTACATAAGGAGATATTTTAAAGATCCTACACCTTTTCTGCCTGTCTCTTAGTACAAGGAAATAGATTCTATAAAAGTCTTGGGGCTGCAGACCATTTGAGGAAGTGAGGTGAACTCCCCCCCACCTTCTGACAATAAGGATCAGGTGACCTAAAGCCTAATTAAAATATCCATATTCATATGTGTCCGAAAAAGTTCTTTTGGGTGCCGCTTATTAGAATTTGTGTAGATGATCACACGTTTGAATATTCACCCACGCAAAACACTGTTCACACATGAAAGCAAGCAAGCTACAAAGAAGGATTCTAACCTGTGCTGTTTTTCCACATGCGGTAACTTCTTTTTAAAATGTATGTGAGAGCCAGCATGGTGTAGTGGTTAAGAGCGGTGGTTTGGAGCAGTGGATTCTGATCTGGAGAACTGGGTTTGATTCCACACTCCTCCACATGAGCGGCGGAGGCTAATCTGGTGAACTAGATTTGTTTCCCCACTCCTACACACGAAGCCAGCTGGGCGACCTTGGGCTAGTCACAGCTCTCTCTGCCCAACCCACCTCACAGGATGTCTGTTGTGGGGAGGGGAAGGGAAGGTGATTGTAAGCTGGTTTGAGTCTCCCTTAAGTGGTAGAGAAAGTTGGCATATAAAAACCAGCTCTTCTTCTTCTATGTGAAAATTTCAGTCCCAGTCTGTGTTCTCAAACAGTACTTTCCTGTGAACAAAATGCATTTTCTGAATGTTTTGATTAACTTTTACAGCGCTACCCTGATCTAAGAGCACTACCAGCTCCTGGGTCCACATCAGCAACAAAATTAAAAGATTAACAACTTGGATTAAGTGATCATGTGCTAACTGAAATCTGTGTTGGTTGTGTATTGCCTGCAGCTATCCACCTACAATATAAATTAATGTGTTCTATATACGCTGAAGCGAGCCTCTTAAATTCACACATACGTTACAGTCATGTACAGTAACAAAAGGGTTGTGTATAATCTTTTATTTTTTGAGAGTCAGGGTGGTGTAGTAGTTAAGGTGCTTTATTAGGACCTGGGAAACCCAGGTTCGACTCCCCACTTGCACCACTTGCTGGGTGACCTTGGGACAGTCACACACTCTCAGCTCTGACCCTGCCTAGCATTTGGATGGGAGACCTCCAAGGAATACCAGGTAATGACAAACCACCTCTGAATGTCTCTTGCCTTGAAAACCGTATGGAATCATCATAAATCAGCTGTAACTTGACGGCAGTACACACACACACACTGAATAAATCAGAATTACAGCTCTGGCAAAATGGCTCCTAAGCATACAAACAAACAGGGCTATTCTATAATTTAGAAACACACTGTATAATGAGGTTGTAAGTACCAAGCACCCAGCTTGCTGGGGGTAAAGGGAAGAGGACTGTGGAAGGCACTGGCAAACCACCCTGTAAACAAAGTCTGCCTAGAAAACATCGGGATGTGACGTCACCCCATGGGTCAGGAATGACCTGGTGCTTCCACAGGGGACCTTTACCTTTTTTTTAAGTACCAAGAGAGTTGAGCCAGAGAGTCCAGCTGAAGAATGGATTGTTAGGATGTTCTCCATGGTACAACAGATGGCCTCAGGGTATTATTGCAGCTACAGACTCCTCACAGATCCTCTAATAGGGCTGTTGAAAAAAAAATTCGGTATAGTTCGGATTCGGCCAAATTCGGCCCGTCTGGATTCAGGATATGCCGAAGTCCGAACTCCCCCACTTCGGGTCCGTGCAATTCGGCGCGAATTCAAAGTTTGGGGAAAAATTCAGCCGAATAAAGCCATTAAAAACACAACCGTGCCTTTCTGCGGCTCCAGGGGGGGCATTTTTGTGGGTAGAGGTCCCAAACTTTCAGCGGAGCTTCAAAGGACCCTTCTTGCAAGACCCCCCACGTTTTGTAAAGATTGGGTCAGGGGGGGCTGAGATATGGGCCCCGAAAGGGGTCCCCCCACCCTTAATGTGCATCTCTGAGCAGAGCTTGCCGCCTACACACAAAACTCCCAGCCCCGACAAACAGCTGAGAGCAAGGGCAGGGCAGGTGCTAAGAAGTTTGCAAAGCAACACAACTGCAAAGCAACACAACTGCAAAGCAACACCCACAACTGCAAAGCAACACCTTTGCAACCATGCAAAGCAACACCTGACACCTGGGAGTTTGCAAACCATGGAAAGGGACAGAGGCAGCTAGCTATGCCTAATGAGCAGGAGGGGGTGGAATTTCCCCTTTTGCATTGGACCCGGGACCAGGCAAATGCATTCTTTAAGTAACCATTTGAAAACCAGTTTTGAGCAAGCATCAAAATAGACCTAACCGATCTTATGAATGAGGGAAAACCTGAGGACACACAACTGAAGCCCCTCCTCAAACCAGGGAGAGAGAGACTCGAGGGGGCACACACATCCCAGGCACAATGGGCGAAAGCCCCCTTTGGCTTCCCCCCCCCCACAGAAACTGCTCCCTCCCCACACACACACAGACTCTGCTTCCCCCCCACACACACACACACAGGAGAAAAATTATAGATTAAAGCCCCCAAAGGGGTCTTACTGTGGCTGTCTTCTGTTCCATCAGGAGGGGCTGGGAGGACTGGGTAATCCAATATGATTCCATTTAAGCACGGAAGGTTTTGCCGCTCTGGAGATGCATACAGTATCGGGTGATCCATTCATCCCAATAGGGAAAAGGGGTGGAGCCCATATCTCGGGACCCCCTGACCCAATGTTTACAAAACTTGGGGGGTCTCTTAAGAAGGCTCGTCTGAAGCTCTGCTGATAGTTTGGGGTCTCTACCCCCAAAAATGCACCCCCTGCAGCCACGGAAAGGAGCACAAGCACCCGCCCATGAGGATTTCTCTCACTCTCTCTCTCTCCCTGGCCTGGCCGCGCAGCAGCTGATTCCTCCAGTACTCAGTCCTGACTGATTGGCCAGAAGAAGACCCAGCTTGGCCACCGATTGGCCGGGGGAGGAGAATGCTGCTTACTGACGGTTATGCTGCTTACTGACGCCCCGAATTTGCCGAATTTATTCGTGAACTCCCGAACTTGCTGAATTCGGCTCCCCCCGGTTTCCCACCATTTTTGAGTTTGGTTCGTCCCGAACTAAAAACCGCCGAATCAGGGGAAATTCGGTGGTTTTTCAGTTCAGGCCGAACCGAATCGACAGCCCTATCCTCTAATGCAAAGGGCCAATGAACCTGCTGGGTCTGGTTTGGTTGCTTATTAAACTGCTCTTGAACTGTCAGTTTGTGCTTGACCATTCAGTGTAGCTTCCCTGTTGGTGATATTGCTCTCCTATGAACTCACCTATATAATAAAATTAAGTTCTATCTTGATTGGAGCATAAGGCAAGACTGCTGTTGTCTTAAGCCAGGCTTTTCTCACCTAAGATCTTCCATGTAGATGGCCTCTTTAAACCCAGCCTAGTACACTGTTAGCTCCTAGTTTTCACTTGCTAGATTGACAAGATAATGAGGTCTGGGAAACTTGAGATATATCATTTTGCAACTGAACACCACAGTAAATTCTCAAGCTGCAAACTTGCAATTTATCTGTAGCTATCCCTCCCCAAAATGTCCAAGACATATGGTTTTGTCTCCCATTTGAGTGAAAGGATAAATTGCTAAGATTATCTGCTGGACTCCATCTGATAACCACTGTGTGAGCCTCAACACACTTTTCATTCAATGAGCCAAGGAGAGCCCTATTATCCCAGAACGTTAATACTGGTATTATAATTGCACAGTTCTGGTACCGTGCTATGCTTGTAAAAAGGCATGCATTTGTCAGGGATGGCAATTAGGGTGGGCACAGGGGTTCAAATCTCCTCACCAGCTGCTATATTGGCCAGTTGACCAGCTCTATTCATAGTGGAGGAGGAGGAGGAAGAAGAAGAGGAGGAGGAGGAGGAGGAGGAGGAGGAGGAGGAGTTAGTTTTTATATGCCAACTTTCTCTACCACTTAAGGAAGAATCTTTTGTGTAGGGACTGACCTGCTAGTCCAATGTAGAGAGTGGAAGGGCACTGATAATATTTGATGGCATATATGATATTGGAAGATGAATGTGTGGATGAACCTGAGATGGTATGGCTGGTGTTGTTAGGTCTGGTGATTGTGTTGTCAGAGTGGCTATGGGGACAGAGCTGGCATCTTGGTTTGTTGTGGGCCCTCGTCCCAGAGTCCGTGTCCATGTTAGGAATGGTATTGCTGAGGGTGAGAAGTTGTTTAAGGTTAGGAAGCTGTGGGCAAGAAAAGGTTTGCCTCCCAATGCCTGTGAGAGGGGAGTATCATTGTCCAGCATAGGTTGTCGATCATTAATGAGACGTTGACCTAATTTGAGCTCAGAGCTGTATGTGACCACTAGTGGTGTTTTGTTGTCGTTTTGTTTGGGCCTGTCTTGTAGCACCTTATCCCTTGGTATCATTCTGGCTTTGTTGATCTGTTTCCTTACTACATCAGGTGGGTCTTGTAATTCCACGAATGTCTGCTGTAAATCCTGCAGGTGAGAATCTCTGTCTGAGAGATCAAAATAGATGAGGCTGTAGTGTAGAGCTTGGCTGAAAACGATCTTGAAGGTAGAAAGTTTCAAATCTTCTGTGCATATCAACTATCAGTACTGTCAAATACAGAATATCATTGTTTGCAGACATTAAATGCTGCAAATGTGAACAATCAGTTATCCACTACTGAAATAAAATATCATTGGGTGTCAAATGCAGTTCAAAATACAGTTGAGGTTCCAAGGAGGAAAACATTTGACATCACATTCTTGCATAGGGTCATTTTTGGAAGTAAATAAAGGCTGTTCAAAGATGGGCAAGCAGACAAGGAAGCTAGTGAAAAGGAGAAAGGACTAAACAGGATGACTGTAATTCCTGAAGGAAGATTAGTGAAGCCTGATCCCTAAGCATTTGTAATCAAGGTGAACAATCTAGTGGAATTTAGCAGGTGGCTGGGGTAGGAGCAAGGCCGAGATCTGGGAAGATAATACTTACCCCCTTCTGAAATGACAAGTTGCTCTCTGTAAAAAGAACACCTGAGTGTGCCCATTGAAGTTTTGGCTGATGGCTGGCACACACTTGTCCTCTTTCAGGAGCAGGAGCCATCAAAGGAAAGAAGACTCTCCTGTGCTTCAATAAATTATGACTGTGTGAGGGAGTTGCCAGGAGATTATCAGGACCCACTGATGACTACCCTGTCCACGTGGATACAAAACTCTAGAGTTAAGTGGAAGTAGAGAAGACCTAGTGGAATCTCTGACCAAAGCAATGGTAAAAAAATAATGAAGAAGGCTGAATGAGGCCAGTCATGTTTACAACCGAGACAACCACTGCCCAATCCCTCACTCACAGCAGATGAGAGATGAGTATGGACAAAGGGGCAGGTGGATTATACACAGAGAGAGAGAGAGACAGAGAGAAAACTGGACGAGGTCCCAGGTTTAACTCTGCTATGAAACTTGTTGCATGATGGTGGGCCATTCATTGTCATACAGCTGAACCTACATCACTAGGTTGTTGTAAGGCTAGAATGAGGAAGAGAGAGCCATGCATACCACTCTGGGGCTCCTCGAAAAAAAGGGAAGGTTAAAAATGTAGTGCATAGACATTGTGAGCTCCTGCTGCAGCATCACCACCCCAACTGATCAGAAGGTGGGTAGAGGTTATGGATGACGTGAAGTCCGCTCTTCATTGCAAGAGGCAAGTAGCAATGTCTTCAGGTAAGGAACTGACAAATCTGTATTTTGCAAAATGGAGATCTTCGAGGTCTCTTCTTTGTGAAAGAGAACATTTGCCCTCCCAGGCATTCAGCAAGATTATGGTAACCGGTTTCCTAGTGGAAACAGTATAAAACTGCCATGTCAAGCCTCCCACCTCCAAGCTTTGTGGGAGGCCCAGTTTGCCCTCGCAAAGGGGCTGCCAGTAGTGTGAACCGAGCCTAAATGCACACAGGATGATCTACCTACCGGTTTCACACAGTTTCCCTAACAGGATTGCTTTCTGTGTAGGAACCTGTGGAGTGGAGGATCTGCAGACCCTGGGACCTCCAGTTTCCTATCAAAGTTAATGGGACTGATTTATATTATTTGGTTTCTTACATTCTTATCCCATCCTTTCCCCAAGGAGCATCTCACTCTCACTTTTTATCCTCAAAACGTCCCTGTGAGGTAGGTTAGGATGAGAGATGATGACTAGGCCCAAGGCCATTGAACTTCTCAGATCACGTGGCTGCCTCAGCTCCTGGGATGTTTGGCAGCAGAATACTTGAACAGACCTCACCAAAAAAGATTGTGTCAGAGAACTGGTGTAGCATTCAACTAGGGCAACTCAGGTTCAAACTCTACTCAGCAATAAAGTTCATTGAGTGATCTTGAGGCAAACCATGCTCCCAGCCTAACCTCTCCCACAGGGCTGTTGTGAGGATAATGGGAAGGGAGAAATATGTGTGCTGCTCTCAGCTCCTTCAGAAAGGGTGGAATAAAATGAGATGGCTAGATCTGCAATGTCATGGCGGTTCTGCAGTTCATTCACCCACACAAGTTGTGACTTGACATGGAAATGTAATGTGGTATAGCGAGAACCAAGGAATGCAGAGGTAGGCGATGGCAAACCACCTGCTGGTCTCTTGCCTTGAAAACCCTACTGGGTTGCCATAAGTCAGCTGTGAAAAAGAAGAAGGGTTGGCTTTTATACCCCGCTTTTTCTCTACCTTTAAGGAGTCTCAAAGTGGCTTACAATCACCTTCCCTTCCCCACAACAGACACCCTGTGAGGTAGGTGGGGCTGAGAGAGTGTGACTAGCCCAAGGTCACCCATCAGGCTTCACGTGGAGGAGTGGGGAGTCAAACCCGGTTCACCAGATTAAAGTCCAGCACTTACGTGGAGGAGTAGGGAATCAAACCCCGTTCACCAATTAGAATCTACCACTCATGTGGAGGAGTGCAGAATCAAATCTGATTCCCCAGATTAGAGTCCACCACTCTTCACCTAACACTCTTAACACTATGCTGGCTGACTTGAGGGCACTTTACACACACAAATTTAAGCCAGTGTGGTGTAGTGGTTTTCGTCAGGGCTGGTGCTACCATTAGGCGAACTAGGCGGTCACCTAGGCTGCTGGTCACGAACCTGGCTCGGATAAGCCCCTTTCTCTCAGCAGAGCCTACCTCACAGGGTTGTTGTGAGGATAAAACAGCAGGGGTGGGGACCATGCCACGCCCAGCTCTTTGGTGAACGGTCAGGATAGAAAATACACCCAGTAAAGCAAACCCGTTGTTGAGGTCTGGCCAGGCCAGGGGGAAGGCAGTTGGTGCTTGTTTGCACATGTAGCATCTCCTCCTGGCCCTTTCTGTTTGACTGGCAGCAGGGCCGGTGCCAGACATTTTTGCGCCCCAGGCAAGGCTAACTACTTGTGCCACTCATTGCTAACCAATTTTCAAAAACAGATGTCTTGTAGAAAAAACTAAAAGCACAACATTTTAATAATTCTGCTCCGTAGCACAGTTGTGGTACTTGTCTTAAAATAAAAATAAATAAAAGCACAACACTTTTAACAATTCTGCTCCATAGCACTGTTGCGGTACTTGTCTTAAAATAAAAAATAAATAAAAGCACAACACTTTTAATAATTCTGCTGCATAACACTGTTGCGGTACTTGTCTTAAAATAAAAATAAATAAAAGCACAAAACACTTAATAATTCTGCTCCCTAGCACTGTTGCGGTACTTGTCTAAAAAAAAATAAATAAAAGCACAACACTTTTAATAATTCTGCTCCCTAGCACAGTTGCGGTACTTGTCTTAAAATAAAAATAAATAAAAGCACAACACTTTTAACAATTCTGCTCTGTAGCACTGTTGCGGTACTTGTCTTAAAATAAAAAATAAATAAAAGCACAACGCTTTTAACAATTCTGCTCCGTAGCACAGTTGCGGCACTTGTCTTAAAAAAAAATATATATATATATAAATTGTCAGTTGCATTTCCCCCCCCTCCCCGAAACTAATCTGTTTAAACCCGCGCCCCTCGGGCCAGCTCCGCGCCCCTCTGAGGTCTGCGCCCTAGGCGGCCGCCTCGTTCGCCTCAATGGTCGCGCCGGCCCCGGCCGCGAGAGATCAATGGGAAGAAGGGCGGGGCGGCGGCGGCGGCACGCTTCGCTCCAGCCGGCGCGGTGCGGGACCCCTTCGCGGCCGCTAGAGCCCTCCCTCCCTCCCTCGCTCCCACGCTCCCGCCCGCCAGCCAGCCGGCGGAGGCGATCCCGTAGCCCAGGCTGGAGGAGCCGCTTCTCAGAAGGGAGCCGGGCGGGCTGGCGCGCGGGGGCAGGCGAGGCGAGGCGAGCAGCCCCCTTCTTGGGGCGATCTGCCGCGTGACAGCGGCTCTCCCGTCCGGAGGTGGCGAGCGAGCGAGAGGCACAGCCGGCAGCCGGAGCACCAAGCCACGGTAGGCGCTGGCGAGGCTGGGCCAGGCATTGTCGGCTGGTGGTCCTGGGCGAGCGCGGGGATGGGATCCCCTCCTCCTCCTCCTCCTCCTCGTCTCCGCAGTGGAAAAACCCGAGCGGGGAGCCCCGAGCGGGAGGCGCGCAGGCCACTGGCCATTGTCAGATGCGGCCGCTCCCGCCCAGCCAGGCGAGGCTGCCGCCCCCCTCTCTCTCCCCCGGCCTGGAGCGGGGGCTTCCCCGGGAACAAAGCCGGGCGGGGGGCCCGAGGCGAGACTTTCGCCCGGCTGGAAGTTGGGGCGGGGACGGGCGGCTGCCGCCTCTCCCTCCTGCCAGGCAGACGCGCACCAAAAGCCCGGCTTTCCCTCCCCTTCGATTTGCAAAGGGCAACCCTCGAGCCACGCGCTTTGTTCTTGAACGAGCCGCGGGTGGGAGAGACGCGCACGCTGTAGAAAACGGCCAGAGCCCAGGAGCACCTTCAAGACTAACACAAATATTTTCTGGCAGGGTAGGAGCTTTCGTGAGCCACAGCTCACTTCGAAGCTCACGAAAGCTCATATCCTACCAGGAAATATTGTTGTTAGTCTTTAAGCTGCTACTGGACTCTCGCCCTTCTTCAGCTCTGAAGAAGCGAGCTGTGGCTCACGAAAGCTCACACCCTACCAGGAAATATTGTTGTCAGTCTTTAACTTGCTACTGGACTCTGGCCCTTTTCTACTACTGCAGACAGACTAACACGGCGACCCACTGTGAAAGAAGAAAGCTGGGATGGTTGCTTTGGGAGCGGGGAAGGGATGGTTTCGCTGCAGACTCCCCCCCCCCCCAATCCCCAGGCTGGGTCTGAAGAAGCGCTTGTTCGAACCAGTCGGCTTCTGGGAGGGGGGGGGGTTGGGTTGGTACGGCCAGGATTCCCGGGGATCTCCTCTCGAGCTCTCACTTTGGCGTGCCTCGAACCGCAAGAGGCGAGCGAGTGGAAGGAGCCCCGACTCGCCGCTCCCCAGTCCGGCTGGCTCTTTCTCCCCCGGCTTGGAAGGAGGGCTCGCTGGGCGGGCTTCATGCAGCCCCCCCCCTAAAAAAAAGGTACAAGGGGCGAGAGGGCTCATTTTGTAGAGCATCTTCTTGGCATGCAGAAGGTCCCAGGCTCAATCCGGCATCTCCAGTTAAAGGGACTAGGCAAGAAGATGATGTGAAAGACCTCCGCCTGAGACCCTGGAGAGCCTCTGCCGGTCTGAGTAGACAATACTGGATGGACCCAGGGTCGAATTCAGTAGAAGGCAGCTTCATGTGCTCATGATCTGCTGGACAGCTCTGGGTGGTGGGGGCCAGGTCTGGCGCTCCGGCTTGCTTTCCATCTGGGGCTGGCCGCCTGGGTTGTTAAGAAACTGGCGGGAAACAAGGGAACTGGCGGGGAAGAAATATAGGGTTTCAATAACACCTGGTCTTAAAGGAGCCATTGCCTCATTTGATGGACCAGTTCTGTCTTAGCAGGCGGAAGCGCCCGGAGGCAGCAGTTTCCACCCTAGGTTCATTCACCCGGTATAGTTGGATTGCCCTGGTTTTCCAGAGAAGATTACCTCTTTTCCAGGCGGGGGTGGGGGGTGGGGGGGACAGTGACAGTGTAAAGAGAAATCCAAGACCAGGAAAGAAATACAAAATATGGCAATAATAGTGTGGGGTGGGGCCATGGCTGAGTGCTGGAGAATCTGCTTTGTTCACAGAACAGTTAGAGAAAGGATCCAGTTAGAAAAAGGATCCAGGACTAGGTGGAATGGAAGACCCTGAGACCCCAGAGAGCTGCTGCCTGTCAGAGCGGGCAATATTGACCTGACTAGACCAAAGGTCTGATTCAACAGGGCATGTTCTTGCGATTATCGAAATTTATTATTGCAGCAATGGTGACAGAAATGTGTTAGGATTATAAAATAAAATATTACATTATGGGTTTAAAAAAATTAAGCAATCTGCCAAGTTCCCTGGGTGCTCATCATATATTCATGCTCTTATATTGTGTAACGTCTATTTTAGCCGCCTAATGTTGACAGTGTCTCTGAATCCTGAAAAGTGAGATCCCATAATTACATAATGGCAAACAGAAGGATTAAGAGAAGGGGGTTTCTTCACTTCAAAGACTTCTTGGATAAGGAGGGAATGTGGATTTGTGAGCTCTTCATGTAGGACAGGTAGTTGTTTGCGAATGAATGAGGCAAGCAAGAATGGGGGAAGGGGGAAGGAGGGTTTTCAGGCTTCTCCCTCAGAATGAGCTGCCATACCTAAATACCTCTCAGGGGTCATAGCCTCTTCTCTTTCAGTCTAAGAAAACCAAAACTAGCCATGCTGCTTGGCAATGATTTGTAGGGTTGTTTTGTTTTTTTGGAATTAACTTACTCTCTGTTTCAACTTGTGATTCTCTTATGTCTGGAATAAGTTTTTTTGGGGGGGGAACAGTTCTGCAATCCGACCCTCACTGTGTTGGTGTGTTTAATTTAGTCATTTTCCTGCTGCTTCTCACACCACTTTTCCTTTGTGGTTCCATTTCATTTCCTCCCCCATTTCCTAGAATAGACCATCTTTCTGCATTGTGTCTGTTTCCTCCCTGCTTGCTTCTGAGTGTTATCTCTTTCCTGATGACGGGTTTGGCGCCCTCACATTTTCAGTCTATTGCTTTCTGTTCAACTCCCCAAATTTCAGAGGTTGAGATGCAGAAGGTAACAGCTTTGGAACACTGTTGGATTTTTCTTCTCGCTGCAATTCTAAGAGCTAGCTGTTAACGGAGAGTTCATTGTTGAGTCCTGGATACTGGCCCAACCACAAAGTTCTTGTATCAGAGCACTACTACCAAATGTGTAGGGTGGCCAGGTCCCTCTTCACCACTGGCAAGAGGTTTTTGGGGCAGAGCCTGGGGAGGGTGGGGTTTGTAGAGGGGCTTCAATGCCATAGAGTCCAATTGCCAAAGTGGCAATTTTCTCCAGGTGAACTGACCTCTATCAGCTGGAGATCAGTTGTAATAGCAGGAGATCTCTAGGTAGGTGGCCACTGGAGATAGGACACCTTTGGTAAGGACACCGCACCTATGGAGCGCTCTCTGCTGCTCTCTGCTTGGCGTCAGATTTGGGCCTAGCTCTCCGCCAAGACTTTGGGTTAGATAAGGTTTGCTGTTTTTCTTTTCCCCTCCTTCCCTCTTCAAAAGTTACTTTGGATGTGATAGTGTGGGTGACAATCAGATGATGTATCATTGTATGGATTTTTACTCTGTTTTATTGTTGACTGTTGTCTTTAATGAGCTACTTCATTTGGCTAAAAGGATTTCGTTCTTTCAAATAATAAACAAATATCAGCATATATCCTACCATTGTAGTTGACAAAGTGTCGTGCCTTCCTCCAACTTAAGTGGCTTTTCTCTTTGTGTATTTGTTCCGATGATCATGTCACCACACATTTCACCATATATACATAGACAGTTCTATGTGTGGTAAAATTTCCTTAACTCTTTAGTGGGGTGACACAGGTAACCAAGGCACCCTGGGATGAGAGAGCTCTCTTTTTAGACAGTTTGGATGTCCAGGTGGGTTCATTGTAAGTGGGGAACATTGTGTGTGAACATAGCCAATCATTTACTGTGTAAGACAGGGTGTTTTTCTTTCATGGTGCCTCCTTTGTGGAATGGTTTCCCAGGTATCATCTGATGCCAAAAATGCTGTCGCCTGGCAGTGGACACAAATCTTTTTATCTGCCTAGCCATTTACAAATTGCTGCTTTAAAGGCGTCTGTCATATTTTGCTGCTATTTGATTTCAGTATGTTAGCTGTTAGTGCTTAGTCTTTTGAGTCATACTGTTGCCGTCTGGTAGTGCCTTGGGGGGTTATTGAGGTTATTGATATTTGTTAATATGCTGCTACTGCTTTTTTCATTTGTAGCTTGGTTTTTATCATACTACTTTTATGTTAGGGTATGAGCCTTCATGAGTCACAGCTCAGTTCTTCAGATACCTGAAGTATACCTGAGGTATCTGAGGAAGTGAGCTGTGGCTCACGGAAGCTCATACCCTACCAGAAATTTTGTTAGTCTTTAAGGTGCTACTGGACTCTTGCTCTTTTCTACTGCTACAGGCAGACTAACACTGCTACCTATCATGATCTACTTTTATGTTGTTTATATGCTACAGCGTGTGCCTGTATGTTTTGGGTTTGATTTTATGCAAACATAACGCTGCATCAGATTAATTAATAATCAGCAAATGACTGCTTAGTCAATTGGTTATGGACTGAAGTCTCGCAGAGTGATAAGGAATAATGTATCATTGGTTTTCTGGGCTGGTGTAAGCCTGTGGTAAAACTCTCCTCAGTCCTTGGCAGGATGTTATGCGGCAAGCCGGTTTATCAAATGGTGTGTTTTGACTACAATGGTTTTGTTTGTATGTAAAGCGACAACCGTAGTTTTTGTAAGGGGATGTTAGAATCTAGGCCACCCTTTTCCAAGAGGGTGTTTACAAAGCTAATGGCTCCCCGATACAATTGATTTAAAACGGCCTTTCTTGTAAAGAAACATGGGTTACTGATCTGAAACTTTTAAACTGGGCGCACGAAAAATATAAATAATAAAGGAGAAGGTAGGGATGGTGCCTCCCGTTTCAAACAAATGGTCTGACAACATCAATGTGGTCCCTCTTTCTTCTTCCCCTTATACTGGTTTCATCTGTGGCCCTTCTCCCAAGAACTCAAATGGGGGTTGGTCACTAGGAGGGGCCTCTCTTATCTGACCGAGCCAATCAGATTAAATTGGGTCTGCCTATGAAAGGGGGATGAGGCAGATGTGTAATGAATAGATAGCCGTCTACAAACCTCGTTCAAATCCCCACAGAATGGCTCCCCTGCCACTTTGTTCCAAATTGGACTGATAAAGCAGAGTGCCTGGCCTGTTAGCAATTAAGACGAGCATCAGCTAGTTCTGTCACCGGCATTAATTGAAAGCCATAGGCAACTCCACTTGGCTGATAGAGGTTTTCAGTCACCTTTGCTTGTGTGTGTGTGTTAAGTGCCGTCAAGCTGCTTCCGACTCATGGCGACCCTATGAATCAAAGTCCTCCAAAATGTCCTATCTTTGACAGCCTTGCTCAGATCTTGCAAATTGAGGGCTGCGCTTCCTTCACTGAGTCAATCCACCTCTTGTTGGGTCTTCCTCTTTTCTTGCTGCCCTCAACTTTTCCTACAATGACTGTCTTTTCCAGTGACTCCTGTCTTCTCATAATGTGACCAAAATATGATAGCTTCAGTTTATTCATTTTAGCTTCTAGGGTCAGTTCGGGCTTGATTTGATCTATAACCCACTGATTTTTTTTTTTGGCCGTCCACAGTATCCGTAATACTCTCCTCCAACACCACATTTCAAAGGAATCTACTTTCTTCCTATCAGCTTTCTTCAATGTCCAGCTTTCACACCCATACATAGTAATAGGGAATACGATGGCATGGATTAATTTAATCTTGGTGGCCAGTGACACATCCTTACACTTCAGAATCTTTTCTAGCTCCTTTGCTTACTTAAAGAAATGTTTCGATCTTCCGAAGGTGTTAACCTCTGGGTAGGCTATACCACTCAAGGCTGCAAGTGGAAGCTCGTTGTGGTGGAATGAATGCTCCCTTCTTGAGAAAGATGAGGAAAAAACCAGCTGCATGTGAGAAAGTAGCCTCTCTGGGAAAATGCTACACTAGAGCTCTCCTCCCCTACATCTACTTGTCCTCATCCAAAGTATTTCCATCTACAATTCATTATGTTATATGAATGCCTATCTGAGGTCTTAAATGGTACTGTCCAGTTGCAGGTAGACTATGCCAGTGAAAATTAGACTCTAGAAATCTTTGGATGGTGTAATTGTTATTTTAGGATATAATTTAGGTGAAACTTTCCCTTTGTTCCTGAACTATCCCTGTAACTTTCAGAATATGTGGTTATCTTTGGCAATGTAATGATTCTGTATGGTTACGTTGAGAGCCAGCATGGTGTAGCAGTTAAGAGTGGTGGACTCTAATCTGGAGAATCGGGTTCAATTCCCCGCTCTTCCACATGACGCCTGCTGGGTGACCTTGGGCCAGTCATAATTCTCTCAGAACTCTCTCAGCCCACGTGGAGGAAGGCAATGGCAAACCACCTCTGAACGTCTCTTGCCTTGAAAATCCTACAGGGTCGTCATAAGTCAGCTCTGACTTGATGGCACACGCACACACACGTGGTTATATTAGGCCATTTTTTCATGTTTACTTATATGGCAAACTACCAAACCCAAGAACTGTTGCACAAGAAGTTTACCCAGTGCAGACTAATCTGCGTTCCATTTCAACCAGTATTTTACAGGCTTGGTGAAGAAAACTATGGGTTGTATCTAGTGTTGCCAAGTCTAAGTTGGGAAATTTCTGGAAATTTGGGAATGAAGCCTGGGTTGGGAGGGTTCAGAGATCTCTGTCAGGTATAATACAATAGAGTCTACTTTCTAAAGCAGTCATTTTCTCCAGGGGAAACATCTCTGTATTCTGGAGATCAGCTGTAATCCTGGGAGGTCCCCAGGCCACACCTGGAGGTTGTGGCCTCCCTATTTGTATCTCATGAGCTCCATAAACAAAGTGGAGCTACTCTTACCCACTGACTTCTCTGTAATTTTGTTCTTGTGTGTGTGTGTGTGTGGGGGGGTCCTGATTAATAGGATAGGGAGAGACTGGAAGTCTTCAGTGGTCTTGTCAGACTCTACCCACAACAGACCACCCCATTCACTGGTTCTGTCTCTTGCCCCAGTCATGGCACCCATATTTTTCAGTTCAAAAGTGAGCACCCTTATTTTTAGGCACTCTCTTACGGTCTCTGCTGACCTGTGGTTTCCTTCATGGGTCCTCTGCTCAGTGTGTTTTCCTGTTCAGTCTTTCTCTGCCTATTTGATGGACTAGGATCTAGGTGACCCAGGTTCAAGTCCCTACTCTGCCACGGAAGCTTGCTGGATGCTTGGACAAATGGTTTCTGGACTATGTTCCACACATATGTACACAGGTAGAGAATTGCTGGGGAAGGTGTAAATTGCTGCCGGAGTATACTAGGGTGTTGCTTGTTAAGATGACTTCATTATCAGGAATTTGGTGAATGATGTACAGGTCATATGCTGAGAGGGTCCATCAATGTGTAAACCTTTCAGATATCTAGGTTTACTGCTCAATCCTATGCAGAGTTAGGCTCACCCTAATCCCATTGAAATCAGAAGATTTAAGCATGCATATATTGGTGCAGAATTGCATCCGAACAGCTATAAAAACATGGAGATTTTGGAAAGATGCTTACTAATAGCTGATTTCTGTCTGACATTGACCATTCTGCTGAGCTCACTTAGTGGAGCCACTGTGGTGTAGTAGTTAGTGTATTATTTGGATCTGGGTTGTCGAGGTTCGAATCTCCACTCTGCCACGGAAGCTTGCTGGACAACCTTGGGCCAGTCACATATTCTCAGCCTAATCTACTTTGCAGGGCTGTTGTGCAGAGAAAATGGAGGAGAGGAGAACAGCATGAGCTGCTTTGGGTCCCCATTGAGGAGAAAGGCAGGGTATAAATGAAGTAAATAAATATACCTTACTTTCCTGTTGGTAAGTGCTACAGGAAAACTGTTATTGCTGGGATTCAGGCAGGTTAAAGCAATACCCTGACTCTGTATTGTATTCCGTTGGGTTGATGTTTTCTGCTGTGATTAATTCAAAAAGTTTACAAAGAAATATATATATATATATATATATATATATATATATATATATACATATATATATATATACACATATATATATACATATATATATATATATATATATATATATATATATATATATATATATATATATATATAATATATAAAATGTCCAACACTATCAGATTGCATTAAGTTGAAATGATCGAAGCGTCTAGGGAAAAATTGGATCGCCAGCACTGAAAACAACACAAGCCCCAATTTCAATTAGCTCTTCATGTTTTTCAGTTTTGTGACTCAACCATCTATAATGATTTCTTGACCTCTGAGGATAAAATACCATAAAGGCAGGGTGTGCCTTGGTGAGTGCAATGGGCTGGAAGTTGCTTTGTCTGATATGACTTCTCTTTTGAGAAGCTGTGATTTGAAAAACCACATTTCAGATTGCTCAGAACGTCCCAAATCTTTGGTTTGATGAACTGACAACACTTTTGCCAAAGTAAATATGAATAACAGTAAGGGGAACAATGGGGAGGGGGGAGGTAAAGCAGTGTATGAGTATTCCCCCCCCTCTGAACCGTTGATCCAGTGCCAGTGGCTGAACCACACAAGAGGTGCATTATCAGCAAGGAGATGTACCAGAAGGGATTTGTTTATTTATATCGCCCAACTAGGATATCATGACAAGAAAGGCCTACCGTAGAAATACAGTGGATACCATTTTTCTCACACCTAGATCACGATGGGTAGCCATGTTAGTCTGTCACTAGCAGTAGAAAAAAGTAGGAGTCCAGTAGCACCTTAAAGACTAACAAAATTTCTAGCAGGGTGTGAGCTTTTGTGAGCCAAAGCTCAGTTCTTCAGATACAGGCTTCCTCGGGAGGTAATAAGCTCTTCTTCCCTGGAGATTTTTAAGAAGAGGCTAGATGGCCATCTGTCAGCAATGCTGATTCTATGACCTTACGCAGTTCATGAGAGGGAGGGCACCTTGGCCATCTGGTGTGTGGTCATTGGGTGTGTGTGTGAGGGGGAGGTAGTTTGGAATTTCCTGCATTGTGCAGGGGATTGGACAAGATAACCCTACTGGTCCCTTCCAACTCTATGATTCTAAGTGATTCCGTCTATCCTTATGAAGTATGATGGCAGAAGATAGAGATGAAAAGTCTTGACCTATCTGTGTTGTCTTTGCCATTTGAGGAGCTCCAGGTTGGTGGGTATATCAAGGTTCAGGCAGGTTGTTCCAAGTGCTGCATCATTGTGGCGCTCTCTGGATCAGATATGACAGTTTCAAATAAGAACACAAAAATGTAAAAGCAGCTTAGCTGGATGAGACTCATGGTCTGTCTAGCCTGGCAGCATCTTGTTCACATAGTCAAGTAGATGCCCTGAGAAGATCTACAAGTGGGGCATGGAGACCAAAGCCTCCACCTGTTTCTTCTCTCCTAACACAGACTGCTGCTTCTCAATGCGAAGGCTCCATTTAAGTCAACCTGGCTAATAGCCATTGATGGATTTCGTCTCCTCCATGAATTTGTCTAATCCTCTTTTGAAGCCAACTGCACTGGTGTCCATCACTGTATTCAGTGGTGGTAGTGAAAAGTTAGTCCAACTTTGAAACTGTATCGGCCTTTAAAAAAAAATTATGTGGAAGCTGAAAACATCTTTCCAGTGTGCTAATAGCACTGCTGGAAAATTGCTCCCTACAGTTGAGGTTTTGACAAAGCGCTGCCTATAATTGTGGACTCTGTTAAATGGGAGGAGAGAGAGCATTGCAGCTGCTGAGTTAATGCTACCCTTTGAGCTGGCTTCTTGCTGGCTGGGAATTTGTGTTGGTTCCCACTGTGTTGGCCATTGCATGGTGGCTGCTGCCCATTGAACACGGCCAGAATCTGGTTTGCATAATGTTTGGGACTCTGATCTTATCATGGGTGCTGTAATTGTGCTCTTGCAACTTTCACTCCCTGTTTCAATTTCTTCTTGGCCATTTTCTCAATTCCTCTAGAACAATTTTGTCATTAGAAGTATACAATAGTACCATTGTGCTCTCCTGTTCTGGCTGTTACAATATTTATTAAGTATGGCACAAAAGCTGTAACAATGTCATTCCCAGAGTATCACCATTACTGTGTGTTTGGGACAAAGCAGACCTGTGCAGGTATAATAATACTTCCATGCAACCCAATCTAATCCATGTTTACTTAGAAGTGGCCTCATTGAATTCAATAGGACCCAGTTCTCTTTCTCCCAAGGCAATATATGTAGAACAGCAGTCTTTTACAGCAACCTTCCCTCCTTTCCCCCTGCTGAGGAAAGTCCTGTTGAATTTAATGTAATGCATTGCTTAATCCTGTGGACATTTACTTACCTAGAAGTAAGTCCCACTGGATTTCACAGATCAAGCATGTGTGCAGAGAACTGCACCCTAAATGTGGGGTCTAGTGGCTAGAGTGCTGACCTGAAAGACCCGTGCTCAAATCCCTGCCCCAGGATGTGGTGATGGCTGCCAACTTGGAAGGCTTTAAGAGGGGAGTGGACATGTTCATGGGGGAGAGGGGTATTCATGGCTACTAGTCAAAATGGATACTAGTCCTGATGCATACCTATTCTCTCCAGGTTCAGAGGAGCATGCCTATTATATTAGGTGCTGTGGAACACAGGCAGGACGATGCTGCTTCAGTCATCTTGTTTGCGGGCTTCCTAGAGGCACCTGGTTGGCCACTGCATGAACAGACTGCTGGAATTTATGGACCTTGATCTGACCAAGCATGGCTTTTCTTATGTTCTTATCCCTTCTCAGTCATGAAACTACCTGAATGACCTTGGGTAGTCTCTCTCTTATCCTAAACTTTATAATAAGGTTGTTATGAGGAAAGAATGGAGGATGGGAGAATCCTTTTCACAGCCCCGTAGCTGCTTGGAAGAAGGGTGGGATAAGCATGATACAACGATAGATCATGATCAGAGGAGCATGCCTATTATATTAGGTGCTGTGGAACACAGGCAGGATGGTGCTGCTGCACTCGTCTTGTTTGTGGCTTCCTAGAGGCAGCTGGTTGGCCACTGCGTGAACAGACTGCTGGACTTGATGGACCTTGGTCTGATCCAGCAGGGCTTTTCTTACGTTCTTATGAGAGTTGCAGTCTTAACTGCATGTATAGTGTCCATTAGTCCCTACAATCTGAATGAGTACTTATTGAGAAGGGTTCCTTCCCTGGTTTGTTCTGTTTGTGTCTGGTTTTAGGCCTTATCCTGCTAACATGTAAACTTTGCTTTCTGTTTCCTCAGGTTTCGATGTTTCCCAATTTCCCTTTGCCTCTCATTTTGACTAGGCAAATAGGGGTCAGCCAAATGGGAAATTGGTGGCTTCAGCTGTTGAACATTATGTTTTGTCTGTGGGCTGGTGGTAGGGTTGCCAGATCCCTCTTCTCAACCAGTGGGAGATTTTGGGGGTGGAGCCTGAAGAGGGCAGGGTTTGGGGAGGGACTTAAATCCCATAGAGGTCAATTGCCAAAGCCGCCATTTTTCTCCAGGTGAGCTGATCTCTGTCGGCTGGAGATCAGTTGAATTAGCAGGAGATCTCCTGCTACTACCTGGCAGTTGGCAACCCTAGCTGGTGGTGATTTCCCCCTCCCTCCAAAAAATAGTCTGCTGCATATACATATAATCAGTTAATGCAAATTAGCTACTTTGGCAGTTCTTAACTTTTAAACTTCTACCACTTACCGAGGGCACAACATTATCATCAGAAGGCCCTCAAGTGCCAAATAGAAATGACGACATTTTTTAAAAAGTCCTATGAAGGAAATTTTATCTGTATAGGTATATTTACAATATATGTATACTGTTTGCAGATATCTGGTGTACATTCAATGAGGTTCATCAGCCAACTCTTTCATATTAGGTTGGATTTCTTTTTGCTGTGTGCCACTTCTTAAGGGTCAGGGGGATTAACTTCGGACCTGGAATTTTATCCACAGAGTAGAATACACAGGTTACAATAACTGTCTCCTGGTGTGGATAATGGGATGAATGAAATCCTGAATACTGACCACCCCCCATTTGTCTCACAATTCTGTATGCCCCTATGATTTGATCACTCCTTGTGGAAAGGCTGTATTGCCCAGGTAAGAATCGCTGGGCTTCTTCTTGACTCACTACCCATTTCCATTTCCCCGACACACTTCTTGTATTGTGGGGTCTAGAATGGCGTGTGAAAAAGCCTCATGACAAACACAATGGATGTCTCTGGTGCTTCAGAACATTCTTGCTTCCTAACTTCCAAACAAACAAAGTACTTCTTTAATGCACCATATACTTAAACTCTGCTGTCCATTTCCTGAGGAAGTTGCTAACACAGATGGCTGTAAAAATGAATAAAATGAATTTTTCCCACTAGTGATGTGGGTTTTCCAGGAAAATTTGAATCAGAATTTTTTTCTGGAAAGTGTTCTGGAAAAAAATTCCAATTCAAATTTTGAATAAGCAAATTAAATAATGTCAGGAAAAAATTATTATTTTTGCAAAAGAAGTTAAATGCATCATGTACATGCACTAGGGTTTGTCCATGCTTCATATCCCACTTTTACTCCATCTAACGTAATTGATTTGCGGCATAACAGCCCTGACAATTATTGATCAACAGACGATATTTACATATTGGGGGCAGAAAATTTTCCATGGGAAAATGTAGCATCAGAAAATTTTCTGTGGAAAATGTTCTGCCCCACATCACTGTGTCCCACAACTAACGTTTTCATGTTCATTGGATTGCTTGCATAGAGACTACATGGCAAAGCATATGTATGTCTGTCTCTGTACAACTGGGAACTCCACTTTCCCCAGGATTCCTAATTGTACTGCTGCCCTGCAGAAATAATCTACGTAGTGGAAAATCAAAGTAAATAGAGGGAAAGCAAGTGCTAACTCTGCCTCTACTTGTGACTGAGTGCATTGGCTCCATCCACTCCTTTGAGTGTAGGTATAGTGGTTAAGGTAAAGGTAGTCCCCTGTGCAAACACTGGATCATTCCTGACCCATGGGGTGACGTCACATCCCGACATGTACTAGGCAGACTATGTTTACTGGGTGGTTTGCCAGTGCCTTCCCCAGTCATCTACACTTAGTGGTTATAACCATATAAAGTGACCATTAAAAAATACCAAAATGAAAAAGGAGTCCAGTGGCACCTTTAACAACAGATGAATCTGATGAGGTAAGCTCCGATCCATGGATGGAATAATTTTTCTCATTGCTCAACATGCTACTGGGCTCCTGCTTTATTTTTCTGGGGCAGACTAACATGACTGTCCATTAGGAATTATAATTCAAAAAGCACTGTTTCCAATCATGGGGAAGTAGTCTGCATCTGGACAGTTTGTGCATGTGTAAGGTGTGGTGTAAGAGCCCCATGGCACAGATTGGTAAGCTGCAGTACTGCAGTCAAAGCTCTGCTCACAACCTGAGTTCGATCCCAACGGAAGTCAGGTTCAGGTAGCCGACTCTAGGTTGACTCAGCCTTCCATCTTTCCGAGGTCCATAAAATGAGTACCCAGCTTGCTGGGGGTAAAGTGTAGATGACTGGGGAAGGCAATGGCAAACCACCCCGTAAACATAGTCTGCCTAGTAAACGTTGTGATGTGACATCACCCCATGGGTCAGTAATGACACGGTCTTGCACAAGGGACTACCTTTATCTTTTAAGGTGTTGTGTTCAGTATGCTCACTCCACTCACACATATGTTCATTTGTACAGGGCTGGAGAGAGTCCTACAGGCATATACTTGATATATGAATTCCAGAAGATATGCATAGGCTTGCTGCTGTGATGTCACTCCCTCCATTATGTAGTTCGTTCTCTTAGATAATTTTCCATGCCAGCATAACATTTATTCAAGAGTTTTTCTCCTCTGGGTTTTCATGGATGAAAACCCCTAACTAGATGTTATGCTAGTAAGATGGCTAAAAATGATCCTGCCCCTTATAAGTATCCAAACCTTGTAAAAGTTCCTTCTCTAGGAAACACAGCTAAGTACAACTTTGATTTTTGTTTCCATGTTTCACATTGTTTCTCTGAAACAGGAGGGGATGTTGCCAATAGCGTCGCCAACCTCCAGGTACTAGCTGGAGATCTCCTGGTATTACAACTGATCTCCAGCTGATAGAGATCAGTTCACCAGGAGAAAATGGCCGCTTTGGCAATTGGACTCTATGGCGTTGAAGTCCCTCCCCTCCCCAAACCTCGCCCTCCTCAGGCTCCGCCCCCAAAACCTCCCGCTGGTGGCGAAGAGGGACCTGGCAATCCTAGTTGCCAGTAGCAGTCTCCTGAGGATCTGGTAACCAGAGACCCACTTGTTCTGAATATGAGCGTTTCATTTTTAGCTTTCATAGCTTCATTCACAGGTAGGGAAGTCACAAGTTTAGAGATGCAAAATATTTAGCATCTGTGCTAATTAATTTAATGTTAGTTTAAAAAAAACTGATAAAGCTTTAATTAAAAAGGAACAGAAAAAAAGACTGTGCAACGCAGTTCCCCTAGAATTCTCTGAATGTGCAAGGAAGCAACAATGTTAATTTCCTAGTAAAGAAAATTGTGACATTGAAACTACATATCCTAAAGCGCTGTGACTAAGCAAACCTGATAAACCTAATTGAACTTAATGTTTTTTGTCAACACCAAGCAATCTACACCTTGAGCAAGGAAGATGCACATTACACTGGGTTATGAGAAGTTAAAAGAGTGATTCTACTGTTAGGCTTGTTTAATTTACATTCCTATTATTATTTGTATAATAGTAATATTAGTGTTTAGTAATGTAGGCCAAACCCCTTTTTAAAGGAGATGCCCCAGGGAGGAGAGTGTAGAGGCCAAATTTAATTCGATATACAGCTGCCTCATTAAAACCTAATTGGAATTTTCATTGCAAATATGCCCATAATCAGAGAGTACTTGGTGAAAAGCAAGGCCTTTAAAATATAGCTGTGCAAATTTCATTTGGAAACGAAAGTGGGATTAAATTTCCTAAATCTGTTTTTGCAGGTTTTAGGTTTCTAGTCCTTGTGGTTGAAAGAAAACCAGCGTTTAAAATGCAAGCAGGGCCTGTCATTTGAAATGAAAGGATGTATTAGTAGAATTTAGTGAGTATAAATATAATATGGTAAAATAAGAAAGTATGATATTTAGTAAGGTTTTATAATAATGACTAATTTTTAAGACTATCTTATTAGAAATTAACAAATGGAAAATATTAAAATTGATGTTAGAGTGTAAGGGAAGTGGAATGAGGGGGAAGTAAAGATGTATACGTTCCCCCAGGTGTTTTTTTTTTAAAGATGTGCTGATTTACTGTTATGTTAGCCTAGGTTGAGATGCTAGCTTGTATTGTGTGTATGTTTTCCCCCCCTTCTGTTAGCTGTTTCTGGGTTATATGTGCTTTTTGTGAAAAAAATAATAAAACATTTTTAAAAGAAAAGATGTATTAATATTATTGTTTTCATTGCAGAATATATGAATAGGATTTTCAGAAAGAGAGCAGCCCTTAATCTGTATGGGGATGCAGTCCTGGCATAGGGCTTATTGCTCACCAAATCCATGAAATAGTAGTTTTGAGTACTTGGAGGGTGATTCACTCAGAATGCAGGGAAATGACTGTAGCTGGTATTTTTCTTCCCACCGGGCTCACTTCCCATACAGGAGCTGGGCTTGGGGGAGAAGAATCTTTAAAGCATTAGTGCATCACAGTGGTAGGGAAGAAGGCAGGGTTTTGTTCTTCTTCCTCGTGCAATCCCTTTCTTTTTAAAAGTAAGTAGATGGGTGGTGTTTACAGTAGATTAGGGTATGCTTGTCTTTGAGAGGGTTTAAGCCTGCCCTCCGTCACTGACAACTATGTGTGATTTTTCCCCCCCATTCCTTTCCTTGGCATAGCATCAGTTGTTCAAATGGGGGAAGTGGCTGTGGCTTAATGGTAGAATATCAGTATTGCATGCAGAGGGTCGCTGGTTCAGTCCTTGGCATCTCCAGGTAATGGGTGATCTGAAAGACCTCCATCTGAGAGGCTGCCAGTCAGAGTAGCAATACTGACCTTGATAGGCAAAGAGCCTGACTCAGTGTGAAGCCGCTTCAGCTGTTCAAATGCACTGAATTCTGTCACACTAGACCATTGGGTGGGTGTGTCTATATGATTTAAACATTAATGGAAATGTCAATAACCTTATTTCCCTTCTTCAGTATTTGAGGGGCTTATTTGGGGGAGTGTTCATTGACAAATAGGATACTAGTGTTGTACTATCCCCTTAAATTACCTAGCGTGGATATTGCTTGAAGAAGATCTGTGTGTTGAGGATATTCCAGTGTGTACCTTAGACAGAGGGGGATGACCTGCCAAATAATGTTTGGATCTCTTCCTGACTGTTACTCCATTAAGACTATGTTCCTATCCTTGTGGCTGAATGCATCAAAGACTGAATGCTTGTTTGCCAACCCAGGCTATTTTCTTATATTGCATTGGCAACAGCTGCAGTATGTCTCCATCATGTGCTACTGAATGAATGTGAGAAGCCTGGGCAGAATGAGAGGATCTCATATTGCAGCTCCTCTCCATGGCCGTGTTGCTTTAGTTTCTAGGCAGGATGATTCTGGTTTGTGGAGGAGGCACTATGTGACTCCTTCACATGGCCCATGTGATCTGTTGGCACAGGGAAAGAGCAGCAGAGGTCCCATGTTATTAATATAATGTAGCCAGCGTGGTGTGGTGGTTAAGAGCGGTGGTTAGGAGCAATGCATTCTAATCTGGAGAACCGGGTTTGATTCCCCACTCCTCCACTTGAGCAGCAGATGCTAATCTGGTGAACTGGGTTGGTCTCCTCACTCCTACACATGAACCCAGCTGGGTGATCTTGGGCTAGTCACAGTTCTCTTAGAGCTCTCTCAACCCCACCGACCTCACAGGGTATCTGTTGTGGGGAGGGGAAGGGAAGGTGATTGTAAGCTGATTTGATTCTTAAGTGGTAGAGAAAGTCGGCATGCAAAAAACAACTCTTCTTCTTAGTGTTAGAGGTGGTATAGTATAATGGCTAAGAGGGTAAGTGGAAAACACCCTATGCTACATGTCAGGATCTCATATGTAGAACGTTATCTGCAATAACCTCACTCGGTCCTTAAGCAAACCACAGTACCATTTGGGGTTATGAAATTGGCTATGTATTTTACTGTACCTCAGCTGAAGAGGCAGATATGCTCCATGCATGAGATCCTGACATGTAGCAGTTTCACTCAATCTACAAGACTGCACATGTACACTATATACAGCCCATAATTGCAGAACAAGGTTGTGAATGTGCAAGAGATCTAAGCAAATGAAACAACTTTCCAGGAAGTGGTGAGGTATGATTTTCACTTGTGTAACCCACTAGAGATATTATCAAGGAAGAATGTGCAAAGACTATTCCTGTAGCCAAAACAAATGAAAAGCCTCAATAGATGACTGAGGAAACTTAAAATTGCTAAAGATAGATGAGAAGTAAAAGTAAAAGGTGACAGATGAGAAGTAGACAGATGAGAAATAGAATAAAAAGTCTAAATGCAGTGTTCCAGCGACTCATACGTAGAGATAAGGGAACTATTAAAATAACCAGAACAACAAAATAGAAGAGAATAACCAAAAAGGAAGAAAAAGATCTACTACACTGGCTCCCAAAATCAGGGGTTGGTTTTGACCTTTGAAGAGCTCAAATGATTTGAGTCAGGTCCAAAGGACCACTTCCATCTGTGTGGATCATGAAAAGCTATGGCTTGTTTTAAAGGAAATAGGTGTGCCACAGCATCTAACTGTTTTGATGCGCAACCTGTACTCTGGACAAGAGGCTACTGTTAAGACAGAATATGGACAAACAGAATGGTTTCCAGTTGGCATAGGTGTTAGACAAGGGTGTAGTTTTTCTCTCAATCTCTTCCATCTGTATGCAGAACATATAAGGAAAACTGGATTAGATTTAGATGAAGGTGGAGTGAAAATCGGGAGGGAGGCACATTAACAATTTGAGATATGCCAATAATACTACATTACTGGCAGAAAATAGTGTAGACTTGAAATGGCTATTGCTGAAAGTCAAAGAAGAAAGTGGCAAAGCAGGACTACAGCTGAACATCAGGAAGACAAAAGTAATGAGTACTGGAGAATTATTAAAGTTTAAGGTGGACAGTGAGAAAATTGAAATTGTTCAAGATTTTTTATTCCTTGGCTCCATCATCAACCAAAGTGGAGACTGCAACCAAGAAATCAGAAGGAGATTGAGACTGGGAAGGGCAGCTGTGAAGGAGCTAGAGAAGATTCTTAAGTGTAAGGATGTGTCACTGGCAACCAAGATCAGGTTAATTTATGCCATAATATTCCCTATTACTATGTATGGGTATGAAAGTTGGACAATGAAGAAAGCTGACCGGAAGAAAGATTCGTTTGAAATGTGGTATTGGAAGATAGCATTATGGATACTGTGGCCCGCACAAAAAAAACAAAAACAAAAACAAATCAGTGGGTTATACATCAAATCAAGCATGAACTGTCCCAATTAGCTAAAATGACTAAACTGAGGCTATTGTACTTTGGTCATATTATGAGAAGACAAGAGTCACTGGAAAAGACAATAATACCAGGAAAAGTTGAAGGCAGCAGGAAAACTCAACATGAGATGGATTGACTTTATAAAGGAAGCCTCAGTTTGCAAGACCCGAGCAAGACTGTTAATGATAGGATGTTTTGGAGGAGACTGATTCATAGGGTTGCCATGAGTCGGAAGCAACTTAATGGCATGTAACACACACAACCCACATCCACAAAGCCAATCCTTACTGTAGACAGATATGGGGTGGGGAGAGTAAATTTAGCGTAATCACGTACATTTTCCCTGAGGAAGTTACGAAAAGATGAGCAAAATTTCATCATGCAGTCGTGGCTTCAGATGAGAACTATTAACTATAGTTTTATGGTCTGCTCTACACAAGAAATAAAACTAGCTAATGACAAATATTTTCCCCCGTGCACCTAATATCTCTATAGCTGCATTCAGAATACTTGTAATCAAAAGCTTCTGCAGTCAATTGCACGCTACAGCAGGGGAGGGGATGGTGTTAATTAAAGAGAAGCACTAAATCAAAAGAGGACCGTCTATCGTGCTACTCAGCTTGGTGCAGTTTTGCATTGGGGGGCGGCGGTCTGCGATGACAGTTATTAAATAGAGTCCAAGTAGAGTTGGGCATGTGGCAAGTTGGAATGTACAATATTTCCAAAATCAGTTTCAGGATCACTTCCAACACATGTTATAGTGATCCACTGATAATAGCTGAGTCTGTTACCTTTGCTTAGGTGGCAGACAACGTTTGTTGTGCAGTATCCTGTGCTTAAAATGCAGACAGCGGGATTTTAGTAACAGCGCAATCATAGAATCATAGAGTTGGAAGGGACCACCAGGGTCATCTAGTCCAACCCCCTATCCAATGCAGGAAATTAACAACTAACTTCCCTCCACATCTCCAGCGACCCCAACCCTCCCCCCACCATGCAGGATCCCACAATCAAAGCACTCCCGACAGATGGCCATCCAGCCTCTGCTTAAAGACCTCCAAAGACGGGGACTCCACCACCCTCCGAGGCAGTGCATTCCATCTTAAACATAGTTATACCTTTCTAAATCCATCACAGTCAGTGGTTTCCAAAGGGTGTACCTCTGTTTAGGACTGCACCGTAAGTGCCTCTGTGTGGGTCTCAGCTGGAGGGGCTTTTATTTCACAAGATATTATTTACTCTGATGTGGCATACAGCTCCATCTGATGTCTTCTAATTAGCACATCAATGCTAATCCCATGTCTTTCCCTTTCATACCAGGGGAAAAGACTTTTGTATTTTAAAAAATTGTATGTTCGGCTTGAATGCGTAACCTAGTTTTTTTTCTGTTTCTAATTCTAGATAAAAATCTGCAGGGTTTACATGACATGTGATCCTATGTAGTGTTGGGGTTGTTAATTGGCCAGGCTAAAGGTGCCCTGGCCCTTTAATATGGGCTTACTGTGTGGAAGTGGGGAGCTGCAGCTCTTTCATGGCACTGGAGTAAACAGTATCACCTGCTGTTTGCCGCAGATCAAACTGATATTAAAGGGAATGCTAGAGGGACCAGATTAAAAGTTGGCAGCCTTAAACACAGGCAGGTACATACCGATGGTAGTGGTCCTTTGGACCTGACTCAAATCATTTGAGCTCTTCAAAGGTCAAAACCAACCCCTGGTTTTGGGAGCCAGTGTAGTTGATATAAGGTAAATGTTAGATGCTCATTGCAGCCAGCCCCCATTAACACTCTATGACTTCACATTCTGAATCAGTTGAAGCTTCCAGAGTATCTTCAAAAGCAGCCTCACTTTGAGCAACCAGCTGAGACTGGTTGTTACCAGGACACGGGTGACTGTGGTCCCCTCAGTTTGATATGTCCAGGAAGGGCCACAACTGGCAAACTAACCTAACCAGTTAAAAAATAACACCCAGTCACCTCTGTCACCAGACTAGCTGGAGCCAAAGAGGAATCCAAGAACCCTTCCAGACTGCGAGTTTCCTCTTTCAAGGGGAGTTCAACCCCATCCAAAGCAGGCTGTAAATGTTATCACCAGATCCGCTTTAACCACAATCCACAGCACTTCCATTTTGTTTTGGTTTCTTTCCCTTTATATCTGGGTCTTCACCACCTCCAGACACCAGTTGATTATGTTCACCATTTCACTACAATTAGATGGGAAGGAGAGCTGAATGTCGTCTGGTATTGGTGACAACTCACTCTGGATCTAGAACACGGGGTCATCTGCTAAAGCTGGAGAGCGAGAGATTCAAAACAGATAAAAGGAAATATTTTTTCACACAACACATAGTTAAATTGTGGAACTCCCTGCCCCAGGATGTGGTGATGGCTGCCAGCTTGGAGGGCTTTAAGAGGGGAGTGGACATATTCATGGAGGAGAGGGATATTCATGGCTATTAGTTAGAATGGATACTGGTCATGCTGCATACCTATTATCTCTAGTATCAGAGGAGCATGCCTATTATTTTGGGTGTGGTGGAACACAGGCAGGATGGTGCTGCTGCACTTGTCTTGTTTGTGGGCTTCCTAGAGGCACCTGGTTGGCCACTGTGTGAACAGACTGCTGGACTTGATGGACCTTGGTCTGGCCCAGCAGGGCCTTTCTTATGTTCTTATGTTTTTATCTCACCGAGTGCTTTCGTGTTGATGCTAAAGAGCTTGGTGGACATAGGTCTTATCTTACTAATGGAACCTCTTGGATACACAGTTCTCTCTGGCTTTTCTCTGGGGGTTATATGCAAAGTTCAATTTTAACAGAGCATAATAATATGGGAGTAGTTGCAGGGATGTTGCCTGCACTCTTCCGGAAACAACTAGAAATGAATGTATGAGCTTGAAATATTTGGCATGTAATGTTAATGGAAAAGTTGGTGGTACCCAAGCATCTTTGGAAGGACAAATATTATTCACAAGAAATTTGTATATACAGCAATGGCAGCTATTTATTAGATTTTGGAATGAGACAACTGAAATGGTTAAACAAGAAGTGTTTCTGTGTCCGTAGATAAGTTTAAATCACTGCTGTGTTAATTAGTGCTCTGAAAATATCTTGGGCATAAGAATAAATATTTGAATCAGTAGAAATGTTTGGTTTCAGGCAAATGTGTTTTGTACATTGTTACTACAGCTTATAATTTTGGATAATAATAATAAATGGAGCTTTCCCCTTAAATTTCAGATGCAGTTGCATATCCCAGCTTAAAGTTTCTAGAAACACTCCTGGTTTCTGGCTATAAATTAGGGTTGCCAGGTCCCTCTTCACCACCAGCAGGAGGTTTTTAGGGTGGAGCCTGAGAAGGGCGGGGTATGGGGAGGGGAGGGACTTTGATGCCATAGAGTTTATCACAGTTTATTTTTGCTTTCAGAGGTTTACAAACCAGATATTGGAGAAGTGGGCAATATCCCATAATATTTTTTTCAGAGAAGATTTACCGTATATACCCATGTATAAGCCGACCCGCGTATAAGCCGAGGTGCCTAATTTCTCCCCCAAAATGGGGAAAAATTAGGCACCCACGTATAAGCTGAGGGTAGGCTTATAACCCCTCCCCCCTGCAGGCTTACCTTCACTCCAGGCCCGGCGAAGGTGGTGACGGCGGCAGGCCCCCCGCAGGAGGCTTCCCCAGGCCGGTCCTGGGCGGGGGGAGCCGGGTGTGCCCGGCGGTGGCGGCCGCAGGCCTTCCAGTGGCCGCAGGAGGCCCTCACAGGGCGCTCCTGGCCAGGGGAAGCCGCGTGGGCCCGGCAGCGATGGCGACGGCGGTAAGTTGCCCCCTCCCTCCTCCCTCCCCCTCCCTCCTCTACCGTATTGACCTGCGTATAAGCCGAGGCCAGCTTTTTCAGCCCTTTTTTTTGGGCTGAAAAACTCGGATTATACGCGAGTATATACGGTATGAAAGAAAAAACAGCTCACTGATGAAGTGACGAAACGCACACCAACTTAGGGTGGCGTCGGGTTGGATTTCGATATCTCCTTGTTTTGTGCAAACATCCCCGTACCGACTTGGACTGGTGTTTCCCTTGCTCCCGGTCAGCCCTAGAAATGCGCCTGATCTCCAGCGCTCTTTCCAACGACCAGCCGAGTTGGGGGCTTTCCATTCCTGTGGTTTTGTGAGTAAACTTACTGCAGCAGACTTGCAGTTGCATTTGTGATCCTTGTATCACGTGGAACTTTATGCCACATTGGAACGAACAATTTAAGATAATTTAAGGAGGACTGGAAATTGACATAAATCGCTTTGAGTCTTGTTTGAATTGTTGCTATTATTGTTTGTGTGAAGTGAACACAGTGTTTTCAATTTGGTTGTTATTTACTAAATGAATGAGTAAAGGAAAGAATAATTAACTGTATGCTGTATGATTTTATGCATATTTAAAAGGGTAAAAAGTGGAGCCTACGTGCTGGTATTGTTGCTAACTTGTAGTATTATTTCAGCATAGGCATTTGTATTTTTGAACAAGTACCTGGAGGTTGGATGGGATGGGAGACCACCAAGGAATACCAGGGTTGCTGTGCAGAGGAAGGCACTGGCAAACCACCTCTGTTAGTCTCTTGCCATGAAAACCCCAAAAGGGGTCACCATAAGTCAGCTGCGACTTGACGGCACTTTACACACACACACCTGGAGGTTGGCAACTCTACTATAAATGCAAAGGACAATGTTTCAGTGTTTGGATGCTGATTTAAATTCTCGAAGGACTTTATTTGAATGTGACAAGACATAAGAGTGACTGTTTAGATTCAATTTTCCTTTCTTTGTCAGATTGTTTTGTCTAGCAGTATGTGCCATTTCCTTTATTCTCCTCGGCAGATGACTCTTCATATTTGATTGTATTCCATGCAGTACCATTATTAGGCCAAGCTCTTCAAATAAGCATGGTGAGATATCTGTTGGAAAAACCAGAAACAGATGGCAAGCTGGGGCCAGATTTGAAAGAAAATAGGAGAAATATGTAACAGGACAAATTCCCTAAAGACAGACAGAATGTTGTTTCCTACACACGGTACTACGCACACAGTAGCGTATGAAAGACCCAGCCCACAAACATGATGGAAGTAATAGTTATGTATAAAACTTTGTCTTGGTCACAAAACAGGTTTTAATCAGGGTTTCAGTTTTGTAATGGCAGTTTATTGTCCGTTACAATTGCATTGTCTCCTGAAAGAACTATGCATATTAAAAACTTCAATAAGCATAGAAGATTACCTCTGCATTAAGTATAAGATGTGTTCAATGTCGATGAAAAGGGTAAAGAGACATTTACCAATAGTTGCATTTTAAATGTTATGCCTGTTGGCAGGCCTGCTCTTGATCATATCTGGTTGTTTTTGTATTTTTTCAGGAAAGGCTTTTTTTAATCCTTTGTTCTAAGGCATCTCTACAGTATTTAGAGTGTACATGAACTTGAGATCATAAGTATGATTATTCAGAAGTCAGTCCCATTGTTGTAAAGAGACTTTTTAGGAAATGTGTAAAAGATTGCCAACAGGCAAACTGATCCTATGCACATTTCTCATTATTAACGGAGTTATTAACAGGTAAATATGTATAGGGTTAAAACATAAGAGGGCCCCTGTTGGATCAATAGGGTTGCCAACCTCCAGGTACTAGGTAGAGATCTCCTGATATTACAACTGATCTCCAGCCAATAGAGATTACTTCACCTGGAGAAAATGGCTGATATGGCAATTGGATTCTATGGCATTGAAGTCCCTCCCCTCCCCAAACCCCGCCCTCCTCAGGCTCCACCCCAAAAATCTCCAGGTATTTCCCAACCTGGAGCTGGCAACCCTATGGAATCCATAGACCTGTGGTCCATCTAGGGTTGCCAGGTACTTCTTCACCACCGGTGGGAGGTTTTTGGAGCCGAGCCTGAGGAGGGCAGGGTTTGGGGAGGGGAGGGACTTCAATGCCGTAGAGTCCAATTGCCAGAGTGGCCATTTTCTCCAGGTGAACTGATCTCTATCGGCTGGAGATCAGTTATAATAGCAGGAGATTTCCAGCTAGTACCTGGAGGTTGGCCAACCCTAATCTAGTCCAGCACCCAGTTTCATACAGTGGCCAGTCAGTTGCCCTGGAGGGCCAACAAACAGGGCATAGGGGCCAAGGCCCTCCCCTGGCGTTACCTCCTCGCACTGGTATCCGGAGGTTCGCTGCCTCTAAATATTTCCAGAGGGATAGCTGTAATTGGGCACTTTCACACTGCTGTTGTAAATAGGGCTGCCAACAACTTCCAGGTGGTGGCTGTACATCTCCTGCTATTACGACGGATCTCCAGGCCACAGAGATCAATTCACCTGGAGAAAAATGGCCTGTTTGGAAGGTGGGCTCTGAGATTATCTTCCACTGAAGTCCCTCTCCTCCCCAAACCCTGACTTCCTCAGGCTCCCCCCACCCAAAAAAAAAACTCCAGGTGTTTCACAACCCTTTTGGCTGCTGGTTGCTCATGGAACTTTGGTACCACTTCAGACACCATTCTTTTGGCTGCTGGTTGCTAACAGATTTTTTTTTTAAAAAAACTTTTCACACAAAGCCATTTCTATCCTGTTTGCAATACAGGGTTGAGTGGGGGTTTTTAAAAACCATTTTCTCTCATTCTTAGGTGTTCTGTGCATTTCTGATTTGCTGCAGCGTACTGATTAAAATGTCTGTGATGCTTCTGGAAGCACGGCCTTTTTATTTCCCTGTCCATTTCATGCTCATTCTTTTCCAATTTTTAAAACACTGATAACAGATTTTCAATATAGATCTGTATTGATAAATCAAAAAAGTTGGAACCCTTAAAAAAACTGCAGCACCAGAAAAAGTGGGACTGTTTGAAAGGGACATAGTGCTTTACATACGGTTCATAAATGGATGTTAACACTGTTTAAAACAGCCGTTTATTCACTGGGGCAGCAGTGGATAAAAATTAGGTTAAAGTGAAAATGTGAGAGTGCCCTTAGTCTGCTGTATCAAAATTACAGAGGAGTCAAGGAGCTCATTAAAAGACTGATGAAATTTATTTTTTCATAAACGTTTGTGAGTCAGGGTCCCTTCTCCGCCTCTAAATGTGGAGGCTCCCTTTAGTCACCATGTCGAGTAGTCACTGATTTAGGGTTGCCAACCTCCAGGTAGTAGATCTCCTGCTATTACAACTGATCTCCAGCCGATAGAGATCAGTTCACCTGGAGAAAATGGCTGCTTTGGCAATTAGCTCTATGGCAATGAAGTCCCTCCCCTCCCCAAACCCAGCCCTCCTCAGGTTCCACCCCCAAAACCTCCCTCTGGTGGTGAAGAGAACATAAGAACATAAGAAAAGCCCTGCTGGATGAGACCAAGGCCCATAAAGTCCAGCAGTCTGTTCACACAGTGGCCAACCAGGTGCCTCCAGGAAGCCCACAAACAAGATGACTGCAGCAGCACCATCCTGCCTATGTTCCACAGCACCTAAGATAATAGGCATGCTCCTTTGATCCTGGAGAGAATAGGTCATCGTGACTAGTGTCCATTTTAACTAGTAGCCAGCCATGAATATCCCTTTTCTCCATGAACATGTCCACTCCCCTCTTAAAGAGGGACCTGGCAACCCTACACTGATCGCAGCTTTAGAGAGAATTCCTAAACAGATCTATTTGGAAATAAGTCCCATTTCATTCCATGCGAAAGCAGAATTGTAGCCTTTGTATACAAAGAAGGCTACAGAGATTGGTCATTATCGCACCGTGATGTAACCTAAGCTGCTATTATTCTCACCTTGAAACTGAGGAACAAAAACTGAGCCAGAGCAGTTTGCCCATGGAAGAAAAAGTGAGGCTTGAACTTTGGCCTTGTGGATTAGAAGGCTCCCCCATACATTTTTAATGCCACGAGAGGCAGGTGGTAGGATCGAATTCTGCAACCCAAGCACTGTCATGCGTGCATCCAGACCAACAAAACCCTCTTCCTTTTCCTACCCAGTGGGTGGCTGCAGCAGTCAGCAATACTCTCTGGTCAGTGTCTTCAGCTGAAAAGGGAAAAGGAAAGGAAGGCAGGTATTTGGGTCCTGGGAGGGGAATAAATGTACCATACTTGCTTGGTTATTATTAGCCTTTGTTGACTTGTTGTACAGCTGAGATCCCTGGAACACAGGATTTGCTCTGAAGGAACTGACCATTGTTTTCCAAAAACCAACATCCTGCCTCCAGCAGTGATGAATGTGAGGTGAATCAAGAAAAACCAGGTTTTGCCACATAATCCTACAAAAGTCACATGGTCTCAGAACGTCTGTAGTATATAGAACTGTCAAAGCATTTTATTTATGCGAGTTATACCCTGCTTTTCTCTCCAAGGGAGAGGCAAAGCAACTTACAACATCATTCTCCCCTCCTCTTTTTGTCCTCACAGCAATCCCGTGGGATAGGTTAGGCTGAGAATGAGTGATAGGCTCAAGGTCACCCAGCAAGCTTCTTGCCAGAGTGGGGATTCAAACCTGGACCTCCCAGATCTTTGTCCAACACTCTAACCAGTACATCATGCTTCCTGAACATAGTAAGCAACTGCTTTTTTTTGCTGTCAAGTCACAGCTGACTTATGGCACCCCCTTAGGGCTTCCAAGGCCAGAGACATTCAGAGGTAGTTTGCAATTGCCTGCCTCCACATCACAACCCTGGTTGTCCTTGGAAGTCTCCCATCCAAATAGTAGCTAGGGCCAACCCTACTTAGCTTCTGAGATCTGACAAGACTGGGCTAGCCTGAACTATCTAGGTCAGGGCAAGCAACTGTATAAACACCATCCTCGCTCCTTGGGGGTCCTTATGTATGTCAACAGGATATGAAAATCTTGGGGGAGGGAGGGACATTTGGTACCTTATCATTGTGACAGAGATATGGACTCTGATACTGTCTGCTTTTTCTGATAGCACTTTTTTTTTCCAGAAGATTAAAATGTATTAAGTAGATTTTTATCCCACCTTTCCTTCAAAGATCTCAGGGAAGCATACATGGTTTTCCATTTTATCTTCACAATCCTGTGAGATAGGCGTGGCTAAGAGGGAGTGACAGGCCCAAGGTAATCCATGAATAGGGTTGTCAACCTCCAGGTGTCAGCTGGAGATCTCCTGCTAATACAACTGATCTCCAGCTGATAGAGATCAGTTCACCTGGAGAAAATGGCCACTTTGGCAATTGGACTCTGTGGCATTGAAGTCCTTCCCCTACCCAAACCCCGCCCTCCTCAGGCTCTGGCCCCAAAACCTCCTGCCGGTGGTGAAGAGGGACCTGGCAACTCTATCCATGAATCTCATGGCAAGAAGGGATTTTAACCTTGTCTCCCAAGTAGGGTTGCCATGTCCCTCTTCACCAGCGGTGGGAGGTTTTTGGGGTGGAGCCAGAGGAGGGTGGGGTTTGGGGAGGGGAGGGACTTTAATGCCATAGAGTCCAATTGCCAAAGCGGCCATTTTCTCCAGGTGAACTGATCTCTATCGGCTGGAGATCAGTTGTAATAGCAGAAGATCTCCAGCTACTACCTGGAGGTTGGCAACCCTACTCCCAAGGCTGGGTCTGACCATGTAACCACTACACCACACATGAATGTGCTGAGCTTTTAAAACACTTAATGGCCCTCCCCCCTTTTCTGTGTGTTTTTTTTTTTTTTTACTCCGCCTCCTCCCAGGTCCTGTGTTGTATTAACATATAAGCATCTTGGAAGTTTGTCATCTCTTAGAAGATTATAGGGTGCAATAAAGGGACGAAAGCAGGCTTGCCAGTGGAACTTGGGGGCCATGGGAGAGCTTGGTATTCAGAAGATCCCAGGTTCAGTCTCCGAGGATCAGGTTGTAGTTGACGTGAAAGATCTCTGCCTGAGATTCCGGAGAGCCACTGCCAGGCAGAGTAGACAGTAGAGGTTTGGATCTCACTTTAAGGCAGTTTTGTATCTTCATGTGCTGTTCTGCTGGCTGCAGGCCTAAAAAGCTTTGCTATTTCCCACAGAATCTTCCTTTTTCTCCTAACAAAAAGCCTACCTCAAAACACTGGTCTATCTCATTAGCATTTTATGGCTTCTTTTCTCATTATTTATATCTTAGGGCATCACGCGCCTGCGGTGTAGTGAAATTTTAACGTCTTGCTATAAAATTCCGGCAACTTGCATGTGATGGCTGAGTAATAGATGTGATATTTTCCTGTGTGTAATGATATATCTGCAGCTACAAAGTTTTCATTATAAATTCTCTGTATGATTCTGTGTTGTTGTGGTACAGTAAAACACTAAATACCATTATTAATTCTGAATCCAAGGCACTCTTCTTATCTCTTGATATCTTATATTGACAACCTGCACCAACATTCTGTTCTACCAACTGCATTTCTCCCATTCTTTGCCCATTATATTTCTGTTTCTCTCAGTATTGTTATACATGGTTCCCCCTTACATTTTGGTCTCACAAGAGCCCTGTGAGTCAGGCTAGGCTGAGAGAGATTGATGTAAGCATCCTGGCCTAGTAGAGATTTGAACCCAGTCCTCTTCTGACCCTCTGACCACTACACAACATGGTTTCTTGGAAATGTAGCCAGCTTTTTCTTAGCGATCTAGCCGTTCAATTTGATGCCATCAATTATCTCTTGCCTTTTTGACCAAAAAGACCTCAAAAGTGGTTTATAGCAGAATAAATCATATACTGTATAGTTAAAATTGAGGTAGGATTATAAATCAAGAAATCATATTACAGAGAAACATTCCAAAAGAATACCCAGACCATCATAATAATGAAACTTCTCCAATACCTGCTGGATCAGGAGAGTCTTTATCTGTTTCCTGAATAAATACTATGAAGCAAACCACATGCCTTGACCTGGATGGCCTAGGCATGCCCAATTTTGTCAGATATTGGAAGCTAAACAGGGTTGGCCCTGGCTAGTACTTGGATGGGAGACCACCAAGGAATATCAGGGTCACTATACAGAGGGCCCCTGACCTGCATGGCCCAGGCTAGCCTGATCTCGACAGATCTCAGAAGCTAAGTAGGGTCAGCCCTGGTTAGTACTTGGATGGGAGACCACCAAGGAATACCAGGGTTGCTGTGCAGAGGAAGGCACTGGCAAACCACCTCTGTTAGTCTCTTGCCATGAAAACCCTACTGGGTTGCTGCTGCATAGTTTTGGGGCAGCCACAGAAACGGCTGTGTCATGTTTCCACCAGTTAAACTTCAGACAACCCTAGATAGAGAATTGAGTGTCACCCCATTCTTACTACAATGGGGTGGCCAGGGTGGGGGGAGAAGTGCACAGAGAGATGGGTTTCTTACTACTTGGAAGACTCGATGATTGGGTGAATGGACTCTGTTAAAAAGCATTGATTTCAAGATGACGTGATATGAAAGGTTTGTTATGTTACTCTGTCAATGATTCCCCCCCAAAATATCACATGACTCTGTAGTCATCAAGTGATGAATGCATATCGCTTATGAGACATTTGATGGTACAACACTTTAAATTGTGCAAGTGGCAAGGGAAGCAGCACAACAGCCTTGCGAGGTCTGCACAGGGATTCCCAGTCTTCTTGTCTCTCCTCTCTCCTGAGCAGTCATTTCCAGCCCAGGGTAACAGCCATGCAGGTGAGGAGGCTGCAGTGGGGAAAAGGTGGTCTCAGTCCCTTCTGCTTCATCTGCCTGTGGATCAGTGCTCACGCAAGAGGCCAGGGGAGAGTCATTTCCCCATTCTCTGTTTCCTACTGCAGCCTCCGTGGGTGTCCTGTGTACCAAGGAATAATTTCTGGGAGTCAGTTATGGCTGCTGGTGGGGGCGACAGTCTGGAAGATCTGTAGCCATCACACTTTCTGTTGATGTATCATGGGATGCAACCCTGTATTTTCCCATGTCTTTTTTTTCTTTTTAAAGTTTTTCAGATAAGGTATATACACAAATGGAATAATTAAGACAAAGTTTACTCACAAGAAAGATCTGCATATCTGCTAGAACACAAGAATATTAAAGCTGTGCCAAGTAAAATCATGGAGGGGCCATGGCTCTGTGGTAGAGCCTCTGCCTGGCATTCAGAAGGTCCCAGGTTCAATCCCTGGTGTCTCCAGTTAAAGAGACCTCTGCCTGAGACCCTGGAGAGCTGCTGCCGGTCTGAGTAGACAATACTGACTTGGATGGACCAGTACTGAAGGTCTGATTCAGTATAAGGCAGTTTCATGTGTTCATGTATTCATGCATGCCTTTCTGAATTTTGGTACTGAAAAAAAGTGTACGGATGGAAGCCACTGGGTCAGCTTCCTCACAATATAACAGAAAGAGTCGTCACCTTAATCTCTCAAGGAATACAGCAGTGCTCCTTTGTATAATAATCCTTACTTGGCTCACTGCTTTGCTTCCATTTTAGATGTCTTAAGGCACAAGGAAAAAGATGAGATATACAGTGGACTTGGTGGAGATGAGCTGTTTCTTTTAAAAAGTAGCCTGACAACCAGAGTCATGCAGTGCCAAGCTACTGTGCTGAGCATCTGCTATGCAAGGATTGTATCTTCCGTCCACTGTTTGACTCAGGGGAAGAAAGGGGAAGCCCCGTCTCTGTTGAAGAGTGTTGGTAGGAAGTTTTAAAGGCCCATATCTCTCGTGTACTTTTTCATTCCCCGAAGGCGAGTGAGATCAGACCTTCTGTAGAATTGCTGTTTGTTCAAAATGTGGGATACATGTTTTAGACTTCCACAGAATGATTTCTTAGTCTAGATCAGGGGTGTCAAACTCAATTGTTATGAGGACTAGATATGTAGGGTTGCCAGGTCCCTCTTCTCCACCGGCGGTAGGCTTTTGGGGCGGAGCCTGAGGAAGGCGGAGTTTGGGGTGGCGGCTGTCTCAGCTGGCTTGCGGGCCGGATAAGAGCTGTCAAGGGGCCAGATCCAGCCCGCAGGCCTTATGTTTGACACCCCTGGTCTAGATGTTTAAGGGTAGTAAACTTGAGGAACCTCTTCAATGGAGAGCATTTATGCTAGCTTGACTCAATTCCTTTCCATCTAAGGTTTTATATGGGAGATTTACTAAGACTCCCTTTAACTAGAGGGTATGTCCATGCGGAACGGGCCAGCAAGACGCCCTACATTACATTATTTTAGATTGTCGTTTACATGAAGAATCCTGTAAAAAATTTATATTACCCTTAATCAGCAAACGGATGGTCCCTTATAGAACATCCACTTGACAATTGTTGCTGAATGACATTACAACTGATGTTACGGTGAAGGTGGCGGAGTTTTTGGCAGAAGTTGCTAAGGTTAAGATTCAAACTCAATTTTAATCTAGATATGTATTATCTGTTTATCTCTGACCTTGTGACCATCAATATTATTATGCCAATAAAGGTTATCTGATCTGATCTGGGTAACGAAAATAAGATTTGCTCTGCCAAGACACGGTATTGGGCTTGTCTTAGTCTGTATTTGTGTGTTATTTCGTTTTTCTTTTAACATGGAGGGAAGAAATTGTGCCAGACTCTTGGGTGAAGATCACTACGTGAGGCAAGGTCTCATTACACTTTGAGACGAACCAAGCCTCGAGAAACTGGCTGCCTTCAAAAGGAATGGAAAAACAAGACTGAGGCATATTTGTATCTCTGTTTGGAATACCCAGTTCTTCACTGAGTAGTGAGACACACATACGCTAGTTTCCAGGTTTGGGTGTGTGCAAAAAGAAGAGAATTTCAATGAGAAGATCAAGGTGCGTCTGCACCCAAGGGACGGAACTACTGTGAGTGTTTCTTAAGAAGCAATTGCCTACCAGCGGTAGAATCCCATTTCTTAATTTAAGCAAGCCACAGGAATCCATTAGAATGTAGAACAACATGTGCATCACTTTTGTATTTACTGCCTGGGAGTCTTAAATGAGCAGACGATGCTTCTGCCGAAGCATTCCTAGAAACCTTTTGTCAAAAGTGCATGCCGTGTGCATGTGAGTTACACAACAGCACTGAAACAATCACCTAATGGTGCTGTCTGGACTGGACTTTGGGGCAGAAGTCTCGGGTTCCAGCTCATTGGCTCAGTGGGAGGCCCCCAAAGCAGGTTGTAGCTTTGCTTATAAAATATATGCTACCATCTCAAGGGTGGTCTCCATCAGATTATTTAGTTCAGAGTGCAAAAGAATCCAGCTGCACTGCGGTCACCGTGTGCGTGTGTTTTGAGTGCCGTCAAGTCGCCTCCAACTCATGGCGACCCTATGAATCCATGTCCTCCAAATCATTGTTAACAGCCTTGCTCAGGTCTTGCAAACTGAGGGACATGGCTTCCTAGATTGAGTCAATACATCTCATGTTGGGTCTTCCTCTTTTCCTACCTTCAACTTTTCCTGGCATTCTTGTCTTTTCCAGTGACTCTTGTCTTCTCATAATGTGACCAAAGCATGATAGCCTCAGTTTAGTCATTTTAGCTTCTAGGGAGAGTTCAGGCTTTGATTTGCTCTAGAACCCTCTTATTTTTTTGGCAGTCCACAGTATCCGTAACACTCTCTTCTAACACCACATGTAACATAATGCAGCGTGTGAATTGCATTTGGGGAAGGACTGTGGCTCAGTTGTAGACCATCTGCTTGGCATGCGGAAGGTCCCAGGTTCAATCTCTGGTGTCTCCAGTTAAAGGAACTAGGCAAGTAGGTGAAATGAAAAACCTCTGCCTGAGACCCTGGAGAGCCGCTGCCGGTCTGAGTAATTGCGGGGCAATTGTGCTTCAAAATAAAAATGACTATATTGAGGAAATTCAACGCCAATTAGACTGCCCCATATACTATCAAAAACTATCTAGAGATCCTATTAGTAAAATAGAAGGAATTATTTCCAATATTGTCCAAGAGGCACGTTCTAATGGTGATATAAATGATTCCACAGCAGAATTCCTGGTGAATAAATATTCTAGGATTCCAGTTTTGTACACCCTACCTAAAATCCACAAACCAGGACGAGTCCCTCCAGGCAGGCCAATAGTATCAGCCTCGCAAAGTTTACTTGAACCTGTATCCAAATTCCTTGATTTTCATTTAAGACAATTTGCTGTTGATACAGAGTCCTTCTTGCTGGACACTGGTGACTTTATTCAGTATATTGAAAACACTGACGTTCCCAACAATTGTCTTCTTGCCACCATGGATGTCGTATCCTTATATACGAATGTCACGCTTGATTACACCTATTCTGTGATCCAGACTTTACTTGACTCTAGAGTAGATCCCACCCCTACCTCTGCTTTCTTACTAAAACTGGTTGATTTGGTTCTTAAAAACAATTTTTTTCCGGTTCAATGAGCAACTTTATCTACAAGTCAATGGCATTGCCATGGGATCTGCAGTTGCCCCGACCATTGCGAATATATTTATGGTCAATTTCGAATGTAGATATATTTACAGTGACCATCCCTTCAAACACCCTGACCTGGATGGCCCAGGCTAGCCTGATCTCGTCAGCTCTCGGAAGCTAAGCAGGGTCAGCCCTGGTTAGTATTTGGATGGGAGACCACCAAGGAAGACCAGGGTTGCTGTGCAGAGGAAGGCACTGGCAAACCACCTCTGTGAATCTCTTGCCATGAAAACCCCAAAAGGGGTCGCCATAAGTCGGCTGCCACTTGAAGGCATTTCACACACACACACACACACACACACACACACACATCCCTTCAAACAACATATTTGTGGCTTCAGGAGATATATAGATGATTTGATATTTTTATTATCTCCGGAGATTAATTTTGATGAATTTATGCATTGGCTTAATTCTCGATCTTCAATTAAATTTTCTGGTCAAATTCATCCCCATAGGATCCCGTTCCTAGATACCATGGTATATCACGACAATGAAGGGAAATTAGCTGTGACGTTGTAAAAAAGCCAACGGATCGAAATGCTCTTTTGCATTTCTCTTCCCATCATCCCAAACACCTCAGACATAATTTGCCGTATGGGCAATTTGTTAGAATTAAAAGAAATACAACCAGTGCTAATGATTTTCAACAGGCTGCTGCAGATTTGTTGCAGTCTCTAATCAATAGAGGCTATCCCTTTAAAGTCATCGCTAGAGCTCAGGATAGGATAAGGGGAGTTAACAGACAGGATCTATTATATAATAGATCCAGGAAGAGCAATAATGGACAAACTATCACATTTGCCCTACAATATACCCATCTGTCGGGACACATTGCCAGCATTATCAACAAGCACTGGCACCTTTTGAAAGACATCCCTGGTTGTCAGAATTCTCCCAAAATAGGCTTTCGTAAAACTGATTCCATCAGAGACAGATTATCCACTCAGACATATATAAGGATACTGAAAGTAAATCTACGCATGGACACTTTAAGTGTCACAAATGTATGGCTTGCAATTTATGCCTTGAGGTTAAGGAATTTACTAGAACTGACATGAACTTTACTTTCAAGTTGCGATCCTACACCAATTGTGACACTCATTTCTGTGTGTACTGCCTTCTTTGTCCATGTGGAAAAATTTATATTGGCTCATCTATTAGACCTATCAAGAGTCGTACACTTGAACATAAATCCAGGATATGGGCTAAACTAATCTCTGCCCCAGTAGTGGAACATTTCCTCCAGCAGCGCCACAGCGAGAATGAGCTTCGTTATTTTGTGATCTGGCATTTAAATAGGAAACGTTTTGATAGATGTAATAATGAAAAGATACTGAGACAAAAGGAGGCTTTCTTCATCCATCTCCTGAACACGCTGGCTCCACACGGTTTAAATTTGGACAACGATCTGACATGCTTCCTTTAAAATACTTCTGTCCCTTTAAGATACACGCGTGCCATCGGCAAGGTCGGGCTTTCGTTTCAGATTTGACTGTAATGAGTCGCACCTGGGTTTACTACATAGCTGTTAGCTAGTTTCTAATTCTCTAATGCTGCATGATGTGATGTATCTTTTGGACGTCTTATAGTAACCTGCCTTATACTTACCCCATGTGGGATATGAAAATGATTGTGTATGACTATACACTCTTTAGAAGCAATTCTCTGTAAGTATGTTTTATTTAATTTTGTATCTTGTATAGCTGTAATCTAGAATATATGACTATGTACTGCAATTTTAAAATACAGGAAGGACTAAAGAAGGATTCTACACTAATGTGAATTTGAAACAGCCATATCCTATTGAAGATTGTGGCTTCTCATTCATCTTGAAAATTGAACTTGAACTCATATTACTTACTTGGTACTCTGCTGAGACCTTTGAAAGATTTTTTGCCCTTTGATTGTATATTTTGTACATACTGTGTGTTGGTTATAGTGTGGTTACTTGTGTTTGTACATTGTATTTGTATAGGTATCTCAGTAGCTTATATAAATTGCACCTTGTTTGTAAATGGTTTTCGCTCCTATACTGTTTTCCTAACCTCCAGGTACTAGCTGGAGATCTGCTATTACAACTGATCTCCAGCCGATAGAGATCAGTTCACCTGGAGAAAATGGCCGCTTTGGCCGTTGTATGGCATTGAAGTCCCTCCCCTCCCCAAAGCTCGCCTTCCTCAGGCCCTGCCCCCAAAACCTCACTCTGGTTGCAAAGAGGGACCTGGCAGCCCTACCTGCCCATGTGTTGACTCACTGAGGAGGGAGAGTGGCCATGAGCACTCTGGCTGTGCCCCCTGCCTTTTTCGAAAATGGTAAGTGGTCTGTATGGTGCAGATGCATGGAGGAAGTGTCACCCATATACCCCCTCCCTGCAATCAGTAACACTGCTTTCTGAATGTTGCTGTTAACAGGAAGAGGGTGCACCTACGGACATTTCTGCGCTTTCACATCATACGGATGACTCAGCGATTGCGTGGAGGTGGGGCACGCACAATTGCGCCCTCTCTACCTTCCCGTTCAGTGACTCAGCATGTGGATGGGTGGTCTCCACTTCCCTACTGAGACAGGCCGTTGACTTAGACAGATCAGGATGGTCTACTTTGACTGCCAGTGGCTCCTCAAGGTCTCAGCTAGAGGTCTTTCACATCACCTACTAGCTGTTCATTTTAGCTGGAGATGCTAGGCAGTGAACCTGGGACCATAGGGTTGCCAGCCTCCAAGTGGGACCTTGAGAGCTTGCAGAATTACAACAGATCTCCAGACCTGAGATAGATTCCCCTGCAGAAAATAGCTGCTTTGGAGGGTAGACTCTATGGCATTATACCACACTGTATTAGGTGCTGTGGAACACAGGCAGGATAATGCTGCTGCAGTCGTCTTGTTTGTGGGCTTCCTAGAGGCATCTGGTTGACCACCGTGTGAACAGACTGCTGGACTTGATGGGCCTTGGTCTGATCCAACAGGGCTTTTCTTATGTGGCCCCTTCCCTTCCCTCCCTAAATCTCAGGCTTCACTCCCAAATCTCCAGGAATTTCCCAGCACAGATTTGGCGACCCTATCCTGCATGTAAAGCAGATGCTCCACCAATGAGCCACAGTCCCTCCCCGGATAGATGCTGTCACATACAGGCCATCAGCACACAGAGGACTTTGCAGAACTTTAGTGTGCTTTACCAAGTAGGGTTTCCAGTGATGTGCTGATCATAAAAGTACAGAGTTCTGTGTGTACCATCATTCAGTGCACAACTGCCTCTGCACATCCCCCAACATCATGAAGTCGGAGCAATTGGCAGCCAACCCCTTGTTTAGGGCAGCCCAGAGGATCAGCTGCAGTACAGCAGTCCAAGCTCTGCTCATGACCTGAGTTTTATCCCGACAGAAGTTGGTTTCTGTCAGGCCTGTATCTCAGTTGGTTTCGTTTTCCCACTGACCAGACTCAAGGACTGTTATGCATACCTAAACTCTTTTGAAGCTGTGGGAACCACAGCGCTGTTTGTGTATTGTAATCTCTTGCTTTTTTTCATGCTTTTATATTACCGAGTGCAAGCCAGCAAGCTCCATTGCTGTCACCCTTTTTCTTTGTGCTCTGTTAACCTATTTGACCAGTAAAAACCAACTTCTTTCGACCTGACTGTCTCTGATATGGTTTCTGGTTCAGATTGGGCCAAGGGCTCACAGTTTCAAGAAGCCGGCTCAAGGTTGACTCAGCCTTCCATGCTTCCGAGGTCAGTAAAATGAGTATCCAGCTTGCTGGGGGTAAAGGGAAGATGACTGGTGAAGGCACTGGCAAACCACCCCATAAACAAAGTCTGCCTAGTAAATGTCGGGATGCAACATCACCCCATGGGTCAGGAATGACCTGGTGCTTGCACAGGGGACTACCTTTACCTTTAGAGCAGGCTTGTCCAAACTGTGGCCCCCGGGCCGCATGCAGCCCAGGACGGCTATGAATGCAGCCCAACACAAAATTGTAAACTTACTTAAAACATTATGATTCAGCTATCATTAGTGTATTTTATGTGCGGCCCAAGTTAGTGTTAGTGTTTTATATGTGCGGCCCAAGACAATTCTTCTTCCAATGTGGCCCAGAGAAGCCAAAAGATTGGACACCTATGCTTTAAAGGATCAGCTCTCCTTTTCATTAATCGTCACCCCTGTTTCTATGAAGTGGTTCCTCACTGCATTTTCATAAATCACGTTTTACCAGCAGTTCCCCTGGCAAAAAAATAAAGGAAAAAAATCTTTCCTTGGGAACAGCTGTAGATTAAATGTAGTTCCCAGGGAAGGTATCGTCTTAGCGACTGTAATGTGTTTGAGACTAGTGCTTCCTGCTGTAAATTGAAAACAGCTGAGTTCTCAGTCCTGGTAGAAAGGTGTTTTCAGGTGTGACAGCGAAAGCCTTTAATGCCGCTGGCCCCGAGAGAGCTGCTTTAATCACCTTGACAGGGTCGCTTTGCTTTGCCTCCAGTTCCAGATTATAGTACTCTCATAAACACATATTTACTTCCTTGGTACGCTGTAGTTCAGTGGTTCCCAACGTGGGGCACACACCCCTGCAGGGGGGCAATTTGATTTTTAAGGGGGGCAATTTGAGAATGAGTTATTAACGGTGAAATTTTTGCATTTCTTATGGTTCTAGGGGCCTCGTATACAATATATAAATATATATTGTGACATACACATTTTAGACTTCCTCCACTTGAATAGGAGTTCACTTTTTGAATAATAAGAATTATATGTCACAGGGGGACCTCAGGATTTTAGAGATGCTTAGATGGGGCATGGCCAAAAAAAAGGTTGGGAACCACTGCTGTAGCTGATCACCGGAAGATGTGGAGTTTCTGGATGTGACATCGCTTTCTGCAGTGAGAAAGAAAGTTTAGGAGTGGTTTTATTTTATAATTACAAACTATATAGCATATGAAGATGGAATTCCCTCTTTGACATTTAATCTGCATGCAAGAACCTGTGTCATAATGCTCTGTAGTCACAATTATTTCTTGAAATATGTGGGCAAGCGGGGGGGAAAACCCAGAAATCTTCGCCTTCTGTTAAAATGATCCTGCTTTGGAGTAAAATAAAACTTTCTGGAAGGATAGCTCTTAGGGCTCGTTTTACATCTCATTAAAATATACAATGAAAATATGATATGAGCTTTTCCCTCAGATTATCACCTCAGGTTGAAGCTCGCAGTTAAACGCTAAAACGTTTGATGTAAACTGCAGACATATTTGAGTAGCCCTAAGGATTTGGTCCAAACTGACATGAGTTGAGGAAGAGGGCCCTGCAAGCCGATCTTCCCTGCTCCCGCCTTCCCCCAGCAGCCCACTTGGTGCTCTGCAAATCCTCTGCGGAGGGAAGGAGAACTAATGCATGAGTGACAGCCCATTTTGCCCGATTCCTTCGGCAGCCCCCTACCCCAATGCCAAGTTCCATTTTGTTTACAAGGGACCTCTTACCCTCAGGTTTAGCAGATCCAAGCTCAAAATACTTCACATGCCAAGCACAAAATGTGGTTATCAAGCCTGTATTATCATGTGGTATATTTATTGCATATAATACAAGGGAATGGCCTGCTTCCCTGCTGGTATTGGTATGAGTTGGTTTAGTCTCATGGGGTGGAGTCCCTGGTTAGTTCTGTTTGTTAGCTGTATGTGTAGCCTGCATGAGCTTTTTTTGTTCTGAAAGCAGTTGATCCAATCCCTGTATCTCCTTGTTCCTAAACAGATGTTGTTTTGGGCACACTAATATTTGCTGTATGAGCCTGAGAGCAGGAACACTGACTGAATACCCTAATCCTGATCTACAATAAAATACCCCATCCCACTGTCTCCACAGATAAGCCCAAGTGGTATAATCTAATTCTTTGTCCAGCTCTGGAGGCAGTGACTTAGCCTTGAGTGGGTGGGAGCCAGAGGGAGGCGTGGCTCAGGAGGAGGAACATGAGCCTGTTCTGATGTGAAGGGCAGTCCATGTGGAGAGGAATAGGACAGTGTGCTGAATAGGGCCGTGCACAATTTCTTTCCAGTATTTTTCGGATTCTGGTTTAATAGACCCGGAAATTTTCAAAAATTCGAAAAAAGCTGAATAGCAATATCAGCTTTCCCTGGATTTTTGGAAATTTTCAGGTTAATTAAACCTGAACCCGAAAAATACTTGGCGCAGAGCTGAAGGCTGGGCTCGGAGCGAGCTTTATCTTCCCCTTTCTCCTCTCGGCTATTCTGGCTTCACATACCACTAGGGAGACCTCCTTTGCTACCAGCAAGAGGATGACCCGTATTGCCACAGAACAGACAGGTGAGGCAGCTGGTCATGACCTGGGTCCCCACTCATGACAATACACCTACTCAGAAGCTCTGTTGTGCTCAGTGGTGCTTGCCAATTACAACTTCCCTTTGTTACCAGTGAGATAGCACAAAGTACAGTCCTGATGGCTTCACTGCCCACCACGAGAATGTTCCTTCTGATGTCACAGTGATCATTTAGTTACTTTATTTGTTTATTGCTTTTCATATGCTGCTACATAGATCTGAAATTCAAGCATGAAAATCTTAAACAAGTAGATGATTTGGTTTACTTTTAGCGTTCTCTGCTAGTATTTTAAAACAATGTATATAAATTCTTCCTATGGAACATGACTTTTTTGCCTGGAGGACAGAAGACTCCTAGGAGCAGCATTTTGAGAGGCATTCCTTAGTGCAATGGAAAGGGGAAGGTGAGAAAACCATGTTTCATGGGCGAAAATCCTTCTGTCAAAGGAAACTCTCTTGAGGATCCTTCCTATTGTCTAGTTCATTAACTAGAGGGAAAATTACTCCAAAGTATAAAGTAGATGATAGGTAACCACAGGCTTAAAGTAACAATAACTTGAGTAGCTTTCCTTATCATCGTGGTTGGAAGTTCCCTTTTTTTGAACAATAGCACTCTAGCAGTTAAATGAAAAAAATTCTTCTATGACTATGAGAGAAGTGGTTATCTGGCCTTAGATCTAAGAAGAAAAAGGTATGTTGCTTTTAAAGGAAAATCTGGAATCTGCTACAAAGGGCTTCATAATCAGAACCACTGCCAAACAGTGCAGCCCTGCAAGAAGGATGCAAAATTTTGTCAAATTCTTTGCAGACTCATTAGATTTCATTAATCACTATTTGATCTAATATATCCCATTTAAGGAACATATGCAAGCTCCACCTAGATCAGGCCGAAGTCTGTGGTCCAACCGGCTCTCTCAGAAGCTCAAAGGGAAGCAAGATAAGTGCGGACAGCCCTCTTGTTTAAACACTTGACAAGTGTTTATCCAGCTCTTAAGGGAGCTATCATCCAATGAATTTGTGTAATCCCTTTCTCAAAGCCATCTAAGCTGGAGGCTTTGGGGAACCTTTTAAAGTTAATTGTGACTTTTATCAAGAAACAATTATTTTTGTCTAGAAAATCTAGATGCCAAACGGTACTTGAAAGATTGCTGACCATGCTAGATGAAGTACTCAACTGCCACCTGGAAGGATGGGATATGGGATATTGGTGCTCAGAAGGCATAGGAGAAGGCGCATTGTAGAGATACAGGAAACTGGAGAGTGAAGCAGTAGCTAGTAAAAGCCTTGTCTGATATTATCTTTGCCATTGTAATTGTTTTCCTGCAACTTTAAGGACTACTAGCTTGGCTTGTTTTTTTCTTTAAAGAATCTAGAATTCTCAGGAGTTTTCTTTGCATCACAACCATGTAGTAGATGAGCTTCTCTCTGTCCCCTTCTCTCTCCCTCCCTCCCCCTCCCTCCCTCCCTCTCTCTCTCTCCCTCTCCCTCCCTCTCTCTCCATAGCAGCACCACTAAGTTAAACAAGAGGACATTGTGTGTTAAGTGCCGTCAAGTCTCTTCCGACTCATGGCGACCCTATGAATGAAAGTCCCCCAAAATGTCCTATCTTTGACAGCCTTGCTCAGATCTTGCAAATTGAAGGCCGTGGCTTCCTTTATTGAGTCACAGTGGGTAGCCGTGTTAGTCTGTCTGCAGTAGCAGAAAAGAGCAAGAGTCCAGTAGCACCTTAAAGACTAACAAAAATATTTTCTGGCCGGGTATGAGCTTTCGTGAGCCACAGCTCACTTCTTCAGATGAGTCAATCCATCTCTTGTTGGGTCTTCCTCTTTTCCTGCTGCCCTCAACTTTTCCTAGCATGACTGTCTTTTCCAGTGACTCTTGTCGTCTCATGACGTGACCAAAATACGATAGCCTCAGTTTAGTCATTACTAGAGGACATTACAATGCCGAATTTCCCCTCTTCATTCACTTTTTAAAATATATGTCAAGTAGCATTTTAAAATATATGTCGAGTACCTCCTTTTTGGGGGAGGGGGGCTGTTTAATATTAATGTCTCATAACCAAGCCACAGTATTTACACAGTTTGAATCACTCACAGTGCAATCCTAAAGACAGTTAATCCAGTCTCAGCCCATTCATTGCAATGGGCAGAGACTGGAGTAACTCTCTTTAGGTTTGCACAGTTGATACCTAAAAGCTCCAGCCCTGGAGATGACACCCATAACAGAGACTCACTGAACTGTTTGAAACAGTGCTGCCTGCACTTTAATAGCCTGCTGCTCTGGGCTAGCTCTCCCCAGCTTTGTACAAGCCAGACTTTCCAGGGACAAGAGGCCGGATCACCTCTGCAGAACCAGCAGAACAATTGCCATGATCCCCGATTGCCTCTTGATCCAAAAGCCTGAGCCAAAGAGAAGCCATTATTGCAAGGCGAGAGCATCACGTAGCCCTTCTCTGCATATTCCCCCCCTCCTGTGTATCCTGGGAAAACATCCTCAGCTATCTACATTAAAGGATTCCCCCTGCCGCCTCCCTGGAATGTGAAGATTTACAACCTCCGGAGAAGGACCATCTCAGGATGTATAAATCAAGGATGCCAGCTTAGTAAACAAATTGCCACCTCACCCTATCTCTGACCCTGAAATCTTTTTAATCTCTTTTTGTTGTTGGAAGGAGCCATCTGGAGAATCTCACTCCCCCCCCCCACCCCCAGAAAAGGGTATATTTTGCCCTACCCAACAAGGCTCAGTGCAGATCTTCCCCCTTCACTCTCTGCCATGTCTCCCTCGTGTGTTAAGTTCCATACACCCCTCCCCCCCCGCTGTATTCTGTCTACCTCTATGCCACGGATGTTGGAACATCTCCACTTCTAGAGATTGGTAAAGTATCCTAATTAATAACTCCCTCAATGTCTGTAGCTTACCTTTATCTTTATTCCTAGTTTCTCGTATGTGTGTTACTTGTAACATTGAATGAATGAATATATATATATATAAACACCTTTTAATTTGGAATTTCTGAGTCTGTCTTTATTTGGGGAGTCACTGAGAAAAACCCTCGTAGACATAGGGCGATCCTGGCTTAATAAATACATAGTTACCGATTGCTCGAGCTAATTCCCCATCCAAAGAGCAATTTTGGTAACAGTTTATTGGTGGAGAAAATGCGGGCAGCCCCTGCACTTGTGAATGCCTTGTGAAGTCGACGCACAAGCATTTCCATGGCAGACGTAAGGGGAAGTCTCGGTGACTCTCTGAATCTTGACTGAATGCATCACCTGAACAAAATTGTCATATTAAAATAACAAAGTGTGTGTGTAAACTGTGTGTTTGGCTCTAGAGAGCGCTATCTTGTGGGTTGGCTTCCCCCCCCCCGTCCTGAAAACCCTCTGTAGGAGTTTTTTTTTAGAGAATTCCTTGTGAGTAAACTGGTCACTCTCTCCTTGAGATTTCTCTATGGTGCGCTTACCTTCCAGCCACCACTAGAGCTAAGTAACTGAATTTTTTTTGTGAAACTGAATCTTTATTGTGAACCTGAATCTTTATTGTGAACCTGAATCTTTATTGTGAACCTGAATTTTTATTGTGAACCTGAATCTTTTTTGTGAACCTGAATTTTTTTTGAGTAACTGCATATTTGAATATTGAGTACCTGAAAACTTGCGATCTGGACGCAGATCATAGCCGGGGTGAGCTCAAGCCCCCCCCCCAAACAGGAGCGACGGCACTGGCTGTCTGCTACTGAGTGAAACTGAAAGATTGGCCGGGAGCGAGGTGCCCCCCCAATCCAAGAGCAACTGCAAAGTCTGAACCCCAGGAGCGACGGCACTGGCTGTCTGCTACTGAGTGAAACTGAAAGATTGGCCGGGAGCGAGGTGCCCCCCCAATCCAAGAGCAACTGCAAAGTCTGAACCCCAGGAGCGACGGCACTGGCTGTCTGCTACTGAGTGAAACTGAAAGATTGGCCGGGAGCGAGGTGCCCCCCCAATCCAAGAGCAACTGCAAAGTCTGAACCCCAGGAGCGACGGCACTGGCTGTCTGCTACTGAGTAATTGATAGGATGGGCTCGAGAGCGAGGTGCGTCGAGGCCCCAATCCAAGAGCATTGGAAAGTCTGGAGTGGAATGCACAGAATTTCCAATAGAGAACCCTGGAGGGGAGTATCCCCTTGAAACAATGTGGGTTGTGTAGTCTGGCTGCAGCAGACTGCACTAGCCTGCCTTAAGCAATGGACCCTGGGTTAAAACCACCCCCAGAGCAATAAAAGAGTGCTTGCAAAAATATCTAATTAGAAATTGTAGCAATTATAGCTCAACTTGAATCCCTGAACTTTTCTTCCACGCTGGGCTGCACCCCAACAGCCAGCGATTAAAAATCCAGAGAGCCCTGATCGACTCCAACCCCTCCCTTGATGTGGACTATGGAACGTTTTCCCCCGCCACCCTGAAATACCCACAGGTGGCGTTTCAATCCCAAGAGTGCAGATCAGGCTCAAACCCATTCCCCTGGTTCTCTACTGAGAAACGGATTTCTTTTGCCTCACCAGGATCAGCCAGAGCGATCCACCCTTTCCCCCAGAGCTATAGTTTTCATCATGGCAGGAAAATTGAACAGTGACCCCAGCCTAAGCAAACTAAAGAGATGGCTGCCAAAATTAAGTCATGGTGATCCTTCAAGGCACAATATTGGCAAACGCGACCCTGTTGGATCCCAGGCAACTAATACTGGACTAATGAAGGATAGGAGTGATTTGTCCCATGCTCTCCTTGAAACACAGAAGGAATTAAATCAAGGGAAAGGAGCAATGAAAGCTGCCTTGAGCAGGATCACCTCACTTCAGCAAGAACTAGACCATTCTAGGGCCACAATCCAGTATTTACAAGAGCAAATCATGGCCCAAGACAAGAGCAGAAACTCTGCTGCCCCTTCCCAAATGAAGGAACAGCAGAAGATCCCATGGGATTGTAGCAAGGCAAAACTGCCTCTGCTCATTCCCTCGAGTGACAAAGGGGAACTATCGGCTTCCTCCCCCGCGGAGGAAAGCTAGCTATAAACGTAGCGACCTGCCTACCCCCGCCTTGGGAGCGGCAAGACACGAAGGAAAATTGCAGTAACTTCATAATCAAAATCCAACATTGTGACTTGGTTCAATACGAAGGAAAAATGCCGTTTCAAGCCTCTGTCTGAAAATTACCATGCAATGTGCATCTCTCCCCCCCCCCCTTTTCCATCTCTTTTGATCCTATGGGCTTTTCCCATGCAATGTGCATCTCTTCTTGCCATGCAATCTGCCCCACCTCTTTCCCCCTTTTGAGTGAATGTGTGTGTGCGCGCATCCCCACCCCCCTCTCTCTTTTCTAAACTTCATTCTGTACTATTCCTAGTCAGCTGAACGAACATGCAAAAAGCCTCCTCAGTGCAGGAAGGGAAATGGTTAAAGAAGTGTGTGCCTAGTTTTAACTATGTAATGAAAGAATTAAAATCTCTGCAACTCAATGTTAAGATGTATAGCCTCTTCGGCAACGAAAGAGTTAACAAGTCAAGCTGTATTGCCATGGGGGAGCGGATCTTGAGGGAAGATCCGAGCAAAGCTCTCTCACTGTTTTCTAAATTATAGCAGAGCCTCCCTGGCGCAGGGAAGTGTACCTGAACCATAAAGAGTACCAAATAACTTGTTTTCATTTGCAGGAAACAATGACATGTCTCTGTGTATCTCTCATCACCCTTGTGATGGTTTTAAGTAAAGATTTTTACCGGGGCTTGTTTCTTGAGAAAGGTATGGCCAGCCTTTCCCAAGAATATCATCAACCCCCGTCCACCTCTCCAAAATAAAGGCAGTTTTCGCACAATTTGGCAAAGAGGAAAATGAAGTGAAATTACATGTGTATATGTGCCCCCCCTTGCCTGCTTCATATTGAAACTTGTATGTGTGTGTGTGTGTGTGTCGACCCCACGGTACCAGGGGAAGGCACTGGAATGAGATATTTTGTGAGTGTATTGAATGAAGTGAATATGGAGTGTCTATTTCATTGCGCAATGAAAGCCTTTTTTTTTTAATTTTCTTTTATGTGAATATATGTGTGGACCGTGGTAATGTATAAAATGTGATGTGTTCTCCAGCCAGTTAGGAATATGTGACCCAGTGAAGAGTCAGTGTGAGTGCATCAGAGCAAAGGTTTCCTTGTTTGTTTGTTTTTACCCTATGGAATGAATGAGGGAAGGGACAGCTTAGTACGCTTTGCTCCCCCCCCCCTTTTTCAGCTCCACACTCGATATTTTCTGGGTCTTGTGGTCATTTATTGTGGTGGAAAAAGGAATGGTAAAAGTATGTAGAAAGACAGGATTTTTATAGAAAGTGATGGTTAATGGCATGGCATCTAGTGTGAGGCTGCTACTCATAACAGATGCCTGTTAAGGTGTGTTTTCGTAAATGGAAGGTTTTGAAGGTATGGAAATGAAAGGATTTGACAGAGGTGTCTATGTGTTTCAGAGGGGCTGCACTGAACTGATGCAGCAGTGGAAGGAAACTTTCCCCACAAAATAATGGTCACAGCCCAAGATTGTAATATTATATGTAAACAATGGTCTTGCCCATCCCAAGATTGTATTGTTATTTGTATGTATAAAACGCTTAAAAGCAGTCCTGTCCCATTTAAATCAATGTTCAGGACTTGCATTGTACTTTTCCAAGCAGCACTTTGCACATGCCCAAGTGCTGCCACAATTGCCCCATTTATACTCCTTTCATCTGATTGCATCAGAAGAAAGGAAGGGGGGAGAGAAGGACACCCGGTCCTGTCCGGTCCATTTTTGTTTTTTTTTATCTGAAAACTTTTAAAGGAAAGGGAGATATGACCCACTTTTTATTTCTTTTGGACTTTGAATTTGAGGGATTTTTTTTTTTAAGTTCCTGAACAATACCTGATCATTTGCAATGGATCCATTTTAATCATTGTGCCTTCTAAGAATCCAGCCTAAGTTTGTGATTTAGTTTATATGATTTTGGCCTTCTTCCAGTTTTTTTGAATTTTATTTTTGAGGAGTTTTAAATGCTTCAACCTAGCTCTTTCATTCCCCTTGCGGAGTACCAATGAATATGGCTATCAGAGATATGAAAGGGGGGAGCCCCCCCCCACTTGAAGGGTCTCTTCCCCCTCCCTTCTTCTTGAAATGCAGATTGCCTGGTATTCATTAACAATCTTGCCTCCTGTTTTCCCTCCCTCCTGAAAGCCATGCCAACCAGCCAGGAAACCGGGAAGAGAGGCAACGCACTACCAACTTTTTTGTTTTGTGTGCAGTGTTTTAACTTTCTCTCCACCTTAATGAGTTTTTTTTTCTGTTTCGCTTCAAGGAGCAGCGGTCCTTGGAGTGATCCTCCAACCACTAATGTGTATAAGTTCTATCCCTAAATATACAGGTCTCTGCTATCAGTCACTGGTGGAACTCCCTGCTGCGTGCTCCCCCCCATAATCACCTCCCAGGCAGGAGACTCCTGACCTGAAGCAATGCTACTTCAGCCCACCTGCGGGGAGAAAGGAGGAGAGTCAACAAGGAGCTTGCTGTAGGGGCATACTTAGGAAATGAATCCCTGTCTCGAAACAAACATTGCACCATTGACAATGCTATTGGGTATATATGAGTCATTCAGTCCCAGGTTACTATGATGTACGTATTAATGCAAGGATGTGATTGGTTCAGATGGGACCCTGCGCTGACATTTGAAACCCAGGGCTCCCCCCTTGTGCCAACCTCCCGTGTAAGGAACACCCCCCCCCACCAAAACATTGGGTATCCAGACAACTGCCAACTACCGCTTCCACTAGCAATGTTCTTGCACTGTCCTTTCTCACAAGGACTCATTAACAAATTGACTTAACCCTTTCCAGTACTTATAGCCCTATGATTTCTTGTTATTTTGTAGGCACAGATGCTTAGGTTTCCCTGCAAACAGCCATCCTGATAGCTTTAGTATACTAATCCAGATTGAATTGGTATCCTACATCCATTACTTGTCTGTACCTGCTTCACCTTCCAAGGTTTTATATTAGTTCAATGCCTAGACTTAATGGTTTAGTAATGTTTACAAACTTGCCAAGTTTTATGTATGTTAGCATTAGGATTTTTCTGAAACAGTTGATTGCCCAAGATGAAAAGATTAAGATAACAACCTATCTCAGCCACTGCATTGATGGAATAGATTTTAGATATTTATATGTGTAGTCCCTTTTATTGGGTATAAACATGAATGTTATGATTTGATCCCATTGGATATATATGTGTGTGCAAGCTGCCATTCTTCCTTTACCTATGCTTTCACACATCTATGAGTTTTGGGTAGATGGATGCAAAAATGGCCCAGCAAAATGATAGTCACCTACCAGGCTACACGGCTCTCCTAAAAGCAATATAGAGACCTGTGTAACCCCTAGGCTTGCTCTTAAGTTTTTATTATTTTCTATTTTTGACTTTCCAAGGTGGGGACAACATTTGGCATCCCCTAGACAAAAATTAAAGGGAGGGACTGAGGGACCCCCTTCCCCCCTCTAAAAAGGTCCTGCCCTTGGACAGTCAATCTCTTTTTGCACCTGAAAATGTGTTTTTGCTTCTTCATGTGCCAATCCCCTGACACCTACTTTTGCCCTGACAACCAGTAAGGCACCCATCATGCTCCAGCATTTGAAGATCTGCATGTGCCAGGCCCTCTGGGGCACGGGATTTTGCACCAATGTTCTTTTGTATAAGGATATAAATGTGTATGTGAAAGCTCGCTTTTGTGTTAGCCTTGCAGCCCGCTCTATTTCCAGCTCACTGTGAACCAATTAACCCCTTCCACAGTCTTCTGGGTATACATCCAAGCAAGAAGCATGAACAGCCGTAAAAGAGCTGTAATTTATGGAATCGTTTCAGCAATGTTATTATTATTATTTTTTGTAACCAAAAAGTGAAAGCGATACTGAGCCTCTAAGCACCTGGAGCCCTGCGTCTCTATCATCAGCCTGCAGCGAAGACCTAGTTAAGCTAATTAACCCTCTCCTTGATATAGATATGAGCTCACGAAGTGCTCTAAGGGGGGTGCTTTCCTATTTCCTACATTGTAACTTAATTGCGATGCCAGCGGAAACTTTCCTTTCCTACTAACTGTAACCTTGTAAAGAAGACTGACAGTTTTTTTTCTCTGCAAACTGCAACATCCAGAGTTTTTTTCCCTGTACAGTTTTCTATGTATTGTAAATAGCAGATAGCCAATTTAGTTACTCTCTCTCCTTCTTGTTATCTTTAAACTAGTTAGAAAATCAACAAGTGTAAATAATTGTACATATATATCTATACCTCCTAGCACAACTCTATTCAATGTATCTACTTCTCACGAGTAGTAACAGCAAAACCAATATAGTACCCAGGTGTTTCCAATTCCCGTGGCTGTCACCCTTTTCAATCTGACCCGTTTTTAGCTTAGATTGCAAAATGGCTCCTACACTTCCCTTTGATTTATACATCTACTGGGTCTCCAATCAACACTACAAGCAAGTTCCAGCGACCCCGTTCCTGTGTTCCAGACCGTTCCTGTGTTCCAGTCCGTTCCTGTTTCTAACTTGCTGCCTTTAGTTTCCAGCATTCCTGCTTCAGCGCTCCTGTTATCCTGCCTCCAGCAGTTCCTAAGATCCAGTTTTTGTGGTGGCTCCGTCACGAAGTTCTGGAGCCACCAAAGGGGGGAATTGATACCTAAAAGCTCCAGCCCTGGAGATGACACCCATAACAGAGACTCACTGAACTGTTTGAAACAGTGCTGCCTGCACTTTAATAGCCTGCTGCTCTGGGCTAGCTCTCCCCAGCTTTGTACAAGCCAGACTTTCCAGGGACAAGAGGCCGGATCACCTCTGCAGAACCAGCAGAACAATTGCCATGATCCCCGATTGCCTCTTGATCCAAAAGCCTGAGCCAAAGAGAAGCCATTATTGCAAGGCGAGAGCATCACGTAGCCCTTCTCTGCATATTCCCCCCCTCCTGTGTATCCTGGGAAAACATCCTCAGCTATCTACATTAAAGGATTCCCCCTGCCGCCTCCCTGGAATGTGAAGATTTACAACCTCCGGAGAAGGACCATCTCAGGATGTATAAATCAAGGATGCCAGCTTAGTAAACAAATTGCCACCTCACCCTATCTCTGACCCTGAAATCTTTTTAATCTCTTTTTGTTGTTGGAAGGAGCCATCTGGAGAATCTCACTCCCCCCCCCCACCCCCAGAAAAGGGTATATTTTGCCCTACCCAACAAGGCTCAGTGCAGATCTTCCCCCTTCACTCTCTGCCATGTCTCCCTCGTGTGTTAAGTTCCATACACCCCTCCCCCCCCGCTGTATTCTGTCTACCTCTATGCCACGGATGTTGGAACATCTCCACTTCTAGAGATTGGTAAAGTATCCTAATTAATAACTCCCTCAATGTCTGTAGCTTACCTTTATCTTTATTCCTAGTTTCTCGTATGTGTGTTACTTGTAACATTGAATGAATGAATATATATATATATAAACACCTTTTAATTTGGAATTTCTGAGTCTGTCTTTATTTGGGGAGTCACTGAGAAAAACCCTCGTAGACATAGGGCGATCCTGGCTTAATAAATACATAGTTACCGATTGCTCGAGCTAATTCCCCATCCAAAGAGCAATTTTGGTAACACAGTTACCTGTGTGGATGAGTCCATACTTCTTCTTTGCTTTTAGAACTTGGTTATTCTGTCTCAGTCTCAAGTTCTTCTGTTTTCTTTTCACCTTTTCTGACAGCATTATTCATTTCCAGCTCTTTCTCGATGGATTCTCACAGCAGTTTTCCCCCTCCCCCCATTCCCTCTCCTGAATGTAATGCAAAGCTTTTTGTTGTTGAGCCCGAGATCTTCCTTTATCTAAGTATAACTTCATACCCACACTGTGGGTTTGTTTTCATGCTAGGAGATAAAACTACATTTTTTAAAAAAATAGACTACCCGACTGACTTTAACTCACAGTGTTTTAAATTTCCACCACCCTGAAGCCACTGACCAGAGAGGAAGTAGCCACAAAAGAGAGAGACTAAAAATGGTTTGGTGTTTATGCCTCAGTAGTCATTTAACTGTACATGTCATTCTGCTTGGATTTACAGAGCCATGGAAGTGCTCCTGGAGGGTTTATGGTATCCAGAAAGAGCAATGTGTTTCTCAAATACCATCGAGCTGAGAATGGCTTTAGACAGCTTTAGATTAGGGTTGCCAGTTTCCACTTGGGGTAGTGTCAGCTCTTGACCCAAAGAACCAGAAATCACCACAGAGACAGTTAGAATCCAAGCAGATGGCTTTTACTGGTCAAATAGGCAATACAGTGCATATAGGATAAGATGACAGCTATGAGGGTCTTGCTCGTTAGTTGGCAATATAAAGCTTGAAAACGGCGGGAGATTACAGAGCACACAAAGCATAAACAGAGCACACTTTCCCAGGGGTAGCGTTCCCAGGCTTTGGTATGTGGAGTCGTCCTTGAAGTCTGGACGGTTCAGCAAAGGAACAGAGGCAACAGAGAAACCGAGATAACAGCCTGACATCCTGCTCCCCTTAAGGCCCCCTCCCATCCTGCAAGGGGGCTGGTCTGTCTGGGTAGGCAATGTGAAAGGCGTTGACGAGCTTGGGGGCGGAGACATCTCGTGCTCGAACCCACTCGTCATAGGCAGGGGGGAAGTGTTTCCAGCGAATTAGGTATTGTAAAACTCCATGGTGAATACGGGAATCTAGGACTTTGGAGACCTCGAAATGTTCTTCCCCCCCCCCACCATTATGGGCTGTTCGGGAGGCCGTTCTGGATGCCATTGCGGAGAAGCAAAATGGGGTTTCAGGAGGCTGATGTGGAAAACGGGGTGCACATGCCTTAAGGTTTTGGGGAGAGATAGTTCCACCGTGACAGGATTTATGATGCGAGTGATGGGAAATGGGCCAATGTACTTAGCATTGAGCTTATGGCACGGGCGGGTGGAACGCAGGTTTTTGGTGGATAGGTATACCAGGTTACCTACTTGTAGGTCCCCACCGGGGGACCGATGCTTATCGGCTTGTGCTTTGTATATACGCTTGGCTCGGGCAAGATTGCTAATCAGCCAGGGCCATGTGGTGCGGAGGGTGTGTGCCCAAGAGGCAATGTCGGCATCCCCCTCCCCCTCCATATCCTCCACAGGGGGGATAGGACCGAAGTCCTGTCCATATATTGCATAAAACGGGCTGAAACCAGTGGACTGATGTACAGCATTATTGTAAGCATATTCTGCAAAAGGTAACAGTTCTACCCAGTTATCTTGGTGGTAATTGACATAACAGCGCAAATAACATTCAAGCACAGCATTAACACGTTCGGTCTGGCCATCCGTTTGGGGATGGTATGCACTAGACAACCCCTGCTCCACCCCCACCAATTTGAGAAAAGCTTTCCAAAACTTTGCAACGAAGCTACTTCCGCGGTCGCAGATTATTTTGCGCGGAAACGAATGTAGTCTAAAGACATGTGACACGAAGAGGCGGGCCAATTTCCGAGCGGAGGGGATCCCCGCGCATGGAACCAAATGTATTTGCTTAGAAAATAAGTCAGTGATAACCCATAGTACAGTTTTTCCCCCGCTGAGAGGGAGATCCGTCATAAAATCCATAGCAATCACTTCCCAGGGTTTGGAGGGTATTTCAAGCGGTTGCAGTAGTCCTGGGGGCTTGCCTTGAGATCGTTTGACTGTGGCGCAAATAGGACAGCTGCGAATAAAAGAGTCAATATCAGAACGCATTCCCCCCCCACCAAAACTGTCTGCGCAACAGGTGAAGGGTTTTTAGGAACCCAAAGTGCCCTGCGGTTTTCATTCCATGGGCCAAGTGTAAGACGTCTTTTCGGAGCGCTTTGGGTACATACAATTTTGAGTCTTTGTACCAAGAGCCCCCTTGTTCAATAACACCAGGAGGCAGGGTTTGATCGGAATGTTCCATAAGGCACTGTTCCCGCAGGGACTTTAAGAAAGAATCGGAGACGGGAACCCCCCCCCTCGTTCAAAGTAGTAGTAGGAGCAGGTAGGGGGGTTGGCGAGGGGGAAACGCTTACGTGTTGCGGTGCACAGACTTCAGGCAGCTGGGCGGCTGGTTGGGTTGGAGGAGCCGGAGCCGGAGCTGGAGCCATTGTGGTGTTCCGTTGAGGAGGCAGCAGGGCAGCCAGTAGGATTGGAGGAGTTTGCCCGTTGGTGACCGTGTGCCGTCGCTGGGGTAGCGTTTGGGATCGGGTTTGTACAGCCAATACGGGTAGGGCTTCTCTTTGTGCGGGCGTAAATAAAGAGTCTGTTGGCCGATCGAGTTTTGTCGGGTATTGAGGCAATCGGGAGAGAGCATCCGTGAGAACATTTTGTTTTCCTGGGACATGCTTCAGGACAAAACGAAACTGAGCAAAGAATTCCGCCCAACGTTGTTGTTTTGCGGATAACTTATGGGTTCCTGTGAGGGCGGCCAGATTCTTGTGATCGGTCCAAACTTCGAAGGGGACTTTGTACCCTTCTAGGAATTGTCGCCAAAGAGTAAGAGCATGGTGAACAGCTGAGGCTTCTTTCTCCCAAATAGGCCAGTTCAATTGGGAGTGCGCAAACTTTTTAGAGAAATAAGCGCAAGGATGAAGGAGACTATTAGGTCCTTTTTGCAGCAGCCCCCCCCCCCCATAGCTACGTCGGAGGCATCGACTTGTACAATGAACATTCGATTAGGGTCTGGGTGCCGTAGCACCGGTTCCGATGTGAAAAGGCGTTTGAGAGCTACAAAGGCGGTTTGGCATTGATCAGTCCACAGTATTTTAGCGGAGGGCAATGTGGCAGAGTTTTCTTTACCTTTGGTTTTTAGAAGGTCGGTGATGGGCAGTGCTATTTGGGCGAAGTTTGGAATAAATCCGCGGTAGAAATTAGCAAAGCCCAGGAATTGTTGTACTTGTTTGCGGTTGGAGGGAGGTGCCCATTCGAGGACGGAACGGACCTTGGCCGGGTCCATGCTAAGGCCATGGTGGGAGATTATGCATCCCAAGAAAGTTATTTTGCTCTGGTGAAATTCGCATTTAGCCAGCTTTGCGAAGAGTTGGTGGTTGCGTAGGCGGCGTAGAACTTCTCGGACCAATGTGACATGCTCGTCCATGGTTTTTGAATAAATGAGAATGTCGTCTAAATAAACCACTACTCCGCGGTATAGTAAATCATGAAGGATTTCATTGATGAGTTGCATGAAGACCCCCGGGGCCCCTTTTAACCCGAAGGGCATCACAAGGAATTCAAACATTCCAAAGCAGCTAGAGAAGGCAGTAAGGGGTTCGTCCCCCTCTCGGATGCGGACGCGGTAGTAGGCTTCTACTAGGTCCAATTTAGAAAAAATACGTCCTTCTTGTAGTTGTCCCAAGATATCGGAAATTAGTGGTATAGGATAGGCGTTGGTTTGAGTAACTGCATTGAGTTTTCGGAAGTCAAAGCAGAGGCGTAGGTCACCCTCCTTTTTTCGGACAAAAAACGCGGGGGCTGAGTTGGGAGCATTCGATGGGCGAATGAACCCTCTGGCAAGGTTTTTGTCCAAAAAGTCCCGAAGCACAGTGCGCTCGGAAGTGCTCATTGGATAGATTTTACTTTTGGTTAATGTGCAGTCCTTCACCACTTCAATTGCACAGTCAGTAGCCCGGTGAGGGGGTAAGGCATCACATTCTTTAATGTTAAAGACATCCGCAAAGTCTTGGTATATTTCAGGGAGGGCTGGTGTTGATGGGACCTCGGAGAGTAATGCCGAAGTGGGTGGAGACAGCACCGCAACTTGCTGTCGGTGCTGATCGCATTTAGGGTTGTCAAAGGAGATTGTGTTCATGTCCCAATCGATATTGGGACAATGACCTTTAATCCAGTTAATTCCCAGGACCACCTCGAATCGAATAGGGGCTATGGTAAAGTCGATTTGTTCCCAGTGGGAGCCAATTCCCATCGCCACCCCTATAGTGCGATGATCAACTGGACCCCCTTTGAAATGGCTCCCATCCATTTGGGCAAATTGGACGGGGGCTGGTAAAGCCTCGGACTCGACTTTGAGTGCTGCAAATGTGGCTGCGCTTATGAGAGTGCGACTGCAACCAGAGTCAATAAGTGCTTTAACGGGTAGTTGGGGGCCACCTTCGTGATGTTGTAGAATGGCGTCTACATAAACGGTGGTTTCTACTTCCTTTACTTTGGTGGGAGCTGTCGGTTTAGCAGGAGAATCTGCAGAGGTCTGTGGAGACGCTCCACTCACCACAGACCGGAGCCGTTTTTTGACAAATCAAGGGGAGATTCCAGGTTTAAAGCCGGAGAAGTCCATGGGTTCTCTTCGTCCGAAGAGGGAAAGTTGTCCCCCAATGGGGCACTTGTAATCCGGGACCCGGCTGGGTCAGTTGATGCAGGCAGAACGGATGAGTCTCCAGCGTGAAGTGCAGAGGGTGTGGGTCTTCCCGGCGCTGCGCTGCGGGTGGCCGCGGTGCCTCTGCGTTGCGGTCGTCCCCTAGCTCGAGTTGCCGTGCTGGGACGAAAGGGTTCAGGGCGGCATGGGCAGACCGCTGCAAAGTGGCCCTGTTCCCCACAATTGAGGCAGGCACCCCTTTGAAATCGGGTTTCGCGATCCTGGGGTGGACGCGTCGGCTTCCGTATAGCGGGAGGTGGTGCCTTGGGCTGGGGCTTTTGGCCGCTTTTCTCCTTGTGTTTTTGGCGGACAAGGGAAATAAAGCGCCGGCGGCTTTCCACTTCTTCGGCTAATAGAATCCAATCCTCGAGAGTGTCGGGATCGCCCCGCATGTACGACCAGTTCAGGACTTCGGGGTGTAAGGCTTCCCTGAAATGGTGAATTAGGGTGGCCTCGGGCCAGCCCACAATTTTGCTCGCCAGTCTTTGAAATTCATCGGCAAATTCTCGGACTGGAGTAGAGCCCTGTCTTAGTTGTAGCAGCTCTGCTTTGGCCCGTTCCCCCAGAAAGGGGTCCTCAAACCTCCTACGTAAAGCAGTCATGAAATTGTTGAGGGAACGGATAGAGCGGGATCGGGTGTCGAATTGGAGGACCATCCAGTCGGCCGCTTTGCCTGTCAAAAGGGAAGCTACGTAGCGCACCCGGCTGTCCTCGGTAGGGAACAATTGTCCCTGTTCTCGCATATAACTGTCCACCTGATGCAAGAAACAGGGTAGGGCTTCAAGAGATCCATCATACGTAGTTTTCAACTTGAGCTGTTTCCAAGGACCGGGTATGGGTTGACCCGGTTGCACAGGCTGACCCGGTTGCACAGGTGCTCCTGGTGCAGGTAAAACGGGACCTCCGGGAGGTGGAGGTGGTGCAGGAGGTTGGACTGGTCCCCCCTGACCCGGTATTGGGACGGGCTGTGCCTGGGCTATCAGGGCTTGCTGCAACTGCCTGTTGTCCTGAAGCATTTGTTCCATTAGCTCTTGGAGTTGATCGACACGGTCAGATAACTCTCGATTCTGGGCTCGTAACAGGTGAACATCCTCTCCTGGGCCACCGCTACGATGAGGTTTACTTGTCCGGAAACTCGTGGCCCATTGAGAACTGTCCCCATATAGGTCTTCGTCTGCAGACTCTCCGGAGTCTTGGCGTCGGTCTGCAAGGCGACGTGCGCGTTGGGTCGTGCGCGACGGGACAAACACCGGGGAAAAAGACAGACCTAACGGAGGGCCGCCCTTTACAGTGTCCTTAGGGCGACCGCCGGTCCGCGCACGATCCGCAGCCAATTGTAACTCCTTATCCCTTGCGGCTTGGGCTTCGGCTGCCGCCTTAGCCGCATCAGCAGCTTCTTTATCCTCGAGAACTTTTCGGGCTTCAAGTTTCAGAGCTTCAGCTGCGGTAACGTGCGGTAAAAGTTCCGCTTCCAGGAGTGAGAGTATGGGGTCGGGTTCCCCGCCCAGCAATGGTTGTATCCGAACCGCGATAGCGGGTGCGTCGGCCCCAAACGTTGAGGCCAAACGTTGGGCCAAGGTGGCTACCGGAGTATCCTTTGTACAATCCGCAAAGAGGAGGGCCGTATGGACAGCGACCCGCTTGGCTTCAGCTTGACAGCCAGCTGCATCGGGTATCAGGGAAAGACCTGAGGCTCCTGCCATGGTACCTTTCCCCAGGGTAGTAGGGGCCGTGAATGGGAGAGACTCACGGGCAATAAGTTCGTCCAATAATCCGGTTAGTACTTGTAAGTCCTCAGTTGCCAGCCGGTCATCATCCAGCAACTGATCAAAATCCTGGAGATCTAATCGAGTATTAGTATCATCCGAGGTTAACATCCAGAGAACTTTCACTAGAGATTGCCACTGTGTCTGTACCAGTCCCTCCAAGCGGCAAGTCTCTAGAGTGGTCCTAAAAAGTTCAGCGACTATGTCCTGTAGAAGGGTAGGGTCCCCACATGAGGACTCCAGGGTTCCAAGAAGTAGTCCCGGTTCACTCGGAGAGCGACCTCCTAGCTCCTATCCGAGTGGCAGGCGAACCCTCCAGGGCTCTAGCCTGACTAGGGGATCGTTGAAGAAGAGTTGTAGTGATAGCTGTCATAATGTCAGCTCTTGACCCAAAGAACCAGAAATCACCACAGAGACAGTTAGAATCCAAGCAGATGGCTTTTACTGGTCAAATAGGCAATACAGTGCATATAGGATAAGATGACAGCTATGAGGGTCCTGCTCGTTAGTTGGCAATATAAAGCTTGAAAACGGCGGGAGATTACAGAGCACACAAAGCATAAACAGAGCACACTTTCCCAGGGGTAGCGTTCCCAGGCTTTGGTATGTGGAGTCGTCCTTGAAGTCTGGACGGTTCAGCAAAGGAACAGAGGCAACAGAGAAACCGAGATAACAGCCTGACAGGTAGTCACTCCTCATGTACTTTCTGGGATTCTCGATTCCTCTAGGAGGAGCTTCTTCAGTATAGGGTAATAGTTAGTGTCACACTAGTATCTGGAGACCCAAGTTTGCTGGGTGTCCTTGGGCTAGTCCTGCAATTTCAACCTAAACTACCTCACAGAATGATTGCGAGTATAAAATGGAGAAGAGGAGAATGTTGTAAGGCTCTTTGGGTCCCCACTGCCGAGCAAAGTGGGGTATAAATTAAGCAAATACAATTAAAAAATAATGTTTCGGGGGGGAGGTCCGCTTTGCAGACAGAAATTGCTTCCATCTACGGAAATGTCTGGTAGACCCAAGCCAGTGTTGTCTACCTAATAATTTCCCCAAAGACCTCGGAGGAGCATTCCTGGATTTTTCCTTCTTCCTTTTATCCTCATAACAACCCTGTGAGGTAGTTTAGGCTGAAAGACCCAAGGTCACCCGGCAAACTTCATGGAACAGTAGGGAGTTCAACCAGAGTCTCCTCCTGATTAGAAAGCATGAATAATTAGTTTGTGGAGAACACGGATGAGGTTTCAGATGTCCCGGAAACAGAATGGGAAGGAAATTTTAGTACCTGGAGTAGTGGAGGTGTTGGTATGGAAGTGACTTAAGGGGAATGTAGAGTCAAAAGGATAGATAGAAAAAAGAATTTAATAGCCTCTTAATTTTATTAGAATGGGTGAGAATATATAAATAACAGACGGGAAAAGAGATGCTGCATCTGAAGTGTTAAAAGGCCGTGGCTGTTTTATGAGGAAATTAATTCTCTCTTCAGCTACCATCTTCTAGGATTAATAACATTAATCAAATTTCAAATTTCAAACAGCCAGTGTGGTTTAGTAGTTGGGAGAGGTGGACTCTAATCTGGAGAACCGGGTTTGATTCCCCACTCCTCCACATGAGTGGTGGACGCTAACTTGGCGAACCGGGTCGTTTTCCCCACTCCTCCACATGAAGCCTTCTGGATGACCTTGGGCTAGTCACAGTTCTCTGAATTCTCTCAGCCCCACCTACCTCACGAGGTGTCTGTTGTGGGGAGAGAAAGGGAAGGAGACTGTAAGCCAGTTTGATTCTCCTTTAAAAAAGGTATAAAAAATTAAAAAAAGGTATATAAAAAAACAACTTCGTGCTTCTGGGGTTGAGCTAGACATAGAGGCCATTTGGCTTCTTCCTGTATCCCTCACACTACTACACTGCTGGCTGTAATAAAGGAAATCTTATCTATATACTGTAGGATGTTTTGCTTCTAACTTACTCTGTGCTAGTTCTTGTTAGGGCTGTATGTGGCCATGGAAAGGGGAAGCCTCCATTAGATTCTGCATTATGGACAAAGGGAAAGAGAAATGTGGGAAATGCCCCTTATTGATATTCTGAGCAGAGAAGACCATTGCCCAGAGTACATACACTCTGGACTAGAATTCATATATTGATTTGTTGAAAAATGTATACCCCACTTCCTTACTTTGTTTGAAGCAGCTGTAGAAGACAAAAGTTGAAATTCAATTGTTAAAATCACCATCAAATAAAGAACAAAAGCAGCACAAGTTCACAAGTTCACAAGGTTGGAAGAGACCACAAGGGCCATCCAGTCCAACCCCCTGCCATGCAGGATCCCACAATTAAAGCACTCCCAACAGATGGCCATCCAGCCTCTGCTTAAAGACCTCCTAAGATTGGGACTCCACCACCCTACGAGGCAGTGCATTCCACCGTCGAACAGCCCTCACCGTCAGAAAGTTCTTCCTAATGTTTAGGTGGAATTGCTTTTCTCTTAGTTTAAATCCATTACTCCGTGTCCTAGTCTCTGGAGCAACAGAGAACAAGGTAGTTCCCTCATCAACATGACATCCCTTCAAATATTTTAACATGGCTATCATGTCACCCCTTAACCTTCTCTTCTCCAGACTAAACAAACCCAGCTCATAGGGCATGGATTCCAGACCTTTGACCATTGTGGTTGCCCTCCTAGGGACACGCTCCAGCTTGTCAACATCCTTCTTAAATTGTGGAGCCCAAAACTGGACACAGTATTCCAAGTGAGGTCTGACCAATGCAGAATACAGTGGTAGTATTACTTTCTTTAATCTAGACACAATACTCCTATTGATGCAGCCCAGAACTGCATTGGCCTTCTTAGCCGCCATATCACACTGTTTTTTTTTTAATAAATATTTTTATTGGTTTTTAATAGAAAATGGGATACAGAAGGAAAACGGGGCAGGGGAATAAAATTAAAAGAAAAGAAAAGATATATATATAGAAAGAGAGATAAATACGTGTATTAATGTTATACAACGTTGGCATATCTAATACCGCCCCCTGATAGGTTGTAATAATACATTAACTTTTTGATAGGTTATATTCGATCTCCATTATGAATCTGCTGTGTCTTATAAAGTTTTGTTATCATTTTTTGGTTTTAATATATTCGTAGAAGGATTTCCATTTATCTCTATTTTGTTTTTGAGTTTCTTTCTGTAGTGTTTCAGTTAATTGTGCCATTGTGATATATTCGTATGCTTTATCAATCCAAGTCTCGATTTGTGGAATTCTCCGCCGTCCTGCTACAAGTGCCGCTGGGGCGAGAGTCAGCGCCGTCTCTGCTGCCCTTGAGCTCCCTTCTACTCCGCTGAAATGCCTTCTCAAGCTCTGCCGCCGCTGTTATGCCGCTCCAAACACCGCCTCCTCGTGAGTAGGCGCCGCCGTCGGCTTTACAGGTCTCCGCTCCGAGGCTTGCGCTAGTCTGTCCCCACCCCTTTCCACTCTCGGCCGAATGATCCCTCAGAAAAAATGAAAAGAAATAAAGTTAGTGGAGTTCTTTTCAGTTTATATCCAATACCTTATATCTAGTTGTTGTTTTTTTTGCATACAAAGAGGGTATTATCGCTTAGGGAAAGGGAGGGGGAGGGAGGGGAAGGGAAGAGAAAGGAAAAGAAGGAAAGGAAAAAAAAGAGAGGGGGGGTAGTCGGTTGGGAGGTCGGAGTTGTTTAGGACTTGCCTGAAGTTGCCTGCTGGTACGTCCAGGACCCGTAATGGGTAGCGACGTTCCTCCTCTGTCTTGAGAGGTGGGTGTCTTGAAGAAAATCTTCTAACCCGGGGTTAAAGTCAGTAGTTTATAACCACAATGCAGGTAATTTCACTCCCGCTCCTGAAGGTGCGGTCACTCCGCCATCTTGCCCAGCCGGAAGTCCCCCGCCATATCACACTGTTGACTCATGTTCAGTTTGTGGTCCACTAAGACTCCCAGATCTCTTTCACATGTACTGTTGTCAAGCCAACTCTCTCCCATCCTGTACCTGTGCCTTACGTTGTTTCTGCCTAGGTGAAATACCTTACACTTCTCCCTATTGAAATCTGTTTTATTGCTTATGGCCCAGCTCTCCGGTCTATCAAGCAGCTCACCCTTATTCCACCAGCCCTAGTTGATCATTGTTCTGGAAGTGCCCTCTGGGAAAAAGAAAAACAGCATTGCATAGCTTGCAGGTGGTTAATAGAAGACCGTTCTGCAGTGCAGGGACCAGCACTGAGAATGAGAAAGATCTTGCTATGGGGGATCATAACTGCTGGATCAATGGAACCATCAAGAGCAGCCTTTGAGAAGACCTGAGCTATGTGTGGATTGAAAAAGGAGAGGCAGTTAGTGTTTAGATGGGAGACCTCCAAGGAAGTGTTGCATGGCAGAGGCAGGCCATAGCAAACCACCTCTTGTTTGTCTCTTGCCTTGGAAACCCTAGGTGGTCGCCATAAATTGGCTGTGACTTAATGGCACTTTCCACCAACACTTCAGCTTTCAGAGAAGTTGCCCTGGACAGGAGAAATCACTGAGGTATGTCGCTCAGCTTCTTAAGGCTAATAGAATGCCACTCAGCGATCTCAACTAGCTCTTTTTGGCCTCTGTGGTGGAACACAGAATGTCCTGGAGGTGAAAGGAGGAAAGCACAAAGTACATGTGGGAGAGACAGAAGAGATGTTAGCATTCAAGCTTGGAGGGTCCTGAACTGATAAACTGAGAAGGTCAGGTAGGCATTCTGTGGCCAATAAGGCCATAGCAGATCCCAAGACACCCCCTCCCCAAGCTTCCAGGCTAGGTTTGCTTGTGGACCAATCATCTGGAAGACTTTCCTCTAGCTCATGATGATGCACTTATCTTCACATGATCTAATCTGATGGGGCGGATTAATGGAATAATTTTTGTAGAAACAGGCCTGTGCTAAAGTTTACACTCCCCTAATTTCTAATTTATTTGTTCACATTTCTCACTGGTCCTCTTCATAGGGGAGCTTGTCAAGGGATGTTTGCTGATTTATGTTTGTTAAGTAATCTAGCAACCTAAGCTGAAGCAACCCTAGAGAGCATGCTTGCGACTCCCGGTCACCCAAGAGATGTGCCATTCTTAGCTAGTGGCATGGGAAAGAAGAGACAGATTGTTTGGATGTATCCTATTTTTCTAACTTTAAAAACCCTCCCTTTCATTCCCTTAGAATGGCATTGCTTTAAAGCTTTGTTGTTGTTATATGCTCAGAATTTAAATTTCCTCCAGCCTCTCAGTATGTGGTGGCTGGGATTTTGCCAAAGTTTTTCTCCAAGGGGAGACTTTCTAAATGTTTTGGTAGAAAGTCAGTAGGAAGGAAGAACTCCCTGCGTTTTCTGACATGGCCTTCTTGACGTCACTGGGACATCTTAAGGCGATAATGCCCGCCCCCCCCCCCAATTCGTACTAGGGAGAAAGTCCCTCAGAAGTCATGGGATACACTTCTGAGTAAATATGCTTAAACTGGGTGATAATTGAAGCCATGCAGGGTCACTGCTAGCAAGAGTAAATTGGTATGACTTATTGATTTTAAAAGCTTCTTTGTGGCTTTGCACTCCAGTTAATTATTGGAATTGTTTGTCTTTCTAAGAATCTGGGTAATGGTGTTCCAGAAAAACATCGCTCCAGCATAGGGCGAGGGCTCACCAGCCATCTTGTATTACAAGTGAAGGTGCGTAACAGAGATAATCAGCCCTTTGGCAACTGAGAAGCAAGTTCAGATCTTTGACATATGCTTAGCAGACTTGATTGGCACAAAATCGCGCATGGATAGACTTGTAGCCAGACCATAGTTGGTGGGCATTTTTCATGTCTGTGCTATTGCTGCATGAGCCAATTTTTTTGACTTGATGCCTCATTTTATTTTCAAGAAGCTATTTTTGGCAGATGTGGAAAGAGTTGATAAACTTTCTCTCACCAGCTAAATAATCTGTCTGGAATGACTCAGAGCACCAGCACTAATGACTCCCAAATAAGATCTGTTTTCAAAATTGTAAAATGAAATCTTAAAGCATAATAAACTTGCCTCAGCAGGGGGAAGGTGAGATATAAATTTAATACAGTTGAAAAATAAATTGTTTTATCGGTCTTCTGTTTTCATAGGCTTAATGATATCCTTAAAACAACTGCAGAAAAGTAGTTGGTTCTTAGATTTCTAAGCCCAGGGGCTGAGCAAAATCATTATGGGAGCTTCATGGGAGCTGACATGCTGCTCATATGACCTGTACATAGGGTTTCCAACCTCCAGGAGGTCCATAAATATTAATGCTTGATATATTGTGCTAATATATAATGCACACAAACTTAAACAGCAGTTATCCAATCAGAGCTCACAGGTAAGTATGTAAAATACAATCACAACAATAATGTAACATCCAGGACAATCATAGAGCCATAGCTATGATAGATAGGTTGCCCTCTTCACCACCGGCGGGAGATTTTTGGGGCAGAGCCTGAGGAGGGTGGGGTTTGTGGAGGGGAGGGACTTCAATGCCATAGAGTTCAATTGCCAAAGCAGCCATTTTTTCTCCAGGTGATCTGATCTCAGTTGCCAAAATACATTGACAAAGAAAGCTGCAGCCCTTAGTTTGGTGCCTTTGAACTCCACTTTCACAGGCTGAAGAAGCATTATATGTGAAAAATGTTTTTTAATAAAATCCGGAAGACGTTTCCCACCATCTATCTCTTCCAAGGAATCTCCACTTGATCTTTTGAGAATCTTACATCAAGATACATGCAAGTTCTAACGGACTGTAAACAAAACCTTACAATCTCTAGAAGTCTTTTGGACTCAATTTAAGAAACCCATGTTTTGTGTTATTGTTGTTTAGGATATTTATAAGTTTCTGTTTGCACTTCATTGTTTTATTCACTGTATTGTATTACACTTTTGATCTTTTTGCATATAGAGTTGAGTACTGTTTCTTCTCCTATCCACTACCTGGCAGTTGGCAACCCTAATGATAGTCCCTTCCCTCTCCAAACCCCACCCTCCTCAGGCTCCGCCCCAGAAACATCCCACCAGTGGTGAAGAGAGACCTGGCAACCCTACCAGTGGAATTTAAAGACAAATTCAAAAGTCAGCTCACAATGACACCATCTAATGAGGGTGGCAAAGAGGAATTTCTCATGTGGCTGTTATGTTAAACCACACAGAGTTCCTGTTCATTGAGCCTGTGCCTATTTCAGGATAGAGTGAGATGCAAAGTTGCCCGGGTCCTTATAAGAACTGCCACTGGTATGAAATGCAAATACTGATGATTAGGCCTCTAATGTGGAATGGCATGATGTTACATTCCCCCCACTAACAAGATTTGGTCTGCATTAAAGAAACGAATAGTTTATTCATATTAGCTGTTACCCAGAAAGTGGACTATACAGATACACCCCAGAAAGCAAAACTTAACAGCAATGATTAAACCTTTCCTAGCAAGGTAAGGTAAAGTGTACCGTCAAGTCACAACCGACTCATGGCAACCCCATGAAGTTCCACCTTATGGGATTTTCAAGGGAAGAGATGAGCAGATGTGGTTTGCCATTGCCTTAATCTGCCCCAGTGTTCCTGGGTGGTTTCTTGTCCAAGAATTGACCCAATTTAGCTTCCGAGCTCTGACAAAATCTGGGTTATTCCTAATGTAGTTATTAAAAAAAAAGATGTTAATTAGTTAATTTTTATTTTTGTGCCTCTTTAGGAAGAAAAATCCCTAAAACCAATCAATTGCATGTATTTCTGGGCTCCTCTTAAGGAAAAAAATTGGTCCAGCTATGTCTGAGATTGCCAGCTCCGGGTCTGGAAATCCCTGGAGATTTGAAAGAGGAGGCTTGGGGCGGAGTTTGGACAGGGGAAGGACCTCAGTGGGGTATAATGCTGTAGAGTCTGCCCTTGAAAGCTGCCGTGGGACCAGATCTCTGTGCTCTGGAGATCAGCTGGAATTCTGGGAGATTGCTAGGCCCCACGTGGTGGTTGAGCACCTGAATTGCAACTCTGTGTAACTTGGGCCAGTTTAAGTTCTACAAAGTTTGGCCATCACCGAGCAGTGTTAGGAGGGGACAGTTTGTGGAGTAGAACCCTGCTCACTGCTTTTCTCATAAGAACATAAGAAAGGCCCTGCTGGATCAGACCAAGGCCCATCAAGTCCAGCAGTCTGTTCACACAGTGGCCAACCAGGTGCCTCTAGGAAGCCACTAACAAGACGACTGCAGCAGCACCATCCTGCCTGTGTTCCACCGCACCCAAAATAATAGGCATGCTCCTCTGATACTAGAGAGAATAGGTATGCAGCATGACCAGTATCCATTCTAACTAATAACCATGAATACCCCTCGTGCAAGTCTTCCCAGCCAGGAACCCACACCTGAGATTGCAAAGGGAGTTGGGACAGCCAGGCTTTTGCAAATGCAAATTGGCTGGCAACTTGTACTTCCAGACTCTGCAAAAGTGGAAACATTTAAATGTGCTCCTGAGTAAATACATGGTTTGTGTAATGCATGAATATAAAAATAATATACATATTGCGCTATATCAGGGTATGCGTTGGGTTAAGTCTGGCTTTTGCATCTTGCATTGGCAGTCGTATTTTCAGCTATAAGTCATAAAGTTGGAATGTCTTTATTTCTTTAGCCAAATTTGATTCTCTGTGAGAAATAATTAAGAATAGTCTCAGGGCCTTGAAAGGCTTTAATGCTGCAAATATCCACAGGGCTCCCGGCATACTTCAAGAATAGCTGGTGTTATGGCTTGCAGTTCAGTATGACGGAAATTCAGGTTGCTGTCAATATTAAACAACTGGCAGGACTGCAGTCATTTTGTAAGGCCGTAATGGGATTGTTTTGCACTTTCACCCGACGGGCTAGCATAAAAGTGAATTGAATTCTTGCATGATGCATCTTTGGGAACATTTTTCCTGTTCCAGATGTATGAGTGAGATAAAAGAGAGCTGTGCGAAGGTGTCCTTGTGAAGTTATATGGGCCGTTTCATTGGTAAAAGAATAAAACGTGCTGAGATGATGGGAGGGGATATATTGTAGTAATCCATTTTACACTTAGTTCTGAAGAAGAAGAGTTGGTTTTTATATGCCGACTTGTTCTACCACTTAAGGAGGAATCAGACTGGCTTACAATCACCTTCCCTTCCCCTCCACGCAACAGACACCCTGTGAGGTAGGTGGGGCTGAGAGAGCTCTAAGAGAGCTGTGACTAGCCCAAGGTCATCCAGCTGGCTTCGTGTGGAGGAGTGGAGAAACCAGTCAGGTTCACCAGATTAGAGTCTGCCACTCAACGTGGAGGAGTGGGGAATCAAACCTGGTTCTCCAGAGTCCACCGCTCCAAACCACCGCTCTTAACCACTACACCATACTGGGTACAAACTCCTACTTAGAGTTGAGAAACACCTCGGAATATAAGATGTCACCCACGTAAATGTGACTTACCATGGTTCCCTATATGCTTCCTCAAGCATATCGGTCAGGGGCACTTTACCAGGTAGACATAGCTGTCGTCGTGAGGGAGCAAGTGAATGAGGAAGAGGAAGACTGGTGGACCTGAATTTCCTTGTATGCTAGTCTGAAATGTCAACAATGAAGTCCAATCTGTCATGCTGGCAATGGGGAGGAAGTCCTATTTTTTATTGGGTTGGGTCCAACAAACCATTGTGGACTAGATCTCCATCTCAGCCCCGCAGCCTCCTCTTTTCCTAAAAAACCTGCTCCCGAGGGGGGGTCAGGGGACCTGCAGAAACAGAGGGATTCAGTCAGGGGCTGCAGCAGGAAGAAATCCCCCTTCCCCCAGTTGTCCTCCTTCCCCCAGTTGTGTATCTGCTCCATTTGGAAGAACTTATGCAGGAGGGGAAGGGGTGATTTTGTACCTGTTTCCCCTCAAACTGAAGTCCCCTCCTTAGTAGAAGCTGCAGGTGGCTGTTGGGTGAACGAGAGAGATCTGTTCATTATTTTTGAAAAGTCTTGGCAAACAGGTGAGGTGCCAGAAGATTGGAGGCTGGCAAATGTTGTCCCCATCTTCAAGAAGGGGAAAAAGGAGAATCCAGGTAACTATCGACCCATCAGCTTGACTTCTATACCAGGAAAAGTGTTCGAACAAATCATCAAATAGTCCATCCTTGAGCATTTAGAAAGGATGGATCTGATCACTAAGAGCCAGCATGGGTTTCTCAAGAATAAGTCATGTCAGACTAATCTTATCTCCTTTTTTGAGAAAGTTACTACCTTGCTGGATCAGGGGAATTCTGTAGACATAGTTTATCTAGATTTCAGTAAGGCTTTTGATAAGGTTCCACATAGTATTCTAGTTGACAAATTGGGAAAATGTGGGTTAGATCCTATTATTGTTAGATGGATCTGCAACTGGTTGACAGATCGTACCCAAAGAGTGCTAGTTAATGGTTCCTCGTCCACTTGGAGAGAAGTGACTAGTGGAGTTCCTCAGGGATCTGTGCTGGGCCCTGTGTTGTTCAACATCTTTATAAATGATTTGGATGAAGTAATAGAGGGGATGCTTATTAAATTTGCAGATGATACTAAATTGGGAGGGGTAGCAAATACGGTAGAAGACAGAGCCAAGATGCAGGATGATCTTGACAGGCTGGAGAAATGGGCTAGAACTAAAAAAATGCACTTCAACAAAGACAAATGTAAAGTTCTGCATTTGGGTAGGAAAAATCAAATGCATACTTAAAGGATGGGGGAGACTTGTTTGAGCAGTAGTGTGTGTGAAAAGGATCTTGGGGTCTTAGTAGACCAAATACTGAACATGAGTCAGCAGTGTGATGCTGTAACTAAAAAGGCAAACGCAGTCTTGGGCTGCATCAACAGAAGTATAGTGTCCAGATAACGTGAAGTGATGGTATCGCTTTACTCTGCTCTGGTTAGACCTCAGCTAGAGTACTGTGTTCAGTTTTGGGCACCACAATTTAAGAAAGATATAGACAAGCTGGAACGTGTCCAGAGAAGGGCAACAAAGATGGTGAGGGGTCTGGAGACCAAGTCCTATGACAGTGGTGGCGAACCTATGGCACGCGTGCCAGAGGGGGCACTCAGAGCCCTCTCTGTGGGCACACTCGCCGTTGCCCCAGCACAGAGTTCACCTGAGTTCATTACTAGAAAGCCAGAAAGACACGGGGCCAGACTGCTCTCCTCCCCCTCTCCACACGCACCTGAGGGCATTTCTCACATCACCCACCCCTCTGCCCAGCAGCCCAATTGGAGCGCTTCCTCCCTCCCCTGTCACATGTGGCAGGGGGGCTCACATGCAGCGTGAGAGTGCGGCGCGGACGGCAACCTGTTGAGTCTGTGGCAAAGGTGATTCCCGTGTTGGGGTTGGAGAGGAGCTAGGTTGGAGGGGAGCATAGCTCACAGCATGGCATAGCTGGAGGGGAGCAGAGCTCTCTGGCCAGTATTCAGGTTAAATTGCCGTGTTGGCACTTTGCGATAAATAAGTCGGTTTTGGGTTGCTGTTTGGGCACTCGGTCTCTAAAAGGTTCGCCATCACTGTCCTGTGAGGAAAGGTTGAAGGAGCTGCGTATGTTTAGCCTGAAGAGGAGAAGACTGAGAGGGGATATGATAACCATGTTCAAGTACTTGAAGGGCTGTCATATAGAGGAGGGTGCCGAGTTGTTTTCTGTTGCTCAAGAAGGTCGGACCAGAACCAACAGGTTGAAATTAAATCAAAAGAGTTTCCGTCTAGACATTAGGAAGAATTTTCTAACAGTTAGAGCGGTTCCTCAGTGGACAGGCTTCCTCGGGAGGTGGTAAGCTCTCCTTCCCTGGAGGTTTTTAAGAAGAGGTTAGATGGCCATCTGTCAGCAATGCTGATTCTGTGACCTTAGGCAGATGATGAGAGGGAGGGCATCTTGGCCATCTTCTGGTCACTAGGGGTGTGGAGGGGGGAGATAGTTGTGAATTTCCTGCATTGTGCAGGGAGTTGGACTTGATGGCCCTGGTGGTCCCTTCCAACTCTATGATTCTATGATTCTATGTTCTTTGCATTCCTTCCATTTACAACTTGTGTCTGATTGTCTTAGTCAAGTTTTCCTACCTAGTATACTCAGTCTACAAAGCAGGAATGTTAATGATCTGTTTGGTAGGATTTTTGTAAGGACCGATAGGGAGCCCTGAGGCCCTTTCTATATGAAAAGTATTGTATGTCAATAGCTGTGTCTTGGCGCTCCTTCAGAAGGCCCCATTCCTGACCTATGTGCATCACTAGACTGTGAAAATGGACCTTTCATGCATGCAGACCATTTTGGCAAGGGCTCAGCCTGCATGCTTGGGAATTCTGGGGGTGGGGTGGGGGGAAGCAGTGTCCCCAATAGCCAGATAAAGTCTATGCACATATGGCTTGTAAGCAAGTGAGACCTCGTTTCACAGTCTACTGACACACATAAGGCAGGCAGGAGGCCTGCCATGATGATTCTGTTCACACCTCCTCCCATTCATTGTTGGACAACAGAATATGAGTCTGAAGGAAGACTTGGATTCTCCCCCACACCCCAAAAAAACTTCTTCATGTTGTTTGTAATAAGAACACTGAGGAGAACGAGACTCTTTTAGTAATGGATATTCTGGTATCTCTTAGTATCTTGGCATGGCTTTTTTTTTTTTTAATAGCACAGAGCAGCATTTTCTTTCCTTGAATTGTTATGAGATGGAGAAATAGATCATATGACAACCAGTCAACTTGGAAAGTCATATTAAGCAAACCAAACCTGTGAGTTCATTTGAAGTATTCAGTTGGACGTAAGGAAGAGTCTTTTGTATTTCTGTAGCACCTCAGATTGTACATGTGGGAATCACTTGTTTGAAAATAATCTTGTGTCTTAACAGTGAAATCTTAAACAGAGGTATACCCTTCTATAGGTCAGTGGGTTAGGAAGGATGTAACTTGGCAAGAGAATGAGAGGCAAAGATGAGGTTGAGGGACACGATACAGGCAACACACGTACAATCCACGTACTTGAGTTTTCTTTATACATGTGCTAATTCTCATGTAACAGCCAACACATGTACTGCTGAAAGCATGATCGAAACTCCACATTGATCCAGCTACTGGTCCCCAGTTTCATTTGTAAAGTGAACGTGCACTGGCTCTTTCTTACAAACAGTTGTATGTACATAGATGCAGGCTATTCACTGTTACATGTGAACATGGCTAGGGAAGAGTATAAATGGGGTGGATATGAACCCCCCAAATTACTAGGAAATGCTTCTACCCCTTTAATAAAAGGAGACTCCCAAGGTGTGCATGGCTTCCCCTGTCTTTCATTTTATCCTCACAAGAATCCTGTCAGGTTGATTGAGGGCTGAGGGAGCTGGAGTAATTGGTCCATGGTAGGCAGCTGAATAATGCGGGTAAGCAGGGATTTGAACAGAGTTTTCTTAGTCTTAGTCCAGCATTCTAACCACTAGAATCATAGAATCATTAAGTTGGAAGGGACCACCAGGGTCATCTAGTCCAACCCCCTGCACAATGCAGGAAATTCATAACTACCTCCCCCCACACCACCAGTGACCCCTACTCCATGCCCAGAAGATGGCCAAGATGCCCTCCCTCTCATCGTCTGCTTAAGATCACAGAATCAGCATTGCTGACAGATGGCCATCTAACCTCTTCTTAAAAACCTCCAGGGAAGGAGAGCTCACCACCTCCCGAGGAAGCCTGTTCCACTGAGGAACCGCTCTAACTATTCCACATATGCATTCTGTACCCCTTCAGAATTACATTATATTCCTTCTCTCTCAACCCATAGACTTGGATTTTAGTGCTCCAGTAAGCTGTTTGGATAAAATAGATTTGAGGAACTCCCTTTCCATAGATAACCCACGTGGAACCTAGCTTCTAAATTTCAAGAGAAGCTGTGCCGTGTGTCATGGTTGTTCTTATTTGGTTATGCTGCCATCTGTGTGCGGTTTTTTTTCTTCCTGCCCTGACTTAATTCTGGGGTTATGTTCCTCCTGCTGGGTTAATATTTATTGGTTAATTATCCCATACCGATGTTTAACACTCTGTTTTGATGTGATTTTATATTGTTATTTTATTGTCAGCGGCTTCAGAAGCCTTGTGCTGAGAGTCCGTGCAGGTCTTTTTAAAATCAATAAATAATAAATAACACCAACAGCTACCTCAGCAGAAATTAATGACTCCTGAGGAAATGCCTTTGTCACAGTGTATTGGTCCTCCAGGCAGGCACAGTTTAGAACCATAGAATCATAGAGTTGGAAGGGACCACCGAGGTCATCTAGTCCAACCCCCTGCACAATGCAAGAATTTCACAACTACCTCCCCCCCACACCCCCAGTGACCCCTACTCCATGCCCAGAAGATGGCCAAGATGCCCTCGCTCTCATGAACAGCCTAAGGTCATAGAATCAGCATTGCTGACAGATGGCCATCTAGCCTCTTCTTAAAAACCTCCAGGGAAGGAGCGCTTACCACCTCCCGAGGAAGCCTGTTCCACTGAGGAACCGCTCTAACTGTTAGAAAATTCTTCCTAATGTCTAGATGGAAACACTTCTGATTTAATTTTAACCCGTTGGTTCTGGTCCGACCTTCTTGGGATAAGATGAAAGACCGAGAAATGTGGTAAATTTTGAAGGCCGTTCCAATCTGCTCCCACTTGTCTTTAAGAAATTTCCAGTCCTAGAAACTAAAATATTTGGCACCTAGGCGGGGTCTAGAGATGGAGTCTAAAATGGGCCTCGAGGCTCAGGGACGATCAGACCACAACGATATTTTAGCAGTCACAAGAGTGTGGGACAGAGGATATACCACTACCCTTTTGCTTTTCTGGCAACAGATTCAAAAGCAAAGGAAGTCAGGCTGGTTTTTCCCCCTTGCCTGCTGGCAATCTTGGGTCCCCTTTATGCAGATAACCTGGATGTGGCCCTGCTAAAACCCCAATTCGGCTGTCTGATTTGGGAGGCATCTTTTTTTTTTAATTTGCCAGATGAATGAGTTTGTGAATATGCCTACGCAGCAGGCTGCTGGAAACTCTGCTGAGAAAAGAACTGCCATGTGGTTTTATTAATCTGACCCTTACTCTTTCTTTCCCTTGGATTCCCATCTCTGAAATGAGATTAATTATACTTCCCTGAATGCTGAGCAGACAAGTGCATTTTATGTTTCTCAGGACACAGATGCTATTGGGAGTCACAGGCAAATACAAGAATGGATTGCGTTTGTGTGTGTTGATATTTCCATATAATTTTTCCATATAAGCATAATATAGGAGTGATTGTTGGTTAAGAAAGATACTTTGGATTACGGGTGAGTTTTATATTAGTTCCAGGGAAAATGGTGCTCCTGCACCACACTGCAGGAACTTAAATTGGCTCTGACTTAGTAGCTTAATGATTTTCCATTAAGTAATTTCTCCCTGGAGAACTGGCCTTTGATTAGATACCATCTTAAGAGTTGGATTTATTCAGCCAATACTAAGGGAAGGGTGAAACAAGGACTTGAACTCCAGAGGCATGTGTGCAAAATTCATGTTACAGGCAAGACCGCTTATGTGGATAGCTAGAACTGACCTTGGGAGTCCAGGGTCAATGGCTGACCTCTGGGTAAAGAGGGTTTTTTTCAGATGTTACAGTCATGTATAATGGGTAGGGATGCCAACTTCCAGGTGGTGGCTGGAGATCTCCCACTATTGCAACTGATCTCCAGGCGACAGAGACACTTCCCCGGGGAAAATGGCCACTTTGGCAATTGGACTGTATGGCATTGAAGTCCCTCCCCTCTCCAAACCCTGCCCTCCTCAGGCTCCACCCACAAAATCTCCAGGTATTTCCCAACCCGGACCTGGCAACCCTAACAATGGGAGCCCACTAACTGTATGTAATGGGAGAACACATTACCTGCAATCACACAACAAGGCAAACGTTGTGTATCAGGAAGATAGCAGGTTGCATGCATTCGCATTATGTTGGTTGGTACGTATGAATGATTGCAATGCCTGAAAGTGTTTGCAGCCACTCAGCCTCAAGGTTATTTTAGCTATCATGAAGAGCATAACATGTAATCGACCCTGAGTGTATGCTCAGCCAATCACAGCACCCCAATGAGTATCCATATTTGTTATACAAGTTTGTAATTGTGCAGGTTGCTTCTCTAAATTTACATATGTGACGTGTCTGCTTATGTGGACGGTACGGTCTGTTATCAATATGCTCCTACTATTAATTTCTGCATTATTTAATATGTATTTGACTAACACAGTGTTCGTCTCAGTGAGAAAGATGGACTATGTGTGTGTGCATTGAAAAAAGTAAGGTAAAGGTCCCCTGTGCAAGCACCGGGTCATTCCTGACCTATGGGGTGACGTCACATCCTGACATTTCCAAGGCAGACTTTGTTTGCGGGGTGGTTTGCCAGTGCCTTTCCCAGTCATCTTCCCTTTACCCCCAGCAAGCTGGGTGCTCATTTCACCAACCTTGGAAGGATGGAAGGCTGAGTCAACCTTGAGCCGGATACCTGAAACCGACTTCCATCGGGATCGAACTCAGGTTGTGAGCAGAGCTTTTGACTGCAGTACTGCAGCTTAACACTCTGCGCCACGGGGCTCTTAAGTGTGTGCATTAAGTGCCATCAATTTGCTTCTGACTTATAGCAACCTTATGAATTAATGACCTCCAGAACATCCTATTGTTAACAGCCTCTCTCAGGTCTTGCAAACTGAGGGCTGTGGCTTACTTGATTGAGTCAATCCATCTTTTCCTGATGCCTTCAAGTTTTCCTAGCGTTATTGTCTTTTCCTGTGAGTCTTATCTTCTCGTAGTGTGACCAAAGTACGATAGCCTCATGTTTAGTCATTTTAGCTTCTAGGGAGAGTTCAGCCTTGATTTGATCTAGAACTTACTTATTTGTCTTTTTGGCAGTCTTTGGTATCTGTAAAACTATCCACCACCACATTTCAAATGAATCACCTTTCTTCTCACATCCATACATAGTAATGGGGAATATACCTCTGATGGGCGGGAAAGACATGCATAACCAAAAGGAAGCCCCAAAGCAGTTGGCGGGGGTGACCATGGAGAAACGTCCTGCATAAAAGGCCTTAAATTAGGGATGCCTGATTCTTATTTTGTTTCTTTTTATATTCATTTATATTTGTGTCAACAGTTTCAAGTCTCACTTTTCACTGTTATATAGCAGACACATTTTATAGGCATGTGTATCCGGTATTTTCTGTTATTCTGTTTATGCAGTGTAATTTGTTTAGTTGTATAGCTGAAAGGCTGACTTATTGACACACAAATAATGTTGACATTTTACGGAAAACATTAGTATGGGAAAACAAAATTACATGAAAATGATGCTTAATTTGTTCAGTTTTCACCATAGAGAAGCAAAATTAAGAGGGCTTTTTGGTTAAAAAAAACGGATAAGATACACAAAAGGGTCCTAGATCCAGCTCTCTGTTCTCCAAGCCCCAAGTATTGATCGAAAATAGTCAAAGTCTACTCTCCCTTTCTATTTTCAGATAAAATCCCTGATGATCTGGTTGAAAACTTTTCAACTTCCCCTTCAAATAGTACTCGCGCTAAACTGCCCAATTATTCATCAGTACATGAAGTGAAATGCCTTCCCCTCCCGATACGCCCCGAAGCATGAATGTTAATTGTCCACATTATTACCGCTCACTCTGGCAGTTTGCTGAGCAAGCTGTCTTTCAAAGACCCTCACAATACTGCGACCAGCCACCTGTCTCTTATTACTGGAAACCAGAAAGGGACAAGCTTGTCTGATTAATATCATTCCGCTGCTACAAAATTGTGCTTTAGTTTTGAAAGCCTTGTGGGGTATTGACATGCAAATAAGATCGCGAGCCCTTACAATTCTGCTGCAACGTTCCTAAGAGGGAAGCATCCAAAAATATATTAGCTACACTCATATACACACATCCATTCTCTCTCACACACAAACAGTATGCAGTTGATAAGTATGGGTGTGGGTATTAAATGTGTTTGTATGCCACACTGCCCATCCTTGATGCCTGTTACAGAAGATAAGTATGTAGCATAGTGTGCGATCAACTAGATTTGATGAATTTTAGCTTCTGCATTATCTCCCCTCCCCACAAGAATAACCTGCATTAATTGATGAGACAATGAGGGACCCAGATCTCACTTTTGGAGGTCTTTACCCTAGAGGCGGCAAGACCTTGCCAATCGATTACCAGCTGTTAATGCTTCTTCTGAATTCAGAGACCCTGCAGTCTGTGACTGGAGATATTTGAGGTGTAGGCATGTTTTGTACTACCCAACAGTTAGTCCCTGGATTTTCTATATACTAGGACCCAGTAACTAAACTATGACAATGAACCCAAAGATGCTGTCCTGGGGATGAAAAGCAGACATCCTAACTCCAAGACATGGCTGCTTATGTTGAACAGGAATAAGATCCAGAAAACTAGTAATACTTGCAGTTTTTTAAAAAAGAAAAGGAGGGAAAAACCTTTGTTTCTGTTCCAGAGATAAAGACATTAGCTGAATAAACAATGTCTTTGATCCACCAAGGATCACACAAGATAATTAGATTTTTCTTTTCCTGGTATGCCAAAAGAACAGGACCAAATTAATCGTCTTCTTGTTAAATCTTGCATGTTATACTGTAGATGTGCTTCAGATCCGACGCGGATTAGATCCAAACACCAAGCTGATATGGGAAGCTTAGGGTTTTGTTGTGGTAAGAAGAGCATGCATCAGACATGAGGAGGGGATTTTTCGGGTAAGCCGTTAAGAGGGGAAAGGGAGGCAGATGGTGGATGGCTGAGGGTGGGGTGGGCAAAACCTAAATTGGGGCACATGGGAGAGAGGAAGAGCCAAAGAAAAACCAGAGCCATAATTCCAAGCCCATATCTGAAAAGGAAGGAGATTTATTTAAACCAGTGGCTATTGGATTCAAGTAGGGTCGTATTAAGCAGTTATCTTTCCCCCCAAGACAACCAGATTCTGATTTTATATGTAAAATTCAGTTTGCCCGGCATTTAATGCCCCAACTTTCTCATGTAAAGAAACATAATGTGATGTTCTGGGTTGTCCTGAGTCAAACCATTGGAGAACTGTCTACTCCAGAGGTCCCCAACCTTTTTGAGCCTGCAAATGTTAAGAGGAGTGGTGAGTGCCACCCCAAAATGGCTGCCACAGAAAGTGGAGCCAAATGGCATACATCTCTCTTCCTGGAAAGAAGGAAAGTCTGAAGGGGGAATGGAACCACACACTGGCTAAGGAAATCCCAGGGTCTTAACCGTTCTGGGGCTTCCCGTGCTGGGAAAAGAAAATTAGCTTTGTAAACTTTGCATCCACTATTCTACAAGAGCATTAAGATATTTGCTTTTATCATTAAGTTCTTAAAAACTGAGACATCATCAGCTTTCCTGGAAAAGGGCTGTGTAATAATTCTGCCTTTTACTTTGATCAGCTTTGTTGGTTCACTTCTTCATATCAGAGTGAAGAGCCAGTGTGGTGTAGTGGTTAAGAGTGGTGGTTTGGAGCGGTGGACTCTGATCTGGAGAACCAGGTTTGATTCCCATGAGTGGTGGAGGCTAATCTGGTGAACTGGATTTGTTTCCCCACTCCTACACACAAAGCCAGCTAGGTGACCTTGGGCTAGTCACACTCTCTTAGCCCCACCTACCTCACAGGGTGTCCGTTGTGGGGAAGGGAAGGTGATAGAAAGCCTGTTTGAGTCTCCCTTAAGTGGTAGAGAAAATTGGCATATAAAAACCAGCACTTCTTCATTATCATAGTATTTACTCTTTGTTTGCCTGGGATTTTGACTGAATGTCCAGCTCAATAGCCTTTGCATCCCACGGCCTTGCAACGCTAAAAAGTTGTTTTGGCATTAATGGCAGTGAGAACTCAGTAACATTTGTGTCTTGAGAACAGATGCCAGTGGTCTTTAGATTTTTGGAAACGTGCCCACAGCATGAGGCAAAGTAACAGTACGTGGATGAAGGCTGTTTGGAGAAGGAACAGAGAGTCTGGCAGAAAGCAGCATGAACCCACCAAGTCCTTATGCCAACTCAATGAGTGTGAGGTTGTTTTTCATCATTGTCCGCCCTTAGTAACCCCAACATATTATAGTATGGATAAATTACTACTTTGCTTTGTTCCCCAGAAAAAACTGAAGATGAAATGCTTTAGCCGTTAAGAGGAGAACCATTTCTGTTCTTGGTTGGCAGAGTTCTTTAAATAAACAAGATTCCGAAGGATACATATACATGCTTTCCCATCCTCTATCTTCCCAGGACATTTTCTACATGGTTTAGCATATGAATGGTGAAAAAGATGAAAAATTAATTGGGGGTTATTTAGGTCGGATAAATGGATTGCGAGTACACCCCAACATAAAATTATTGAGTTAGGCTGCAGTCCTTATATCGTTGGCATCCATAAGATGTCACCCATAAGTTGGCACCTGCCCATTCCAGTCATCTTTGGAGGCCCTGCTTCAGATTCCCCGTCAACTGAGGCTAGATGGGTAGCAACCCGAGAAAGGGCCTTCTCGATCGTGGTGCTGGAACTGTGGAACTCCCTCCCCAGGAAGGTTTGTCAGTCTCCCTCTGACATTGCCTTCCAAAAGTGGGTGGAAGGGGCTGCGGCTCAGTGGTAGAGCAAGCATCTGCTTGGCATGCAGAAGGTCCCAGGTTCAATCCCCGGCACCTCCAGTTAAAGAGACTAGGCTGGTAGGTGATGTGAACGACCCCTGCCTGAGATCCTGGAGAGCAGCTGCTGGTGCGAGTAGACAATACTGACTTTGATGGACCGAGGGTCTGATTTAGCATAAGGCAGCTTCATGTGTTCATGTGTTCAAGGCTTTATTTCTTTCCTTTGGTGTACCCCCAATAACTCTTATTGGCCTTCTCCCCTGGTTGTGTTGTGTTCGTATGTTCACATATTTTTATCGCATTGTATAAATGTCTTAAATTCCATTTTAATGTTTTAAATGTTTGATATTTGCCACCTTGGCATTAAGCATTCTGGAAATGAAGAAAAAAAAACATTAATTTGTTGATTCCCCCCCTCATTCCTCAAAGGATCTCAGGGTGGGATACTTACTTCTCCCCTTACAAAAACGCTACGAGGTAGGTTAGGCCAAGAGAGAATGACTGGCCAGAGGTACCCAGTAAGTATTATGTCAAGCAGAAATTTGGACCCTTCTCTCCCTAATCTACTAAAGTGGAAGACCCAATTAGAGATGGATTGACAAGGAAGCCACAGCCCTCAGTTTGCAAGACCTGAGCAAGGCTCTTAAGGATAGCACTTTTTGGAGGACATTGATTCATAGGGTCACCATGAGTCGGAAGCGACTTGACAGCGCTTAACGCATACACACTCCCTAATCTTAGTCCAACGCTCTAATCTTTGCACCACACTGTTTCATATATTTTGCTACATTAGTATTCCATCATGCCAAAAATCTCATACATAGGGTCATTCATGTGGTCACCCATCCCCATTAAGGCCAGTGTGATATCCCAGGTGTGTTTAGCTCTAGTCTGGACACTTGCTGACCCACAAGCCAAACATAACCCACCAGGAGTTCCAAAAATCCCCTATTTTTGTTGCATGCTTATGACTGCATGATATCAAGCACCCAGCATATTTTTGTTCCACTTTTCAGCCCAAATGGCGTATAGTAATAATATACCTATACAAATGACTTAGAACAGATTCTCAGATGAGATGGATCCAGGTGTGACGGAGGGGTGCCTGAAAGGCTCATTTTCTCCCAATTATACAGTAGTTTTAACCCTGCCTGCTGTGCTGAGCCCCCAATTTGCCTTGCTTGCTGCTAGTATATATGTATAGCCTTGGATCCAGTGTAAGTGGAAACATGAATGGATTTAGCACACTTCTGCTTCCTGTATATTATAGTTCCCAGAAATATTTGCACAAAATTTTGTGCAAATGGTAATGCAAGTAAGGATACAAAAAGTCTGACTTATGCAAGCAACTACTGTGATCTTTTTCTTGCCTTTCCACTTGCCCAAGAGCTCAAGTGCACATGGAGATTTTGCACTGGATCCCACCCTTATAGACTAAGGATGACATGCCTCCTGGCTCTCTATGTGCAAACTGAGAAGAACAGCAAGATGGCAAAAAGAAGAAGAAGAAGAGTTGGTTTTTATATGCTGACTTTCTCTACCACTTAAGGAAGAATAAAACCGGCTTACAATCACCTTCCCTTTCTTCCCCACAACAGACACCCTGTGAGGTAGGTGGGGCTGAGAGAGTGTGACTAGCCCAAGGTCACCCAGCTGGCTCCATGTGGAGGAGTGGGGAAACCAACCCAGTTCACCAGATGTGGAGGAGTGGGGACTCAAACCCAGTTCTCCAGATCAGAGCCCACCGCTTCAAATCACTGCTCTTAACCACTACACCATGCTGGCAAGCAACTCAGCAGTAGAGAGGATTCTTCTATGGCTCTGACCTGGACTCATTCCTCACTACAGCGTATCCCTAGTCTTAGCTTGTACTTACTGTCTCCAGCTCTCTTGGTCTACAGTCCATGGTCCTGGTCTTGACTCCAGTCAGGCTGTCACTCTGGCTCTCCCTCTTCCTGTCACATGACTGTAGCAATCCCTGCCTGAAGCTCAGTGGATTACCTGGGAGTTAAAGGTGAGTGAAGGATGATGATTGTTGCTCTACTACATGGGTAGTATGTATCTCTCTACAAGATGAGTTTTCAAGGTGTGCAGAGTTGGATATGTTCACAGATGGACCTACACATTTTCTAAGTCACGTTTTGGTATATTTGACTAGAGCTTTCTGTTTGTCTTAGTTCTATCACCTAGGTTTTTAACAGATCAGTTTCAGCCCTGAACAAATATGTACCTGTGAGGTGTATCGAATGCCACTGAACCTGCTTCACCAAAAACAGCAGTTAGGAATCTCCAAACCACTCTGAGGAATGTGGTTTATGGCAAGTGGCGTCTTGGTAATTGAGGACAGCTGTGGCTTCCTAAAATGGGCTGTATTTGATCATATGGTGTGTTATGCCACAGTGTTTACTATCTCAAGACACATCTGGCTAAGTTGATTGGTGACATCTACAAATATGATGTCGGTGAATAAATCACACAATTGTGTGGCCAAATGTCCATTTGGATGGACACAAAGCTCTTAGTGGTTTGAGGAAGAAAATTTAGTGTGTGGTGATATACATGAACACATGAAGCTGCCTTATACTGAACCCTTGGTCCATCAAAGTCAGTATTGTCTACTCAGACTGGCAGCCGCTCTCCGGGGACTCAGGCAGAAGTCTTTCACATCACCTACTTGCCCCTCCCCTAAAACCAAAGCCCTGTTGTAATTAAGTCCCTACATGATGCATGTCTTTGCTTAGCTTTCACTTAAACACAAAATCTTGCTGACACCCTCCCACATTTGTCAAACAAAACATGCATTTCATACAGCTTTTCTTAGTGACATAGGCAGCAAGTGGCATGTTTTTTTGGAGGCCAGTGATCCCTTTGGTCACCTCAGTGATGCACCAGCTCAGTCTACCCTTTCTCATTCTATTAGGAGAGGAGTGTTGAACTATATAATACCAAAAGTATAGAAATGAAAAATCTTGGTTGAATATACATGATCCAGTCACACTGCCCCACCTGTTGGTAGCCCATATAGATCCCTATTTTCTCCTGGTTTGTTGCAAACACTTGCTGCTAGTGTACATGTATAGAGAGCATGGGTGCCATGGCTCCTACCTCTGTGTACACACATGGCAAGAGATGCAGCAAGGCAGTCATGTAGTGATTAAGAGCAGCGGACTCTAATCTGGCGAATCAGGTTGGTTTTCCCACTCCATCACATGAAGCCTGCTGGGTGTCCTTAGGCCCGTCACAGTTCTCGCCAAATTCTCTCAGCTCCACCTACCTCACAAGGTGTCTGTTGTAGGGAGGGGAAGGCAATTGTAAGCCACTTTGAGACTCCTTAAAGGTAGAGAAAAGCAGGATAAAAAAACCAACTCTTCTACTTCTCCTCCTCCTTCATTTCTTCTTCTTCGTCATCCTTGAAATGTTTAAAAAACTCATGATCCCACATTGTCATGGTAAACAGCAGACTGTACCATCATATGGTTGGATTCACTCTGCCCCAAAATGGATTGGTTCCCTATCTTATTTATTTATTTATTTTGATTTCTAGCCCACCCGCAATCCCCAACCCCCAACCAAGGCTGGGCTCTTCTCCCAGTACCCCCTATGATCCCTGAAAAGATGCTTCTGGTGTTCACTGGACCCTGATGGATAAAGTCTGTTGGGTATGGGGAGCTGCAGCCAGGACAGAAATTGGGCATGGTTGCCCCTCTCACTCTTCCAGATCCTCAGCTAGATACAACTCCCACAGTAAACAAGGGTCCAGAAAAAAGGTTCTAGTACTCTCACTCTCTGTCACTTTTGTCTATGCCAGGGATCCCCAACGTGTGGTGCCTGTGGGTGCCATGGCACTCGCCGACACCTTATCTTGTGCCCTCCATTTTGTGGCACATTGGGAATTCTGACATGGCATGCTGGGTGCAGCAACAAGCTGCACCCAGCATGCCATGTCAGAATTCCCAATGTGTCTGCAGGACCAAAAAGGTTGGGGACCCCTGGTCTATGCAGACAATGTTTTTGAAACGGGGGGAACATTCATAATGTGAGCCCTCACCGTCAGTCTGGATTGGTATGGCTCAAAACAGGTTTCCTACTTCATCAAGAGTTAGGCCTTAGCAGAAGCCCCTTTCAAACCAGATGTAAGTGGGTGAGTCTCTTATGGTGTTTTCAGCTGTGGGGATTTTGGAAATGTGGAGTCAATGTTAAACCTTGGAAGCTGATCAATCTAAGATTGAGTCAGGTTTTGCATTCACCATATGTGAATTCACATAACTTCAAGCAAGTCTTCAAAGAATTTACGTAGGACTACAAGATCATGGAATTGATTGAGAGTGAACGTTGTGGCTTATTACTGTATTAGTTCTTTGCTTAGACAGTGTTTAATACACAGTTGTGCATAGAATCCCCTTCTGGTGTGTCTGTGTTTTGGTGTGTTGTCTTTTTGGGGTGGACTAGTTGCATACCAGTTGCCTTTTCAGATCTCTCTCTCTCTCTCTCTCTCTCTCTCTCAGTAACGTTTTGCGTTGAATGTACTGTTATTGGAAAATGGCCAAGTCCTGACATTTCTCAGGCTCTGTAAATGTACTTCCCAATTCTCTTGGAAAGTAACAGTTCATAAATAAGACTTGGCATCATTGGCAGAGAACTTCTCATGTCAGTGACTGGAGTGCTTGTGTGCGGAATCTCTGCTTGCTTCAATCGGTGGAGATAAAGAATCTCCAAACATCACTTTACTCCATTTTCAACGTGTTCATTGACTGTGCTTATGAATGTTTTTTAGTGGAAGCGTCTAGATCCGTGTTGGCGAACCCATGGCACGCGTGCCGGATTGGGCACGCAGAGCCCTCTCTGTGGGCACGCACGGGGAGCCATCGCCTCTGCCTAGGGTTGTGCCATATTGCCGCAGTGAGGGCGCTGAGGGCGGTGCTCCTTCTCCCCATGCCCACGCTCCCCATGCCTGTGCTGGTGCCCTTCCTCTCCTTGCACCCGGGGCAAGCCCCTCCCCCTCTGTCAGCGCCACTTGCCTCTCCGGCTCTGCCCTGCCCGCCCCCACCTCGGACGGGTGAGGCTGTGGCCGAGCTCCTTGCCATGGCTCGGTTCTCGGTGTCGGCGTCTCTTGGGCTGTGCCACTGTTGCCGCGCTGAGGGTGCTGAGGGCGGTGCTCCTTCTCCCCATGCCCACACTTCCCATGCCCTCCCTCTCCTTGCACCTGGGGCAAGCCCCTCCCTCTCTCTCAGCTGAGCTGCGGCCACAGCTCAGCTGTTTGTCAGCGCCGCTCACCTCTCTGGCTTCCCCGCCCGCCTCTACCTCGAACGGGTGAGGCTGTGGCCGAGCGCCTTTCCACGGCACAGTTCCTGGCGGTGGCGTCTCTCGGGCTGTGCCGCGGTGAGGGCGCTGAGGGCAGTGCTCCTTCTCCCCATGCCCACACTTCCCATGCCTGCACTGACGCCCTCCCTCTCCTTGCACCTGGGACAAGTGCCCCCACCAAACCCCTCCAAGATCCGGCCCTGCTAGAGACAACAGCTCTGTTCACAGGTTGCAGTGAATGTGTGTGTGCATCTTTGTGGCCTCTGTGCAGTCCCACATGGGATCTGCGCAGGCCAACCACGGAGAAATTTCTCCCCCTCGCCTGTTTCTTGCCCGGCAACAGCTCTTCCCGCCGAAACTGTAACGAGGCGAGGGGGAGGGGCATCTTCCAACCCTCAGTCCTTCCTTCGCCACCGCGAAGTGTAGACATCTAGAGAGCTTCTCTTCAATTACTTCAGTGTGCTTGGCTGAGTGTATGAGTAAAACCCCACGTTTATTCAGGTTCATTTGGAAAGTGAACATGCAATGGCTTCTTCTTACAAACAGGTGTACGCCTGTACATGAAGGTTGTACATACATTCACTGTAACATGTGAAGAGGGTTAACACCTCTGCCTAATGAAATGATCTTTCATAATTAGGAGTGGTGGAACTAAAACCTCAGTATTCAGATTAAATTGCCGTGTTGGCACTTGGCGATAAATAAGTGGGTTTTGGGTTGCAGTTTGGGCACTCGGTCTCTAAAAGGTTCGCCATCACTGGTCTAGATGTTTTTTGCCCTCTTCTCTGGTTTACTGGCGTCATGGTAGCTGTCCAGTGCTTGCATCAAGCCCATCTAGAGGCCCCATCTATCACTTTAGATGGGCAGTTTTTTAGCTGACAAGCGAAACTCAATAGCTCTCTTTTGATGAGCAGCCCAGTGAGGATATGAAAGGTTGGGAGAAAACCTTTCTCCCTGATGTTGTTTTTTTCCTTTATTTGCAGATGGAGTTTACATGGGGACACATTAAGAGTTTGTCTCCTCTGCAGTTTAAAGTGGCAACTCTGGTGGGTGGGTGGGGGAGGCTTAAACCTCCCATCCCATCCCAAAAGTCCCCATCCAAATAGGAGCCTGGGTGCCTGATAACTATGGGCACTTTCACACATGGAAGAAGAAGAGGAGGAGGAGGAGGAGGAAGAGGTTTTTATATGCCGAGGGGAAGGGAAGGTGATAGAAAGCCGGTTTGATTCTTCCTTAAGTGGTAGAGAAAGTTGGCATATAAAAACCAACTCTTCTTCTTCGTCTTCTTCTTTTTCTGTAGCTTTCGGATAGTTTGTGTAAATTTAGGCTTAATTGTTAATATTACTGTTATATATAGGTTTATGACTAGATTTTCAATGGTTATAACTGTATGGTTGTTAACCACCCTGAGCCTGACTTAGCTGGAAAAGGCTGGGATACAAATTGAATGAATGAATGAACGAACGAACGAACGAACAAACGTGGTGCCATAGAGTCTGGCCTCCACCATTGCCATTTCCTTCAGGGAAACGGGTTACTTTTGCTAGTTTTGCCTTGCTGTGTAACAACCATTCTGCTTGTAACACCGTGTTAAACTTTAATAAACACTTCAAAATACAGGAAAAAACTGGAGGTTCCAGGGCAGCTGCAATTCAAGTAGGTTTAGAAGTGAAATATTGAACTTTGGGGTGAAGCGATGTTGTTTTATGGGTCATATTTTCTTGAGGCAGGCTCACAAATACATACACATCAGCAAGAGTCTCATAACTCAACCTTCAGTTCAAGTCATCCACCAAACCACAAGAAAGGATGAGAAATGAGTCACGGACTTTTTCTCTCCCCCCTCCCTTTCATACACCTTCCTTTCCAGCTTCCTGTTTAGGGCTAACAATAGTCTGTTGTGACAGCTGCCTGCTTCCGCTTGGATGTTCTGCTCTGCCATGGCTTCCTTAACTGCAGTGCTGTTTGGAGGAGCATCCACGTGACGTCATCCTCTTTTCATCCTGCTTCCATGCTTTTCCCCTGCTTTACTGCCAGTGTGGTGTAGTGGTTAAGAGCGGTAGTTTGGAGCGGTGGACTCTGAGCTGGAGAACCGGATTTGATTGCCCACTCTTCCACATGAGCGGCGGACACTAATCTGGTGAACTGGGTTGGTTTCCCCACTCCTCCACACGAAGCCAGCTGGGTGACCTTGGGCTAGTCACAGCTCTCTTAGAGCTCTCTCAGCTCCACCTACCTCACAGGGTGTCTGTTGTGGGAAGGGGAAAGGAAGATGATTGTAATCCAGGTTGATTCTTCCTTAAGTGGTAGAGAAATTCGACATATAAAAACCAACTCTTCTTCTTCTTCATTGGTGTGATCTTTTGGGAAAGACTGTAGTCAGCCCACATAAGCGCTTATTTTCCTGGCCTCAGTTGCCTGGACATCTCCAGGCCCCCTCTGGAAGTTGGCAACTCTAAGCCTTCACATCACCTACTCTCTGATCCTTTTAGCAGGAGATGCTGGGGGTTGAACCTGGGACCTCCTGTGTACAAAGCAGATGCTCTACCATTGAGCCAATGCCCTTCCCCCCTCCCGTGGATGACATGTCTGTTATTACACTTCAGGCAAGCCATCAGAAGAGGTCCATGCTTGTGCAACAGCCATAGGTAGAGTTGCTAAGTGGCCTCGGGAAAGATTCCTGTCCCTTTCACAGAGGCTTGATGTGTGCACACTTGATACTTTTCATGGCACGGAGATAGATAACTTCCCATTAAGCCTTTGTTAAAGGGACAGGACATTTTTCTCCAGGCCAGTTTGCAACCCTAACCTTAGGGTATGTCTCTCTACAAAACCCATTGCATAGATTTGGTGCAAATGACATCAAGGGGGTGTCATGGGAGAAATAATCAAGCTTAAAAGCCAGGTTCAAGCTATCAAGAGCAACTCCAGCAAGGTAGCTTTTGGAAATCAGCAACTCTTATTAGGAGAGCCCTGCCGCTCTTGCAAGCAATTATCAAGGGCAGGACTATGTTGAAAAAGTGGTTATCAAAGGTCTCTCTGCCTCCTTTCTGTGCAGACACATTTTAAATTTAAGTTAGTGCTTACAAGCGTTCAGTGGAATACAATTTCTGGCTTTTGTAATGTGCAGCGCCCTTTCCTCATCTCTTGTGCCGCTTGGTCTTCGATTACTTCTTGATGTAAATTATGACTTGTGTGAGAAGCTACTTAAATGGGGGAAAGCCTTACTAAGCAAAGATCTGGGGTTGCAGTCAGAGGGATAATGGCCAGATTTCTCAATGTATGACTAGGGGATTTCTTGATTGCTGGGCTGAGCTGCTGCATGGAAACTGGAGGGATCCAGTTTGCTGTGTTTATCATCCTTTGTTCAAGGCATAATTCTGCCGTTTCCATTTATATCACTTTAGCTTCGCAGGTCAGGGAGCCTGAAAATAACAAGCACAGTTAATAGTTTATTGATGAGCCTTTGGCGCTGTTCCTTAATTTATTTGATTAGGCTTCTTTCCTAATTGTAAAGCTGGACATGGTTTCATTAAGGCACGCCAACTCAGTCGCGTCATAAATGGCGTTGTGAAAACCCTTGAACTCTGGGCAGCTTTTTCAGGCCCTTGATGCAGTGCAGGCTATTGTCAGGCAAGTAGGAATGTATCATTAGTTAATAATGGAACTAGGTGAATGTAACTAATGGGAAGGGGGAATCTCAATCTGTGAGTAGTCCAGCGGTCCCCAACCTTTTTGAGCCTTCGGGCACGACAGAGCTAACTCCAAAATATCAGGAGAGTGAAGTTATGCATAGCTCTAATAACTAGGGTTGCCAGCTCTGGGTTGGGCAACACCTGGAGATTTTGGGGGCGGAGCCTGAAGAGGGTGGGGTTTGGGGAGGAAAGGGGAGGGACTTCAATGCCATAGAGTCCAATTGCCAACGGCCATTTTCTCCTGGGTAACTGATCTCTGTCGCCTGGAGATCGGTTGTAATAGCAGGAGATCTCCAGAAACTACCTGGAGGTTGGCAACCCTACTAATAACTCTTCAGGCAAAAATGTTGTTTATCAGATAAACCCCATTTCATTCAGTGAGGCTTACTCTCAGGAAAGCGTTCTTCGGATTGCAGCTAAAAATTACTTTTACCCCTGGTAGACTGTGAGATTACTGTGAGGTTGTAGCTTCACCTATTTCATAATAGTCGTTGGTTTAAATGAATGTAAGCGTTTTTCCAGTACAAGCTGGCAAGAAAGGTTTCCAAAGGTACCTTCGATTAAACATGGCTTTAAGCACTGAGTGCTTTGAGACTTCAGCTCCATAGGAAAGTGTTTGATAAGAGCTCGTGTCTATTTTACCCGCGTCATCGTGACTGAGGAAGAACGGTTCGAAAAGGATCTTTTGAAGCCGGCCGCTCCTTTTTGCACTCACTTCACCAGTTGGACTTTGAATTCATATAGCACAGTGGATGGATTGTTGTTTATTTATTGTGTACCTTTTCCATTACCACAATGTGTGCTAAATATGATTTTCTGCCATGGAGCATGTTATAATGTGTACTGTATGTTAAGACTTGTTTGGCTGTATGCAATTTGTAGATTCACAGTTTGCTACACAACTTTCTTATAGATGTTGTGTTATTTTGTAGCCTAAAATCATGAGGCTCTCATCTTTGGTGGAAACCACCATCAAGTTGTAGCTGACTTATGGCAACCCTTTAGGGTTTCCTTGTCAAGAGATGTTCAGGGATGGTTTGCCATTGCCTGCCTCTGTGTAGCAACCCTGGACTTCCTTGGTGGTCTCCCATCCAAATACTAACCAAGGCCGACCCTGCTTAGCTTCCAAGATGTAACTAGGTCTGGCCAGCCTGGACCATCCAGGTTTTGTCTGTATTTGTCATAAAACAGTTGCGTTAACACTCACCATTTAGAGAAAGGTGGAAAGATGTTTAGCATTTTCAAGCTAGGGCAATAGAAAAGAGCAAGAGTCCAGTAGCACCTTAAAGAGTAACAAAATTTCTGGCAGGGTATGGGCTTTCGTGAGTCACTGCTCACTTCACTTCAGATGTGAAGAAGTGAGCTGTGGCTCACGAAAGCTCATACCCTGCCAGAAATTTTGTTACTCTTTAAGGTGCTACTGGACTCTTGTTCTTTTCTCCTGTTACAGACAGACTAACACGGCTACCCTTCGTAAGCTAAGGGTAAATTGGCCATTTCATACTTACTCTGCTCTGTGGGTTTCAAAGGTGTGGGTGCAAAAGCAAAAGCCATTCATAACTTTTCTTCACTGAATGAATGAGCAGCTTTTCAATTTCTTTTTAATTTTTTTTACAAAGCAGGTTTAAGTCATTTGAGTTGCATAGCCTGCCCTCTGGTGTACAGAGGGAGGTATTGAATCAGAAAATAGAAAAGGCCAGAAGGGCAGCAAATTATACTGATTTAGAACTTAAACAAGGCTCATCAGATGCCACATCCTGTCATGTACTGCCTTTTCTGGCATGTATTGATCTGTGTGCATCTGTTTTTCAGCATCTATCAGGAAAGGTTTGTTAGAGTATTAACTAGGGTTGCCAGCTCTGGGTTGGGAATAGGGTTGCCAACCTCCAGGTACTAGCTGGAGATCTCCTGCTATTACAACTGATCTCCAGCCAATAGAGATCAGTTCACCTGGAGAAAATGGCAGGTTTTGGCAATTGGACTCTATGGCATTGAAGTCCCTCCCCTCTCCAAATGCTGCCTTCCTCAGGCTCCGCCCCAAAAACCTCCCGCTAGTGACGAAGAGAGACCTGGCAACCCTAGTTGGGAAATACCTGGAGATTTTGGGGGTGGAGTCTGCGCAGGGTGGGGTTTGGAGAGGGGAGGGATTTCAATGCCGTAGAATCCAATGCACAAAGCGGCCATTTTCTCCAGAGGAACTGATTTCTATCGTCGGGAGATCAGTTGTAATAGCAGGAGATCTCCAGCCACCACCTGGAAGTTGGCAACCCTAGTATTAACACAACTTTGGCCATAATTCTTATGCTGCCCATTTTGATTTTTTTTTAAAAAAAATACGATTAGAACTGCTTGGTACACATTGGTCCTGAGCTCTGTGGAGAGTGCAGTATAGAAGAGCAGCAGCCCCGCAGCAACCCTGTATGACGGATTAGGCTGAGGAGGGAATGAGGCGGTTCAAGTGAGTGTCCTATAGTTAAACCCCACCTACGTCCTGCCTCTCTTTGGGTTGTGGGTCTTGTACACGTGGGAGAGTCATGGCAGTACTTAATAACAGCACCCCCCTTTGCTTTGAACAGGAGGTAGATTTTAACTTTCCTTATGGACCACTTTTAGGTGCGTGTTATAAAAAGCTCATGGTACCCAGGGGCACATATATGCCTCCATGTATGCTTGTATACTCTCAAGAACCTCTGTGTATGCTTGGCCAAAGTGCAGAGATGCTGAGCATCTCAAGTGTTGCATCATTAATGAGCATATGGCATTCTAAGGCATTGATGGGGAAACGACGTCAGAGATTTCCATTTTTGTTCTTGTGGAGTTCGGGTGGCCAAGGCTGCCTCTTCTGAAAGCTTGTCTTAGAGGAGGAGGGAGTTGGAGACGAAGAACCTTCTGCTGAATGGTAAAATTACACCCTCGTGACCTTTTTCTTACAGGAAGATGGATAAAGGCAAAGAAGGCCTGAAAGAACTGGAAGGAGGAAAGGGGCGCATAGTTATGGAAGGCTGAAAAATACCACAACAAGGATCGAATAGGCAGAAGACTGTGCCCGAGGTAAAGGTAGGGGTCTTGTCGAATGCTTCCGCCATTTTTGGAGTTGGCTGTGATGGTGCAGCCCAGATATTGTCACCCCAAGGAAAATATGGGTGTTAAGGTCAACTCTGAAAACCCAATGGGAATTCCACATTTGGCGAGTGGATGAGAAGAGATTCTGATACAGCTGCGTGGTACACAAGATGTCCTCCCAGTGGTGTCTCTAGTAATGACAGCTGTAGCTGAACTGTAACCAGGGTCTGATGGGTTTAAATATTTCTGTCCCACTTTCTTCTCACCTACCCATCTTAGCAAGCTCATGAAAAAGCAGCAAATAAAACGATACATTAATCTAAAAAAAAGTTTTTTTTAAAAAAAAAATACAAATCAATATTATCTCCACATATAAATTATAAAAAAGGAAGGTAGAAATGAGCAGGGCTGTTGTGGTTGCCTGACATTTTGTCCTGTAATAAATTTAACTCATGAGATAGAAAACTTTTCAGTATCTTTATCAGAGCTATGGATGGATCTTCTCCAGGAAGAAATAAAATCTTGACCTATAGACATGGGCTGCCCATTCCTAAGGGTGGGGTGGATCTGCGGCGGTCGAGAGCGGCGCAGCCACACCTCCTCAGAGGCTTCCCGGCCGCTGCAGAGAATAAAAAAGCCTCTTTTTAAAAAATAAAAAAGGGGGAAATGGGGGAAATGCCCCCATTGAAAACAGAGGGGCTGTGATACAAAAAAAGGTGTCGTTGCCCTGCTCCAGCAGTGAGGGGTGTTCCTGGGCTGGAAGGGGTTAGGAAGCTGACTAAAGTCAGCTCTGTCCCTGGAACGTCCTGGGACAGCCCCCCCCCCCACATGCTGGTGCCGCCGTTCTCTTCCAGGATTTAGTTTTCAGAGAGGCTGCACTGGCATTGGAGCTCTGTGCAGCTCCGTAGTGCCCCAGGCACCGACGGGAATACCCCCTGCGCCAGCGTAAGTGCCTATTATACTGTGATAAGTGGGGCACTTATGATGGCAAGGGGTCACGTCGCCTCCAAATGACCCCCCCCCCAGGAATTCGCTATATAGGCAGTGTGTCAGTTCTGCAAATTTTATGAGATTTGGAGTGGACTTTAGTTGGTGGATTCTTGATTAAACTGATACTTTGTTTATTTGTTTAATTTATTTGTGTCCTACCCTTTCCTGGAGAGGTAGGGCTCAGGGCATCTTCCAGCAATAATAAAATACAAGTATAAAATATAGAATTAAAATATATAGTTTAAAACATCTATCCCAATTTCATTTATGAAACTGTGTCAGATCCTACATAGCCACCTCATGGGTGGAGTTGTCTTCAATGGTGAGATTTGTTCAGGATGGTACTCAAGAGACCAACAACAACCAGGAATTCAGTGACAGTAAAGACCACCAAAATATTGGCCTGCATTTTGCTTCTGTGCCTCACCTCAGTCTTATTCTGCAGTGACTATTTTGGTTCAGTTTAGTCAGTGGATTCTCCCTCTGTGCCTTGGAACATAAGAGGCTATGCTTGGTAAATGGGCCTCACCCTGTTGTCCCAGAAGAACAGCAGCCTTTGTTTCACATTCTGAAACAGTCCTCCTGGAGAGCCAGCGTGGTGTAGTGGTTAAGAGCGGTGGTTTGGAGTGGTGGAGTGGTTTGGACTCTAATCTGGAGGACCGGGTTTGATTCCCTACTCTTCCACATGAGTGGAGGAGGCTAATTTGGTGAACCGGGTTGGTTTCCCCACTCCTCCCCATGCCGCCTGCTGGGTGACCTTGGTCTAGTCAGAGTTTGCTCAGCCCCACCTGCCTCACAGTGTGTCTGTTGTGGGGAGGGGAAGGGAAGGTGATTGTAAGCTGGTTTGAGTGTCCCTTAAGTGGTAGAGAAAGTCGGCATTTTAAAAATCAACTCTTCTTCTTCCTCTTCCTCCTCTTCCTCCTAAGGATCGGATTTTGTAGCAATGACTATTGGAATGAATGGCAAAATTCCAGCATAAACAATGCAGTGGATTGGATCCAATGGAGCGTGTTTCATTGGTTTAAGTGAGCTTGTGAGCACTACGCTGTGAAAACTTCATCATATGTAACATAGGGCTTCCACTAGTGTAAGATGTGGCGCAATGCACAGCAGCTACTCTGAACCAGGCCCCAATTCCCCCAGCAGGAGAAAAATAGGCCCAAGTCCAAGTCCACAAGGACCCAAGCAAGTAGAAGACTATCCACTTTGGTCCCAGGTGTGGTTACTGCCATGCAATCATGGGCTGTCTAGCTGGTCTCCCAAGGCCGAGACACCCATACTTAACAGCCTTAGGGGGGCCCCAAGGAGACAGTTGACTCTCTGCAGGAAAAAGGCCTATAAATTCAAGCCATCTGAAAGGAAGTTGCTCCCAGCAAGACTAGTGAGACTCGGCAGCATATTCCTCTTAGCCTGCCCTTATCTCACCCAGATCAACCACAGCAAAAAGCCTAACTCCACCTTGGAGCAAGTCCCTACAGTCTCCCTATTGCTATCTGTTGGTGGACCCCCATTAAGTAGTCCTTGATACAGGGAGACAGAGTGGGAAAGTGATGAATGTCAGATAAATACACAAGAAGAGCACGAACCAAACCGGACCACATTAGCCACACTTTTTTCAACATGTGGACAAAGTGTTTTATGTTTTCAATATATTTATTGACGGAGTTTATGGGAATAATCTCCTTTGGCATCGTGACTCACATTTTGAGAATCTCTACAACTATGCAGATATCTTTTCCCAAGGAATATGACCCTTCGGTTTTAATTGTATGCAATGACCAGTAGAGGGAGTATTACGAATAGATAATCTGCTGCTAACCTTCTCGTAGAGCATCAAAGTCACAGCCGTCCTTGCTTCTTGGGTTGCTTGATGTTTAATATATAGGCCTTTATTCTGGAACCCCATTGCACCACAGAATGTTCTCTATGTCTTCCTTATTTCAGACCCAAAACCTCCCTTACATTTGAATAAATGAACTTGTAATGCTCAATATAAACAGATATTTGGTAGTATAACTGAGCCCATCAACATTAGGCCTGGTTTATACATACTGTACAAGGGAATGAGGTGGCAGAGACATGCGGTGAACGATTGGACTGCTGCTGGTGGATCATGGAGAATCATATTTTTGGATGTTCCCCTATGTTAAAAGCTCCCTGAAAATAGAAAACAACCACAGCAAGCTGTTTTGGTAGAGCCAGTGTGGTGTAGTGGTTAAGAGCGGTGGACTCTAATCTGGAGAACCAGGTTTGATTCCCCACTCCTTCACATGCAGCCTGCTGGGTGACCCTGAGCTAGTTACAGTTCTCTCAGAACTCTCTCAGCCCCACCTACCTCACAAGGTGCCTGTAGCGGGAAGGGGAAGGGAAGGCAATTGTAAGCCGCTTTGAGACTCCTTATGGTAGAGAAAAGCGGGGTATAAAAACCCACTCTTCTTCTTCTACTGTGCTATTTGTGTGTGCAGGTAGAATCCACCACCAGTGTCTGAACTGGTCCAACCTCCCACCATCCGCTTGCTGTTCCCACTGCTGCTCGACAGGGCAACAGGGGGAAAGGGGGGGTCATGCCAATGGCACAATGTTACTTCCTTTGCTAACCCAGAATTGACATCACCACATCAGTGTGACACTCTAGCACCTCTTTCCCCTTTCTATGGTTTTACCATAGAGTGAGGGGAGGTCATAGAGCATCATGGTGTCATGACTTCTGGGCGTGCACCTGAAGTGGCATTATGCTCTTGGTGCAACATCATTCCCCCACCTCCATTGGCTGGCAACTCTCGGTCCAGTCCATTTTACCATCTCAAGACTCCGCCACCTCCCTCCCTAGGATTCGTTCATACTTAAACAACTCCAGTAAGAACATAAGAACATAAGAAAAGCCCTGCTGGATCAGACCAAGGTCCATCAAGTCCAGCAGTCTGTTCACACAGTGGCCAACCAGGTGCTTCTAGGAAGCCCCCAAACAAGACGACTGCAGCAGCATTATCCTGCCTGTGTTCCACAGCACCTAAGATAATAGGCATGCTCTTCTGATCCTGGAGAGAATTGGTATGCATCATGACTAGTAGCCATTTTGACTAGTAGCCATAGAACATGAACATAGAACTCCTCTATGAACATGTCCACTCCCCTCTTAAAGCCTTCCACATAAGACTTCTGAAGATTTTTGTACCGTCAGTGCCAGTACCAAATCAAATCAAATACAATATCAGCTCTGAATAAAAATCAAAGTTAGGTTAAAATAATAAACGTTGGTGGTTCTGTGAGGGATGACTTGAAGAAGAGGAGGAAAGATCTTCTATAGGGAAAGGTTTTCAATCAGCTGTTTATGACTCCCACTGGACCAGAGCTGTGCAAGTACCAAATATATTATCAGTATCTTTCCCTCCGCCAATTTAGCATTACCTACACATTGCCCTTTACATGTTTAAGTTTGTTATTTTACTCTAATTTCTGTGTGGAAGATAGGGATTTTGTAATGTGTGAATCGTTCTGTAATTAAGGCAGCAGTTCTAAGGGACACGTTTGTGAGAGTAAGCCCCATTGAATAACCTGTAACTTACTTCTGACTAGACCCGCTCCCTTAATTTACTTCTCAGTTTTGGAAAGGAGTAGGGGTTGGCATGGCTATGGCATGTCTAAGCAGCTGCTCCCTTGTGGTCTCTCCCTGATTATGCAACTCTGTTTATGGCCCTTGACATCTGGTTAGCTCTGGTAGAGCTGCTAACATTGGAGCTGTACCCTGAGGATCCTATTAAGTTGAGAGATTCCACACTTGTGGATAGGCTACATCAGGTTGTTACCAGGAACAGAAAAGCCAAGGCAAGCAAAGCCTACTCCAGGATCTAATTCACTATCAGCTTCATAGTACCCATCATCTACTAGGTAGAGCAGTAGGTGCACCACCTGTTACTTAATAAGGTATCTCCCTGATGGCACCATCCAGGATTTACAGTGAGATTAAGAGAATGGATAGTAATTTGATGGAGGCAGGGCATGGGGGTGTTCAGTACTGTAAAATAATGGCAAGGAAACTTTAAGTTTCTCCAGCCTCCAAATATAAAATTGCTTGCTTTTAAGATTTCAATTTTAGCAAACTGTTTCTTTTCAGACGTACATCCTCTCGTTCGTCTATTTATAAAAGCCCCTGTTAAAAAAAATGCTGAATGTGCTCATTTCTTTTCCTCTTCCTTCATCCCCCCCCCCAATCATCATTGAGATGATCTCAAAATGAAATACTGAATGCTTGGAAATGAAACGGCTGGCATTAATGTGCTCCATCGTGACAAACAAACAGCTGGAAAATGTGCCTCTGCAATATTCTCCGGACATGTAGCATCATCAAGAGCTATTCGTTCGAGCTGGCATTATACACCATATGCTGAAGAAGAACTAATCCATTACCAACATGCCACTAGGCAGTATCCCAAATGTCTAGTATGCTGGTGACAGATGTCTCATTTGGATGTTAGAAACCATCCATGCTTGTAATCTCAGTGGCACACTGAAGTGAACATTACAACGAATCCTGGATGCTGCCATCAGGAGATACCTCATTGGGTAACAGATGGTGCACTTCTACAGTTCTACCTAATGGAAGGTGGGTATGTAATTGCACAATGAAGACCAGCGTGGTGTAGTGGTTAAGAGCGGTGGAGTCTAATCTGGAGAACTGGGTTTGATTCCCCCACTCCTCCACATAAGCGGCATAGGCTAATCCAGTGTACTGGGTTGGTTTCCCCGCTCCTACACACGAAGCCAGCTGGGTGACCTTGGGCAAGTTACAGCTCTGTTAGAGCTCTCTCAGCTTTACCTACCTCATAGAATCATAGAGTTGGAAGGGACCACCAGGGCCATCTAGTCCAACCCCCTGCCCAATGCAGGATATTAACAACTACCTCCCCCCCATCCCCAGTGACCCCAATCCTCCCCCCACCATGCAGGATCCCACAATCAAAGCACTCCCGACAGATGGCCATCCAGCCTCTGCTTAAAGACCTCCAAAGAGACCTCACAGGGTGTCTGTTGTGGGGAGGGGAAGGGAAGGTGACTGTAAGCCATTTTGAGTCTCCCTAAAGTGGTAGAGAAAGTCGGCATATATAAACCAACTCTTCTTCTTTTTCTTCCATTCCGAATGACACAGTGAGAGTGTGATTCACCCAGAGTCCGAATGAAATCGTATTGTTTACTAATATTTGCTGGTTCTTCTTCTTCCCTGGACACCTGAAAGCACAGTGTAACAAAATGTGGTTCTAAACATATTGCATACAGCAGCATGTACATTTTCTATAGTGGCATCTTACCTCTGGAGCTACCGATTGTGACGTTCGGGGTTATAAATGCTGCTTAAGCAGAGGCCGCATGCCGTGTAATTTGACCAGAGTCTTTCTACTGACAGACCGAACCCAAGTGGCCTTCTAAACGCAGTTATTCCATGTGATATATCAGGGAAACAGGATAAAAAAATCAATAACTTTTATTCAGTACCAGAGACAGGGGACATAAGGATGTTCATGAAAGAGGCTTAGAACTATTTATAGGTAACAAAGCTTTTGCTGGGCTCATGAAGTTATAATGTTTCATTGGTTCTCGTAGGTTATCCGGGCTGTGTAACCGTGGTCTTCGTATTTTTACACAGCCCGGATAACCTACGAGAACCAATGAACTCTGACCGTGAAAACCTTCGACAATATTATAATGTTTCAGTTGTCACCTTCTGGGTACAGAGAACAGTTACCAGCCAAACTTTTATTCTTGAGGTAAATATTGGCTTTTCCCATGTCCTCAGAATTCTGACAGTGTAAATGTGAGCTCCTCCCAGGGATACAAACCTTTAGCCAGTTTTCCTCAGAAACTGGGTCCGAAGACAGCTACAGTCTGTTCCTAAAGCTACTTTCCTAAAGTCTGTTCACTGTGCTACTTTGCTTTCTCACAAAAGACAGACTCTGAGACCTCTACAGTCTCTTGAGAAAGGTTCTCTCCCACCTAACGCTCTGAAAACCAAACCCTATCTCCAAACATTTGCTATTTTAATCAGTTTACACACAAGACAGACTCTGAGACTTCCAGGGTCACCTGAGAGAGGATTTTCAGTCTACCCCCTGGAAGCACAAACCCTATTTGATTTGAGCTGACAGTGTAACAAGGCTTTTCTTTTTCACTCCCTTCTCCCATCTGGCTCCTTCAGCCTTCCTTGGGCCCTGATAGGCTGTTAGCTGCTCTGCGCTGCACATCAAACAGGGGATTGGTGATTGACCGAAAGGGGCAGGGCCTCTCCTCATCCATCACACCTACCATTGGAAGTCAACCTACCAGCTCATTTCTGATTTTAAGAAAAGACATCAAGGTGGGCCTTGGCGATAGCTTGGGGGAGGGACTGAGGTTGGTTGTGGTGTATCTTCAGACATTTCATGGCTCTTGCTATTTCTCTTGCTGTCTTTAAGTAGATATTGGAACTGTGATCTTATTTATTGATGTTTGAATAACGAGAGGTTGGCTGGATCAGACCAAAGGTTCACCTGTCCAACACCCTGTTTTCCACAGTTGCCTTTGGGAAGCCTCTTGCTGGGCATGAAGGCCTTCCCCCTTCCCTAGAAACTGCTCTAAACCTCAAGATTCCATTTCGCCATCATGGTTAGCAGCCGCTGGCTTACGATAGACAAAAGCAAGATGATAATATACATGCAGGATTAAAAAACAACAACCAGGAAATACATGAACAATAGGATGATACTTGAAGTAAAAGGTACAGCTGCTACTCCACTCAGTTTGCACGATATGAGGCTATTGCAAAAGATTGCCACTGCCAGATTTCAAGTGTCTTGACTCTTCAGTCTTTTCTTTCTTCAGGCTTCAGTGGGTATTTATGGGTATGAATGATGCCATCACATCACATACAGAGAAAGGGAAGAGATGAGCCAACATTTCCCAGCTTGTGCTCTTAACTATTCTAGTTTCTAGATGCCAGATTCCTTAGACATACAGCATTGAAAGTAGTGTTGCCAACCTCCAGGTGGCGGCTGGAGATCTCCCACTATTACAACTGATCTCCAGGTGACAGAGATCAGTTCTCCTGGAGATAATGGCCACTTTGGCAACTGGACTGTATGGCATTGATGTCCCGCCCCTCTCCAAACCCTGCCCTCCTCAGGCTCCACCCCCAAAATCTCCAGGTATTTCCCAACCTGGAACTGGCAACCCTAATTGAAAACCACGGTTAGTATCCTCCATGGAAGCAGAAAGTAATGCCGAGGGGGGTGAGGAAAGGAGGTGCATGTGTATGATACATATACATACACATGAGCCTTTGGGGAAGAACCTTTTCCTGTCCTCCTATAGTAGCTGGAACTATGAGTGTGCAAAACATCAATGTTAGCTTGCTGCAGCGTGTGCTTGAAAAACTAAGCAGCAATAATGCCAAAAATTAGCAATTACTAAGTGTATTTAACAATCAAACTTAAGCTTATGCGAGTTACAGCCCATTTCTGAGCTGAAGCGTACAGGGATGGCAGGGAAGAGGCGCAGCAGCGCCTCTTCCAAAGCCAATTCCCGTACGCTGTTAAATAAAAAAAGCCGTTTTGCGGCTTTTTGTTTGTTTGTTTAACTGGGGCCTTTCGCCCCATAGGGAACAGCGAGGGTGCGCCTGCTAAAAAACAGGTGCAGTACCGCCATTCCCAGCGCCAGCGGAAGTGGCCAGATGGGGATAGGGACGACCCCGGAACGCTCCCCGGTCCGGCATGGCCTCTCCACACCGTTGCCAGCACCACGGAGGGGCCGCACCAGCAGAGGGGGGGAGGCACGGTTCCGCGGCACTCGGCCGCCGCCGGGACTGGCCTCGCCGCCAGCATGAATGTGTTTAATCACATGATTACATTTATTTATGCCGGCGGCCAGGTCACGCCGCCTCCAAAAAACTTTCAGCCCCATTCTCAGGAATGGTCTGTTACAAAGACATGCAACATCACAATACCACAATACACACTTGTTACATATACATACACAAAAATATTTTCTCTTTGAAAAGACAATGCTTTTAAAATGCTTCAGTTGTACTGAAAGTTGGTTCCAGTGGCATCAATTTTTTTGTTATATTTCTCTAGTCCCAAAACAGTATTGGGGATAATAGTCCAACCAATCAAAACAACTTCGAATATGATGCGGACGAGCCAAGCTCTGTGCACTGACTTTCAAACATACGTGTAGGCGGGTAGCCTTAAGTTCGAGCTGTAGGCAGCGTCAAGCTGTGAAGGTGGGCAGCTCCGACCAGCAAATCAAGGGGTGGGCAAGAAGCCTTGAAATCAAATAGCATGCAACGCCGAGCCACCAAGGCGGGCGTCACCGACCAACAAAACTACAGGGATCCGGATGAGCCCCCGTTTCAACCCAGGTCTTCCTCAGGGGTCACTAAAAATGTATACATTTATTAAATTACGGCAAGGCTTTTTAACTATGAGTGTGCCAAGTTTCAAGTGGAGTATTGCTATTTAAGCACATCATCCTATATAAGAAAGAAATATTTATATATGGCAGTGTTTTACAGGATTAATTATAGTATTTGAAAACGTGTGAAATATATATATATATATATATATATATATATATATATATATATATATATATATATATATATAACCTTATTCCATATGAAGTGCTTTTGGGGACCTTGAGCCAGTCACACTCTCCCAGCCTAATTTACCTCACAGGAGGCTTGTGAGGATAAAATGGAGGAAGAGAAAACCCAGACCACTGCCCAGACCTCCTTGGAGGAAAGGTGGATTTAAAAAAATCTCATTTTGCTATGAAACTCACCGGATGACCTTGGGCCAGTCGCTGTCTCTCAGCCTAACTTACCTGACACTACAGCCTTGTCGCTTCCAAATTACATCAAATGTTTGCTTTTATCTCTGGGTTTTGTTTTGTTTTTTAACTTGTCAGTGAAGAGACAAGCTTGCATGCGGCAGGTTTACTAATAGAAATTTGAGGACTTCAAAATCTGTTTTACAACTGAGATGGAAAAGAAGAATCCTGGCCAATGAGTATTGATAGCTTGGGCTGCCAATTGGAGCTGTTTTCCCCTCTGAGAACCAGAGCACATCTGTTTTGCCAGTTGTGTATGGCTGGAATTAAAAAAAAATATATAGTTGTAAGACATAAGACTGGATGGATTATTTGTTAGCCTCGTTGTTATTAGAACTTTTTGTGACATGCCCTGGAGGTCCATTTTTGGATGTAAGGACAGGATAGAAGTGTTTTTAAGAAAAATAAAATAAAATATATGTTTCAAAGCTTATGGTTGGACAACTTTCAAAAATTCTTCATAAATGAATTTATTAGCTTTTGGCAGGCTGGCAATGCAGTCCTAAGCAGAGTTAAACCTTTCTAAGACCATCCAAGTAAATGAGGTTAGAAGAGCATATAACTCTGTTTAGGATTGCATTGTGAGTCGTGAGCTTTGGCCCCTGTGTTAAATATAGCTTGGAAAAGTTTTACTAGTTCACCAAACTAAGCATATACACACACCTTACCTCTAGAATCAGAGGACCATGCCTATTATCTTAGGTGCTTTGGAACACAGGCAGGATGGTGCTGCTGCAGTCGTCTTGTCTGTGGACTTCCTAAAGGCACCTGGTTGGCCACTGTGTGAACAGACTGCTGGACTAGATGGGCCGTGGTCTGATCCAGCAGGGCCTTTCTTATGTTCTTATTCTGTTATTACCAACTGTCTGTCCAGAAAAGCATCAGCACAGCTGGCGAAGAAAAAAGTGAGGGAGGACACAGGGAGAGTTTAGGACAGTTTTGGAACGGGAATCCACCTGCCAGGATCTGAGCCAAGGGGCACGTCTAATGGCTGAGCCTGCTGACATGGCCCTGGAGGCAAAGGATATCCAGGGCAGAGTAAGCCAGAAGGGTGGTAGTTTTTAAGGCTTTTATTATTATTATTTTTAATCTCAGGAGGGATAAACTGAGAAGATAGGAGTTGACAGTATAACGGCCCTAGAAATAAGAGTGGAGGTTGCTGATGCACTGACTGCAAGAGCAGAGAACTCCTGGTGTTTCTAGCTGCAAGGTCAGCCTTTCTATCTATTGCGTCCCAACAAAGTCTAGGCTGTCCTCTGGGAAGAGATCTGAGGACTGTAGTGTGGCTACCTGAGTATCCATCAGGGGGAGCTGTAGCAACTCCGAGGCTTTAGTCATCACGTTAAAACTTTAAAAAACTTTTCCCACTCAGCCCTAAAAGGGGGTCTTGAAGTAACCAGGGAAAGCACCCCCTGAGAAGGGGTGGCATGCCTATGGTATAATTGCTTAGTCCCGTCTGGCTTTTTAAAAATTATTTTGGTGACCCATCGGGATCATCATTTAAGTCTAGGCCTGTAATGGTCAGCACACTGATAGTCTTTGCTGCTAAATAGCCTGGTGTGTTTCTTTTGTGGTTCTTCCTCATCTGAGGAAAAATCCTCTAGGTGGGGCCTGGAGATATCCCAGAATTACACCTAATCTTCAGGCTACAGAGATCAGTTCCCGGGAGAAAATGACTGCATTGGAGGGTGGACTCTATGGCATTATATCCTGCTTCGGTCCCTCCCCTCCCCCAAACCCACCCTCCCCAGGCTCCACCCCCAAATCTCTAGGAATTTTCTAACCTGGAATCGGCAACCCTGGAGAGATCTGCATGGAGGAAAAGATTATCTATTTGCCCCAGTGTTTGTGTCTGTTCTGGCCTCTAAAGTTTGCATCGGCCATGGACAGGCTGGAGTGAATAATGGATCCAGCATGGTGTAGTGGTTAAGAGCGGTGGTTTAGAGCGGTGGAGTCTGATCTGGAGAACCGGGTTTGATTCCCCACTCCTCCACATGAGTGGCAGAGGCTAATCTGGGGAACTGGATTTGTTTCCCCACTCCTACATATGAAGCCATCCCCACCCACCTCACAGGGTGTCTATTGTGGGGAGGGGAAGGGAAGGTGATTATAAACCGGTTTGAGTCTCCCTTAAGTGGTAGAGAAAGTCGGCATATAAAAACCAACTCGTCTTCTTCGTTGTCTTCTTCCTTCACATGTGTGACTCTCCTGTTCTATGAATTGTGCAAGGCTCAGTGTCGAGAGACTCTATGCAAAACTGGCGCATCCTTGGGGGATGGGGTTGTCTGAGAAGAATTCCACCAGTTTGCTTGTGTCAATAACAAGGAGCTTTGAAATGCTAGACGGCTTTCCGATGACCATCTACGAGCACTTGTACTTTGGTGCCAGACATCCTTTTCCTGATCCAAATGGTTTCCTCCGATAGCCCTTATTAGGGAGAACATGCGGTAAGGATTTTACAAGCTCTTGGCAAAAGAAAACCCAGACTTGCAGAAAATAAATCATCCAAATAAATTGTTTATAGTAATAACAGTAATCATAACAAACCATAGCATATATACCATTCAATTTCTACACTCGATCAGTATGAGTAGATTCCAAAATTAATTTTTATTCTATAGTACTCTCAGATATAAATTGTGTGAAATACATATAAATTGTGTGAAATACAGTGTGAAACAAGGTGGTCAACAGGCAGATCAAATGTGTAGCTTTACGAATCTCCAGTTCAATAGTGCCTCTGCTTTTCTGTCTCTGCCTAGTCCATCTTTTGCTTGTTTCCTGATGTACAGCTTTACCCTTTGCTCAAAGGGGACCAACCAGCAATTACCGTATATACTCGCGTATAAGCCGAGTTTTTCAGCCCAAAAAAAGTGCTGAAAAAGCCCAACTCGGCTTTTACGCGGGTCAACACGGTAGGGGGGAGGGAGGGGGAGGGGGGAAACTTACCGCCCCCGCCAACCTGCCTGCGCGCCTTCTCTGCGGGCCAGGAGCTGCCCGCGTGGCCTCCTGGGCGCAGGGAGGGGGCCACCGCCTGCCCACCCACCCGCCTTAAGGTAAGCCTGCGGGGGGGGGCGGGAGGGGCTGCATTTCCCCCTCGGCCTATACGCGGGTGCCTAATTTTCCCCCATTTTGGGGGTGAAATTAGGCACCTCGGCTTATACTCAGGTCGGCTTATACCTGAGTATATATGGTAAATTGCCCCCCCAAAAAAGCAACCCTTCAGTACCTGCTTTTGTTTGATTAGTACTTTTTTCCAACTCTGCAATGTCCTTTTTGATATCCAGGAGGACACAACATAAACCTATTTATTTAACATATTTATTAGTCGCCTTTCTACCTTATAGGAACTCAAGGTGGCTTACAATGTCAATAATAATAAAATACATGAAAACCACTAGTTAAAACCAATGATTTGAAACTGCCAGTAGGCAGAAGAACTAATCAAGATGCCATCATGAATAAAACTGTTCAGCTGCCTCCTAAAGATTGAGAGTGAGGGGGTCAGGTGCAACTCCCTGTTGAGGTTGCTTTGTAACCGAGTGCAGTCACTGAAAAAGCCTTCTCTTGTGTATCCATCAGATGAGCTTCTTTGGTTGATGGTCCTCTCTCTGTGATGTTAGTTCCTGGGCAGGAAAGTATGGGAGAAGACGGTCCTTCAGATACCCTGGATCAAAGTCATATAGGGTTAAAGCCAACACCTTGAACTGGGCTTGGGAGCAGGGGTGCTAAAATAACTGGCTATTTTATTTTCACTTCCTTTCTTAATAATCCCCAGAATCTAAAGTGGCAATAGCAACAGCCATGTCCTACCTAGGCAATAATCAGAGCACAGACAAGTTTAACTCCAGAAAACTGGTAAAATATCTTTAAATCTAAGGCAGGCATTGTCTTTTCCATCCATTCACTTCCCATTCTCTGTGAGAAGAACAACGGTGCCTCGTGTAGGTTTCCTTTTGAAAATGACGGTTAAATATTTAAAGCATCCATCACACATCAAACACCACAAGTAGAGTTTTGCTGTCACCTTGCCTCACCTCAAACACAATCCTTTTCCAAAGGAGACAGTTCACTTATTCAGCTATGGACCATCAAGAGTCATGTTATTGAGTGATGAACAGGCATGTGTGAATCATCCCTGAGTGGGGTTGTCAACAGGTTCAGAGAAAAATATCTTGCCCCTTTAATAGAGGTTTAGTGAGACGTTGCTTACTATGTGATGTTGTTTCCCTTCATATCTTAAAATGCTTCAACTGCTAATTTCCACATGGGGCAAGACAGTTTTTTTCTTCAAGCTATTGAGAGCCATATCTCTGAGTAAGATGAAAGTGAGGTAAACATGATAAAGATCAGCAATAGAAAATGAAAACATTCAAAGAATGGACGCAGGTCTTAACTCAGTTATTTATGTACTTCATTCCTTGTCCACCTTTCTTATGGCAAGTCAAGGCCAATTACAAAATTAAAGAACAACAGTGCAGTAAAAAATCACTATATCTAACTCTAAACATGGCCAAATATGTGGACAGGAAAATCTAATGCCTAGAGCCATGAAAAGACAGATATTTCTACAAACCTGAAAAATGCCCCAGGTTTACAGAAAAACCTGAAATCAAGGGGGGAAAATATTGGGTGTTTAACCTCGCCCCCAAAGGAATACAAGCAGCACCTGTAGCTTTAAGAAACAAATGTCTTCAGTGGCCATTGGTAGGCAACCACATAGTTATCACCAGCCTTCACGCCTTGGTTTCTGTCAGCAGAAGACAAAAGAAGGTATGACCTTCTCCAGGGCTGTTTTAGCCTTTGAGGGGTGATTCATTGGGGCCAGGCCCACCAGCAACCACCAGGTGTCTTGCAACCCTACGACTTTCATGACTCTCCCAGGACTAGTTGTTTGCCAGTCAACAGCCCCCACACCATGGAAGCTAGCATGGTGTAGTGGTTAGGGTTTCAGACTAGGACCTGGAAGGCTTAAGAACTTCCCTGGCCTATCAGAACCAGTGTGGTGTAGCAGTTATAGTGTATGACTAGGATACAGGAGACCCAGGTTTGAATCTGTCGTCTTCCATGGAAGCTTACTAGGTGACTGTGGGCGAGTCACACCCTCTCAGCTTAGCCTACCTCATAGGGTGGTTTGTTGTGAGGATAAAATGGAGGACAAGAGAACAATGTAAGCCGCTTTTGGGTCCCCACTGGGCAGAGAGGTGGGGTATGACATTTATTATAAATTTAATTTTGCCTACAGATTGCCAAAAAAGAAGAAGATGAGCATTCTTGCTATTGCTTCATCAGTTATTTCTGCCCCTCTTCTGGGAGGAGGCAGAAATGCTCATTCACTATTCAAACTACTGTTAAATATTGTGAGTACATGAGATTGGTGAGTGGAGTGGATAGGGTTGGGCGCCTAGTAATGCATACAGTAAAAATGCTCTAAAACTAGATTACAAAAGTATAAAATAAAAATCAGTAATAAACAATAGCTAAAAATAGCAACATGGGTCTTATCTTGGAAGATTGTTAAAATGCTCCCATTTCAAGAAGACTTTCCCTGAAGTCCCCTGCCTTACAGTGCAATCCTAAAAACACTTTTCAGGAAGTAAGATCCACTGAATAGACCTGAGGAGGATTCTGAATAGATCTGTTTAGGATGGCATTTCTAGCTTACTCCTATAAATTAATCTTAGTGCCATGCTGGTCAGAATACTACTCAGGTCTATTCAATGGGAATTACTCCCAGGAAAGTAATTTTTGGATTGCACTGTTAATTTGTTTTATTCTCCCTTTGCTCTGTTCCTAAGGTAACTACCTGGGCAGGGGGGGAAGAGGCTTAATGGGATGTTATTTAGCAGGTGATATTTACCTCCATGCTGTGAAAAGCTTCAACTGTCCATTTCCACAGTAAGTCTCTATTAAAGGGCAAGGACAGTTTCCTCCAGGCTTGCTGGCAACCCTATCTCTTCATCCTCCCCGCTTTTTTGGGTGTGGCTTAGATTCTGTTTCCTCCCCATCCTCCAAGCTGACTCAGCTAAGCTAGGACAATATATATGGGCAGTGCCGATTTCCACCTCCAGAATTTCCCTTTCTAACATCCTTTCCCACTGTTTGTTTTCCTGACATATCTAAGGTCACCATTCCCACTTGATAAGGTCGCTGTCGATGTCAACTCACAGAGGGCAAAACCGATTTGTGCCCCCCCCCAAAATATTTAAACTAATGCCCCTACCACTAAAGAATACTGTTTCACAGGGGCTATTCCTCTTTTAGAGCTCTTCCAATCTAGCAAATAGGAAAAAAGCAGCCTGTCTATGTTATGCAGCTGCCTCTTTTAGAGTTCGCTTGTTCTTAGTAAGGTGGAAAGGATCGAGCTCTTGATGCCATCATTGTCATCCTTCGCAAGAACAATAAACAAATTTGGAGGTGGGGATTTCCTGCCTTTTCATATGTTGACCCTTGATGACAGGAAAGTCAGCTCCCAGCGCAGCTTCCTGCCAGTGTAACGTGTAAGGTAAAGCTATGAACAATGGGTGATATTTCTTCTACTGATATTATTGCAGTCTCATGACCAATTTTATAGTGTTTGTGTGTGTATATATTTCTGCCTTGCATGCACAATGTGGATTTTAGGGCGCTCATGACTTTAAGGAGATGATGAAAGTTTTGATCAGTGCATGGATTCTGTCTCCTCTCCACACCCTTTCTTATTTACCCGAACAGTTCAGAGGATTTGTTTGTTGTTGTTGTGAAGAAGACACTTGCCCGCTTATGGCAGGAGAACTCCAGCCAATTGTAGCCCTTGCAAGCTGATGCTCAGCTGATCTTAGGGTTGCCAGGTGCCCGCTGGTGGCGGGCAAACCCCCGGTAATGTGCCCTTCTGCCCGTCGACCAGCTGAGGGCTGGCGGGCAATCGTGCACGCGTGTGCCAACGTGGCACTTCCAGTTTACAACCGGAAGTGCCGCCTCATGAGGAGCCTTAAAGGGTTGCTGCGGTGGTCGCTTCTGGAAGTGCTGCATTGGTGCGCACGCGCGCACACACACACGATCTACACAGAAACCTCCTGCCAAAGGTGAGTGGGGACCTGGCAACCCTAGCTGATCTGCAGGCAGAAACTGGGGCCAAAACGGAGCCTGAAATCATCCTGAGCATATAAATTTAAACAAAACTAAGACTTTGACAAAATAGCTGGTGTAGGAATGCCACAGTGTGAGGGGGCGTTCCTGGGGTGAAAGGGGTTAGGAAACTGCCTAAAGGCAGCTCCACCCCCAGGAAGATATGCCGGGGAAACATAGGCGGGATGCCACTCCGATGTCCGAGAGCTGCTCTGCCGCTGCAGTCCAGGAGGACCAGCGTAAGTTGCCCTACGCCGGCATCTGTGCCAGTTTGCATGGCACAAGTGGCATGGGCGCCAGCGTAGGGGTCACATTGGCTCCTATGGCCATTCGCCCCCCCCTTTCAGGATTGCACTGTTAATTTTGAAGGAACTGACAGTAGCTGTTGGCACTCTTATTTAGAGAACACCCACTTTAGCTATGCTGCTTCTGCCCTGTTCTTCTTTCTCTCTGTATAATAAACAAGAGTCCACCAGCCTAGGTTGCCAGTTTGGCTCTCTATGAAACCCAAAGTCAACAAAAAGATACTGCAGGCCAAGCAGGTAGAGAATTGCACTATGTTCAAATATCATATTTATCCATACTTAAGGTATACAAAGAGTACTCTGCTCATTCTTAGTCAACCAAAGCTGCTGATTATTATAAGACATTCTTGTACGTAGGAAGTGTCAATGGCATGAAATGGAGGATGAGTGTGATCTGCAGATAATATTTTGCCCAAGGGCCTGTTCTGTAACTTGCTCAGTATTTTGATTAGTCCAAAGTTTCTGTAAATGGCAGATCTCTCTCCTCTTGTCTGTATGGCATGCTACTGTTCTGGTACCAAAGGTTTTCATTGTTAGTCCTCTTTGTTAGTTTTGGGGTGGGGTTTTTAAGCTTTTAAGCTTTTTCATGGGTCTGTTTCACTCTAATTTGAGTAATGTTTGAAGCCCTGTGGAATAGAGATGAGTGTTGAACTGCTGAGTCATTTTCTGCTCCATGCTCAAATGCCCCAAATAACGCTGAGAACTGATTTCTAGATGTTTGCTGTACCTCAGAGCAGCATTTATGCCAAGTTTAATCTACTATAATAAAAATGTCTATCGATTCGCTGCCTGCCCCAGTCTTAGATCATTACTGGCTCATTTTCTTTTGCCCCAGCCTGTCAAGCCTTCATTATGCCAATACTTCACTAATAAAAATTAAAATTAATTGTCTTTATGATTCTTAAAACCAAAATTGTTCACCCTTGGGTTGCCAGGTGCACTGCATTTATGAAACATAAAATGTGAAGATTTTCAAGATTTACTAGATTTACTACATATATATAATAACTTCCCTCTGAGTCCTGCCTGTTGTTGTTCTAACATATATGAATCTGTGGTATAATTTTAGGGGTACCAAGATATTTCATCATTGACTGGTGCCAAATATAAATTGAGACCAAGTTCTCAAGCTTACTTTCAGATATAATACTTGCCTGAGGACCAAATGAGACAGGGTGCTTTTTAAACAGTTGGGTCTGGTTTCCCTGATGGCTTCAACCATGTGTGTTCAGAAACCGTAAAAAAACAACACCAGGAGGTTTAGCTAAGCGGGTTGTGTACCTGCAAGAGCTCCAAACACATCCATTCAGAACACTGCAAAAATTCATTCAACCTGCTTCCACTTGCTAGATATCTTGCTATTAACCACGGAAGCAAATTGATGCATTTCGGTGGATTTAAATGTTACATTTTGGATTGGCTGGCAAATGTGCCTTTTCAACCAATAAAAGAAACAAGAGGCTTAAGGCATCCAGACATGGGAAGATAATACAAACCAGGTATTTTTGAATGACCTGTACTTTGGTTGGTTTAGTGGAGACAGGTTACAGCAGAGGTGTCAAACATAAGGCCCGAGGTATTGTCGAAGGCTTTCACGGTCAGAGTTCATTGGTTCTTGTAGGTTATCTGGGCTGTGTAACCGTGGTCTTGGTATTTTCTTTCCTGACGTTTCGCCAGCAGCTGTGGCAGGCATCTTCAGAGGAGTAACACTGAAGGACAGTGTCTCTCAGTGTCAAGTGTGTAGGAAGAGTAATATATAGTGTGTAGGAAGAGTAATATTGATGGAGTAGCTATGGGAAGTCCACTCAGTCCAGTAATAGCAAACTTTTACATGGAATATTTTGAAAAGACAGCATTAGAATCGGCACCTTACAAACCTACAGTCTGGTTCAGGTTCGTAGATGATACATTTACTATTTGGAGCCATGGTGAAGAAAAATTAATGGACTTTCTAAACCATCTTAATAATATCCATCCAAACATTCAGTTTACCATGGAAAAGGAAATTGAGGGTAAACTCCCATTTCTTGATACCCTTGTCATCCGTAAAACAAACTTTCAGTTAGGTCACAAGGTCTACCGGAAACCAACTCACACAGATCACTACTTACACAAAAACTCCAACCACCACCCCCGACAGAAAAGAAGAATAATCAAAACATTAATGGACCGTGCAAGACGGATCTGTGAACCACAGTTTCTCAAGGAAGAAACTAATCATCTAAATCACGCACTGCTAGCAAACGGCTATTCCAAGAATGAAATCAGAAGGGCCATTAAACCAAACAAACATCAGAAAACTCAGGAAAAACAGTCTCCCATAGGAAAGGTATTCTTGCCATTTATTAAAGGAGTCACTGATAGGATGGAGAAACTTTTGAAAAAACATAACCTACAAACTGTGTTTAAACCCACCAAGAAAATACAACAAATGCTATGATCAGCCAAAGACAAAAGAGACCCCCTCACCTCTGCAGGAGTATATCGTATACCTTGCAGCTGTGGACAAGTTTACATCGGGACAACAAAACGCAGCATACAAACAAGGATAAAAGAACATGAAAGATACTGCAGACTGGGCCAACCTGAGAAATCAGCAGTGGCTGAACATGGACCGACACAAACAGGACACAGGGTCTTATTCCAAGACACTGAAAGACTGGACAATTCTACCAACTATTTTGTCAGATTGCACAGAGAAGCCATTGAAATTCATAAACAGCACAACTTTAACAGAAAAGAAGAGAGTTTAAGAATGAATAAGGCTTGGCTTCCTGTCTTGAAAACCACCAGACTATCAAAGACTACAGTCAACAATAGCCATGCAGATTAGCTTTTGATTTCACACATTAACAGATCACTTCAGGATACAATGGTTCCATATTAACATACCACACCCTCATTAGCACATTATCTGGATACTTACAGGACAATGGTTAGCACATTACTTTTGTTACTTTTTGCAGGACAATGATTCAGCTCAAACCCAACCCCTTTCTGACTATATATTGCTCTTCCTACACACTTGACACTGAGAGACACTGTCCTTCAGTGTTACTCCTCTGAAGATGCCTGCCACAGCTGCTGGCGAAACGTCAGGAAAGAAAATACCAATACCACGGTTACACAGCCCGGATAACCTACAAGAACCAATAAGGCCCAAGGGATAAGGATCCAGCCCCTTGAGAGCTCTTATCCAGCCCGCGAGCCAGCCGAGGCAGCCATCCCTCCCACTCTCAATCTGGGCTGGCGAGGCATGGCCCGGCCCAACCAAATGGCATTTATGTCAGATAGATAGATAATTTATTTACGGCCCTTAGCCAGATAAAACAAGATAAAACAGAAAACATGGGCTAATAAATTCTTACAAACGAAGAATTACAATCCGAGTCTTATAACACTTAAAATTACAGCTAGGACACATCTGTCAATTGCGCTAAGAGGCTGTTCTATGGCATCGAATTTTCATTGCTGCCATGCAAAATTTCGCAACCTGAAGAGTGATTGAAGGATTATCCCCTTGTAGGAGCATCTCAATCCTTTCTCCTGCCCTGTCAGGCATTTATGTCATATCCAGCCTTCATAACAATTGAGTTTGACACTCCCAGGTTACAGCTTATGGTTGAGGACAGCAGGGGCTCTGAGCACTTGATCCGAGTTGCATGAAAAACAGACATGTATTCCCACCGAAAACAATGGAATTGAAGAACATTTTTTAAAAATGTGTAATAACTACTGAAAGAATGCAGATTAAGTAGTTCAAAATGAACTAAGTACAATTTTGGTGTACAGCCATATGGGAAGGACACTATTCGTGAGAGGACAGACACCTTCCGGGAACAATTGTGAGCTGAGGTCTGCCTAACCACACCCTGGGGAGCAACAGATGTTGAAAACCTGTGCCAGTTCTGCAGTCCCAGGGGCAGCCCAGCCCTACCCTGGGTGGTGCCAGGCAGAGAGCTGGCAATCGCGAAAGGCTGGTGGTCTCTAGAACAAGCCTCATCTTGGGACTCTCATACAGATAAAAATGTCACAAGGAAGGCTCAGCTGCCGGGTTAGGGAGCTTCTCACTACATTGTGTTTAGAAGATCATGCCACAATTCTGTCCCCATTTGCCACAGAATGACAATAATAAACTCATTGTTTCTCCTCAGATATTTTATTTCAGCTATGAAAACACCCCATGCAGATATAATTACCTAACTTCTTTAGCCTCCCTTTGATAGTTTATACTTCTCCAAAATGCCAAAGACGGCTCCAGTTCTCTCGGTTGTGCTTCTTTTTGGCACAAAGGAACCCTGGTAGGATCATCTCCCATTGTCAGAGCCTTTGAGAGTATTTCCTTTATCAGAAATCAGTGTGAGACTGCTAAGAGGAGTTGGAAAATTCACAAAAAACTTCTACACCTGTCCAATTCAAAAAGTATTCTGCAAAATCCCATCAAATGATTTGCATTTCTTTAGTATGCAGCAAGGGGAAAAACTCCTCACTATTAATTGTGCTTATGTGTTACTGATTTCAAGTCTGCATAAATGCATTTGATTGTTGCCATTGTTATTGTCTCCTGATGATTTCAAAATCCTTCCAATGGCATTCCCTAGCACTCGATAGATCTTCAGCAAAACAACAGGCAAAAGCCAGGGATAGCTCTTTTCTGAGGGAAAGGAAGGAAGCTGCTAAAGGCAATCCCTGGGTTGCCACAATTTGACTCATGTTTTTAAGAGTTTGTTAAGGCTTGAAAGTGTGGTGGCAGTTTACATAGTCAGATCTTGGAAGGCAGAACGGATGACTGAATAATAGTTAAGATGAGCAGGCGGCAGGGTTTCAGACGCTGTACTGCTCTCCCACCCACCCCAAGCCTAGTAAAAGATAGACAATTATCAAGAACATGTGAAAATATGCATCCATTACAGGTGTCCTAATGCAAAATTGTCATCTTGGTGCCCAACAGTATTTCTTTATGCATTAAACAGGCATCGACTGAGCATTTATTTTACCAGGAAAAAATCCCAGTAGGCATTGCCCTGGAAAGCCCCTGTTCCACAGATCACAGACAGGGTTGCCAACCTCCAGGTGGTGGCTGAGGATAATCTGGGATAACAACTGATCTCCAGGCAAAAGAGATCAGTTCGCTTTGAGAAAGTGGCCGCTTTGGAAGATGGACTGTATGGCATTAGACCACATTGAGGTCCCTCCCCTCCCTGAACCCCACCCTCCTCAGCCTTCACCCTCAAAATATCCAGGTAGTTCCCATCCCAGAGCTGTCAATCCCATCCACAGATCCCCCCCCCCACACACACAATGGGGTCAGCAAGGAGGAGCATAGCGGCACCCAGCTTCACCCTGCTGTCCTGAGTGTGGAGTAGCTAGTGAAGCCAGCTCAGGTGCAGTGCAGATGGCAAGGAGGAGAATGGTGTAGTGGTTAAGAGCGGTGGACTCTAATCTGGAGAACACATGAACACATGAAGCTGCCTTATACTGAATCAGACCCTTGGTCCATCCAAGTCAGTATTGTCTACTCAGACTGGCAGTGGCTCTCCAGGATCTCAGGCAGGGGTCTTTCACATCACCTACATGCCTAGTCCCTTTAACTGGAGATACCGGGGATTGAACCTGGGACCTTCTGCATGCCAAGCAGATGCTCTACCATTGAGCCACAGCCCCTTGAATGCCATCCCGTTTTGTTAGCTGGGTTTGATTCCCCACATCCCATTTTGAGAACTGGGTTTGATTCCCCACTCCTCCACATGAAGCCTGCTGGGTGACTTTGGGCCAGTCACAGCTCTCTCAGAACACTCACAGCCCCACCTACCTGGAATGTTTCCAGAAGAGGGCAACAAAGATGGTGAGGAGTCTGGAGACCAAGTCCTATGAGGAAAGGTTGAAGGAGCTGGGTTTGTTTAGCCTGAAGAGGAGAAGACTGAGAGGGGATATGATAACCAACTTCAAGTACTTGAAGGGCTGTCATATAGAGGAGGGTGCCGAGTTGTTTTCTGTTGCCCCAGAAGGTCGGACCAGAACCAACAGGTTAAAATTCAATCAAAAGAGTTTCTGTCTAGACATTAGGAAGAATTTTCTAACAGAGTGGTTCCTCATTGGAACAGACTTCCTTGGGAGGTAGTCAACTCTCCTTCCCTGGAGGTTTATAAACAGAGGCTAGATGGCCATCTGTCAGCAATGGTGATTCTATGACCTTGGGCAGTTCATGGGAGGGAGGGTATCTTGGCCATCTTCTAGGGGTCACTGGGGGTGTGTGTGGGAGGTAGTTGTGAATTTCCTGCATTGTGCAGGGGTTTGGACTAGCTGATCCTGGTGATCCCTTCCAACTGTATAATTCTATACCTCTGTGTCTGTTGTGGGGAGGGGAAGGGAAGACATTTGTAAGCTGGTTTGAGACTCCTTAAAGGTAGAAAAAAATGGGGTATAAAAGCCAACTCTTCTCCTTCTGTGTCCAGCTTTTCCATGTCCTGGGTGAGAGGAGCACTGTTGCGCCTGCTTTCTCTCCAGCCAACTCTTTGGCCTTCCATTAGTGAGGGAGGTATAGTAGTGGGTGGGGTCGGGGTCCTTTCCAGGGCCATTTTCACTTCCATGTTTGCTTCTGGTAAAGGATATTCATCGTTGAGGATGAAAGCGGGTTGAAGGGAACCTGGCGATTCAAAACTGGAAGGTCTGAGAAAGCGTTTGAGAATCTTTGATATGCTCCATTTTACAGCCGCCCTGACCTGGATTGCCCAGGCTAGCATAATCTCGGAAGATCTTGGAAGCTAAGCAAGGTCAGCCCTGGTTAGCATTTGGATGACAGACCACTGAGGAATACCGGGTCAGTACAAAGAGACAAGCACGGGCAAAGCACCTCTGAACACCTCTTACCTTGAGAACCCCGTGGGGTCACCATAAATTGGCTGCGACTTGATTTCACTTTCCACCACTACCATCTTACAGCCAACCTGTAATTATAGTACAAAGTATTCAAGATTTAAGGAAGGATGACTTTTTTTTGCCACCTGAAGATAGTGTCTAGAGTGTGTTTCTCTTACAGCTGTGCCTGGTGGGCGGGGATTAGGCTTAGGAAAGGGTGGTCAGTCTGTTAACAGGAGCCTGTCCCTGAGAGGTATAAAGGACTTAAAGATCTTTTCTCGTGTGACACCTGCCTGGTAACGGATGAGCTTTGTCCTGGGTTTTATTTAGACTGTAATCATGCTTAGAAGTTTAATAATTGGCCCAGAAGTTTTTGTTTTTATTTGCTGGGTTGGACGGTCGGCAGGTGATGCGGTTGTATTTCCCTCCCCCCACCCCAGTCTTGCAGCCTTTTTTTGCTACATCTTTGGATGCAAAAACAGAGGCATGCATCTGTGTGTGAGCCATGCACATTGTGTACTGTCTTTCAGTGATCTCATCAGAACCAGGCAGTCCTGGGCACCGACTGATAGCACCACAGACAATGGTCTGCTGGCTGAGAGAACATGATGTTCCCTCTGCGTTATCCTCAAAGGGAAACTCTAGGCCGGCCCTTGGCATTCTTGTCGTGTTAAAGGGGGGTCCAGATCTTGTTCTGCCAAAGCAGTATGAAAGGTACAACAGACATGATTTACTTAAGGAATTGTAGCATTTATTTGGAAAAATGTCTACCCCGCATTTCAAGCATAGGTAATTTGCAATATAGACCACAGCCGTGTGTCACTGAATAACTATCAAATGAAGAACAGCAATAATAAATGGCAATTGTGAAAACGAGACCACCAACAGATTGATTAATCTGTCCAATTAGAGGCTGTTAAAAGCCCATGTAAACAAAAGTGTTTTCAGCTGTTTTTTGCTGGGTACCGGGTGAGTGGATGCAGGAAAGCAGCAATGACAAGGAGACCTTTACAAACTGGACCCTAGAAAGCTGAAATGAAATTGACCAAGGCTTTCTTAGACAGGGAGTATGTCAAATTTACAGTCAAATTTACTGTGTTCAGAATGCCCAATGTTTTGTTGGGTCAGTGCTGTTTGCCTTGAAGATTTCCTTGAAAGCAGTATGGCTAGCAGTTTTGCATCTGTGCGGTGGGAGTATTGGGCATGGAAGCCTGGTAACTGCTGATCATGCATGCTTGATTGCTGTGATCCAGGTCATCATGGGAAGCCTCTTTTAAAAAACAGCTAAGTTAGGTTGTCTGCACTGCTTCTTTGTCTGTGCAACTGGCAACGTCCCTGCCTCCTATTTTTCCATTCTTCTTCCAGGACCCTTTTTCTTTTTCTTCTCCTTGACATTGTTTTGTTCTGTCTCCATTAAGGGACATACTCCCTATCTAAGAAAGCCTTGGTCAATTTCATTGCAGCTTTCTAGGGTCTAGTCTGAGTTCCTCCAAGTTAATATACTAACAGGGCACTTCTCAGCCAGTCTACTTAGAATCCTGCTCAGGTCTGTTCAATGGGTTTTACTCTCAGGAAAGTGTTCTTAGAATTGCCCTCTGCTATCCTAAACAGAGTTATATCCTTCTATCTCCATTGGAGACAAAAGGTACAACTCTGCTTAGTATAATACTGAAAGAATGCTCACTCAAGGTTGTAACAGCTAGGCAGTCTGAACCCTTAACAGTCACAACATTAACTGATATGTGTTTCAATGTGTTAAAGGAAGCAATACCTGCTATGGCATGTAGCAGCTAAGAGATTGTTCTATGAAGGTGCTAATTAATATCTTAACTTTACTTAGGGTTGCCAGGTCTTTCTTTGCCACCGACAGGAGGTTTTTGGGGTGGAGCCTGAGGAGGGTGGGGTTTGGGGAGGGAAGGAACTTCAATGCCATAGAGTCCAATTGCCAAAGCTGCCATTTTCTCCAGGTGAACTGATCTCTATTGACAAGATCCGTTTGAATAACAGGAGATCTCTAGCTAGTGCCTGGAAGCTGGCAACCCTAACTTTACTGCAAACACTCTCGATCAGGGGTGTCAAACATAAGGCCCGTGGGCCAGATCTGGCTCCTTGAGAGCTCTTATTCAGCCCCTGAACCAGCCAAGGCAACCACCACTCCCAGTTCCAATCTCGGCTGGCAAGGCATGGCATGGCCTGGCCCAACCAAGGGACATTTATGTCATAACCGGCCCTCATAACAATTGAGTTTGACTCCCCTGCTCTAGATGTCTTAGGCCAGCCACCTTTTCCAAGCCTCAGTCCTCCATCTGCCCCGTTGGATAAAAATACTGGTCTTCCATATAGGATTGTTGTAAGGGCTACAGCAAGATATGGGGTGCTGTAGGGTGCACAATATAAATGCTAAGCATTACTATTTAACTTATGGCCATTTTGGAAGCTGCTGCATGGTGTCTTCATGCATATGAAAATGACCTGACAAACTAGGAAATGGATAAAATCAAACGCTTGCCTGTTTTCCAACAACTGGTTGAATGGACTCTTTGGGGATAATGACATGTGATGGTGGTGAACATGTATTGGTCAGTGTGCTGATTGGCTTTGGTTGTTGTGGCTCTGCTGGTGGCTAAATAATCCAGTTCTTCTGAAATAACCAACTCTTCTGAAATAACCAACTGCATTAACACATGGATATCAGTTTGTGACACTGGTGCCTTCCCTTGCTACATTTTAATTTTTTAAGCCTTTTTTTGCCTCCCCGGTGGCCAGGAAGCCACTGAAAAGGTGGCACAGCTGTGCCATTCCTGGCCGCCACGGATCTGCCCCTCCCTTCAGGATTGGGCTGCTAGACTAGGAGAAATGCCCCTTGGGCCCAATGGAGGCTAAGGAATGATTCATCTATTATATACCATGCATCATCTTATCTGACCATGTGGGCAGCCTCTACCAAAGAGCATCGGGCTGGATCCAGCCAGCTTTTCCACCCAGTCCAGTCAGCCATTTCCCCTACTTACCACATCCCCCATCCCCATTCCATGTGACTTTTGTCCATGTAGGTCCCATGATTCCCAGCATAGCATTTTTGGGGGTCAAAAGGGATATCCTACATGGGATGGGGGATGTGATAAGCAGGGGAAATGGCTGACTGGATTGGGTGGAAAAGCTCTTTGGTAGAGTCCATCCTCCTCTCCTCTAACCTTACTGGCAGAAAATAGCAAAGACTTGAAACGACTACTGCTGAAAGTTAAAGGAGAAAGTTCCAAAGCAGGACTACAGCTGAACATCAAGAAGACAAAAATAATGACTGTGTGTGTGTGTTAAGTGCCGTCATGTCGCTTCCGACTCATGGCGACCCTATGAATCAAAGTCCTCCAAAATGTCCTATCTTTGACAGCCTTGCTCAGTTCTAGCAAATTGAAGGCTGTGGCTTCCTTTATTGAGTCAAGCCATCTCTTGTTGGGTCTTCCTCTTTTCCTTCTGCCCTCAACTTTTCCTAGCATGACTGTCTTTTCCAGTGACTCTTGTCGTCTCATGACGTGACCAAAATATGATAGCCTCAGTTTAGTCATTTTAGCTTCTAGGGTCAGTTCAGGCTTGATTTGATCTATAACCCACTGATTTGTTTTTTTTGGCAGTCCACGGAATCCGTAACACTCTCCTCCAACACCACATTTCAAAGGAATCTTATTTTCTTCCTATCAGCTTTCTTCACTGACCAGCTTTCACACCCATACATAGTAATAGGGAATACGATGGCATGAATTAATCTAGTCTTGGTGGCCAGTGACACATCCTTGCACTTCAAAATCTTTTCTAGCTCCTTCATGGCTGCCCTTCCCAGTCTCAATCTCCTTCTGATTTCTTGGCTGCAGTCTCCCTTTTGGTTGATGGTGGAGCCAAGGAATAGAAAGTCTTGAACAATTTCAATTTTCTCATTGTTTTTTCATTTTGGATTGTCTCATCATAGGGTTTTCAAGGTAAAGGTTGGTCAGAAGTGGTTTACCAGTGCCTTCTTCTGCGCAGTACTAACCAGGGTTAGCCGTAGTAATGACTACAGGAGAATTACTCACCTTTAAGGTTGACAATGATGAAATTGAAATTGTTCAAGAATTTCTATTCCTTGGCTCCACCATCAACCAAAAGGGAGACTGCAGCCAAGAAATCAGAAGGAGATTGAGACAGGGAAGGGCAGCCATGAAGGAGCTAGAAAAGATTCTCAAGTGTAAGGATGTGTCACTGGCAACCAAGATCAGTTTAATTCATGCCATTACATTCCCTGTTACTATGCATGGGTGTGAAAGCTGGACAATGAAGAAAGCTGTTAGGGAGAAAGTAGATTCCTTTGAAATGTGGTTTTGGAGGAGAGTGTTACGGATACTGTGGACTGCCAGGAAAACAAATCAGTGGGTTCTAGATCAAATCAAGCCTGAACTGACCCTAGAAGCTAAAATGCCTAAACTGAGGTTATCGTACTTTGGTCACATTATGAGAAGACAAGAGTCACTGGAAAAGACAATCATGCTAGGAAAAGTTGAAGGCAGCAGGAAAAGAGGAAGACCCAACAAGAGATGTATTGACTCTATAAAGGAAGCCATGGCCCTTGATTTGCAAGACCTGAGCAAAGCTGTTGAAGATAGGACATTTTGGAGGACATTGATTCATAGGGTCACCATGAGTTGGGAGAGACTTGATGGCACTTAACACAGAGAGAGGCCGTCCACATGATCAGCTAAGAAGCATGGTATATAATAGGTGGATCAGTCCTTAGCCTCCATTGGGCCCAAGGGACGTTTCTCCTAGTCTTAGTTTCTGTGGCAGAAAGAAACAGCAACCACATAATTGTAGCATGATTGTAGCGCCATAAGCCACTCTTAACCACTGTACTACGCAGGCTCTCAGAGCAATTTAGCACACAACCTGTGCTCTGGATATGGTGAACTTTGATTGGACTGTTATTCAATTCCTAGTTTCAATGGGTTCCTTTTTTTCTGATACATTAGAATAGGTACCCCTCAAACGTTAGGTTTTTGCCTGGGAAGCCTATGCTTTCTGTATGTAAAATATTCTCGAATTAAAATAAAGGTCAGTGATTATTTTGTCTCTTGTTATCTTTCATAAGCAGGTAATTAGGGGACTGACTGTAGCAAAATGTTTTAGGAAGGTAATTTCATTTTTGCCATTAGGATAAATCAGAGTGACGCAATACCTGACAAAGTTGCCCTTCCTTTTTTTTTTAGTGAAAAGACATGATTTTTTTAAAAAAATGAAAAAACAGGAAGTTGAAAGGAAAGAACAACACAGTTCAACTTAATTAATAATCCTGTCGCACTTGCTATGCCTGTCAAGATCTATTTGATTCAATAGTTCACAAGGAAGTATCTATAATTCATATCTTGGACAGAGGAGTGGAGTAAAGGAGGAACTCATATCATATGTTTCACAGATTAAAATAGGGGCACTGAGGACCGCGTTATACACACAGAATGATGTAGTAAAACAGGGGTACTTTACCATTAAAAACCCAAAGTACATCAGAATTCAAAATAAGAGCTATAAAGAGTCAGTATAAGAAACCCATTTGCATAACTATACAGCTTCACATGTTGAATAATAATCCATTCAGTTTCTGCAGCCCGAACTCGGGTTATTGCGAGTCTTTTATTAAAAAGGGGCTCCGAGATCTCACAACAAGTAATAAATATGTACAGGGCCCCCCTGTGCGATCGTTTTAGTGCACTGGCATAAATCTATGTATGGTTTGCATTTGGATCACAGGCAATTACTCACACACAGCTGGCAGTTTTCAAGCTCTAGCACATTCCTCCAAAAACTATGTTTCCATAGAGTTTTCTGAGGGATGAGCTAGAGCATCCCCGTTGCTTCCGGGTTTACCCCAGAAGGGACATTATTGTGTCTGCGTGCTACACACTCGCAAATCGCTCCCCCCCCCCAAGCTCCCACTGATGGCAAAGGGGAACCTGGCAACCCTACCTATAATTTTTATTTAGATGTGTCTGTACAGTAGTTCATAGGGTTTTGCCCATCATATTGTGGATTGCACTTTTAAGACTGTAGTAGCATTCTTCATGGCAAAAGTCTGGGGTTCAGGTAGCTCTTGCAAAATTGATCAAGAGTGGTAGGATCATGCTTTTTTTGTTATTTGGTAGATAACAATGATTAAGCAATTATATTATTCCTCTTGGAAACTATATTGAAATTGAAGACATCACAAAAGATAAGTGACATCCATTGTCATAAATGCCATCGATGACTGTTATTAACTTTTCCAAGCAAATATATAACAAATGTGGGAGGCTGTTACATTTCAGGGGTACATTGGCCCCTTTGGGCCAATGGGAACCATGGTTTTCCTTAAGCCCAGGCTGACTTCTGGCTGCGCTGCTGGTGGTTTAGCCAGTAGTGTGCTGATGACCAGCTAGTGCTAATTGGGCCTGGATTGGCTTTTGAGAAGGCAAGTTGCCATTTTCTATGTTGGGAACGGATAGCATTTATTCCTGTTAAAATAGCCATTTTTTGGTCAGTGGAATTCAACAAATGACTGAAATTATATTTCCCCATTTTATCCCCTTTTCATTTCAGCTTGGAGATGATTGCGCTATTATGTGCTGATGTCACAAAGTGTTTTATGTTTTTTTTCCCCTAGCAGATTCCTTTTTGTGAACTCCAGTTCTCTTAATATACAGATAATTATTTGCTTTCAGATGTTCTCTGTCTTACTGAAAAGCAGCCAATAAAAATATGGCTGAACAGCAATAAATTTGAAATAATCTATGGAAACTGGAGTTCCATTGTTCAGGATTTCTTAAAAGGGGAGAAAACTGCCTGAAAGCCAAATCTATTAGGTATTGTTCAGGGGCTCATACAATAATCACTGCGCAAAAAAAAAAAAAGTCAATATTCTTTAATGCATGACTAGGAAATAAAAGGTTGGTGTTGTGGTGTTCTGCTTGTCTGTGCATGGCCAGGTTTGAATCTATGCTTCTTTGTGAAGGCCTGAGCAATGTGCTGTCTTTCAGAATCCTTCTTCACAGATCTGTCATGAGGAAAATAGCAGTGATACTTAGAAGTGTACAGCTCTTTCCATGTTCAAAGGTCTTCACGCATATTATCATAGTAATCTTTACGACGGCTCTGCCAGGTGGGCCAGTATTATTTTCCATTTATTGAAGACGAGAGACTGAAACACCTCGTGAGTTTGTGACACATGAGTTTGTTCTTTTAGCCTCACCAGCTGTATGAGGTAAGAATTATTTAAAAAAAAATCACACTGAAAAATGCTATTCGAATGATTGTGAAGACCATGTAAAACCTAGGGTTACTAATTTCCAGGTGGGCCCTGGTGACCCTTCCCTCTACAGCCTCTGCCTTTCCCAGCCATGTCCCCCCAATCTCCAGGAATTTCCCAAGCAGGAGTTGCTAAACCTAGTGAAACCTTTGTATTCTTTTGTTTGGCTGTCAAGTAGACTTACCAGGTAGCCTGCTGTAGTGGCCAACATCCTGCCCTTGCTGGCTCTCCCCTGGATAGCAAGAGAAAATGGGGGGGGGTGTTGTTATAGATGTGGCAATATCACCTCCAGTTGCTGCATGCATGATGCGGTGATGCAATGGCATCCTTTCCTGGCCTTCTCCCAGAAGTGACATCACCACAGTGCTTAATGCCCCCCCTTCTCATGCCCCATCCCCAAAAGCTCCTGGGATTGCCAGAAGCAGTCCTGGCAACACTACTGTCATGTGATGCGAGAAGCGGTGAACTGACTGCTGGGCTTGAGCCCAGCGTTCAGATGGCTGCAGACTGCTGTCTCCAAAGTCCATGTCGACTTCGGAGGCGGCAGATAGAGGTGAACTGAAGCTGGGCTGTCTCCACAGTCCATGTGGACTTCGGCGGCGGCAGGCGGCAGCCATCTGAACGCTGGGCTCAAGCCCAGCAGTCAGTTCTGTGCTGCCTGCCGCCTCCGAATCAATTTTTCCCCTGATTTTTCAAAAATTCCCATGGACTTCAGAGGCAGCAGGCGGTGCAAAACTAAACGCTGGGCTCCACTGAGCCCAGCCATCAGCTCTGTGCCAAGTATTTTTCAGGTTCAGGTTTAATAAACCGAAAGTTTTTCAATTATTTGAAAAAGCCCAGCGTTTAGTTTTTTCGGATTTTTCAAAAAATTGTGAGTTTATTAAACTTGAACCCGAAAAATAACGGAAAAAGCTGGCGCACACTCCTGTTCCCTGGTCCTCCACATGAAGCCTGCTGTATGACCTTGGGCTAGTCACAGTTCTCTCAAAACTCTCTCAGCCCCACCTACTTCACAAGGTGCCTGTTGTGGGAGGGGGGAAGGGAAGGCGATTGTAAGCCACTTTGAGACTACCTACGGTATAGAAAAGCAGGGTATAAAAACCAACTCTTCTTCTTCTGAGGGGAAGGTAGAGCAGAGATCTACTGTTCATGTGTAGCCCTGATCTTCTTCTCTTATGTGATGAGTTGTTTCTCACACATGTATCACTTTATGTAGGAATTTGTCTGTACCCTGAATGTGTATTATATATGCAAGAACAACATGTGTATGTTTTGATGTGTGTACGCATGTGTGTGTGCACGCACCATGGGAACCTAGCACCAAACATAATTTTCTGTCAGGTGTGAACACCACAAACAGGTTGCAAGTGCGTCCATTATATGCAATAGTGTATGTCAGAGTAATTTCAGGGCTCAGCTAGACTACACATGAGACACAAGTCAGGTCGGAGAGACCAGATTCAACTTGCAGTTACATATAATGTTCCCTGATTTCATGCCTGACTACAAAGATGGGTTTGGAACTGTGGATTTATGCCACACATATTGTCTAGCTGAGCCCTCAGGAAGACATGAGAACTGCTGAATTGTTCCTGGGATCTTTGCATACAGACGACCTTTTCAGAAGTACAAGTTCAAGTACAAACTTTCCATAAAGCAAGACATGATTGAGATTTAAATGCCTAATTCTGATACTGAAAAACGGCATTTTATAATTTATTAATTTGGGATAATTTAGTTGGTCCTTCAGTTTAAATAAGTATATCTTTGTGTATAAGAGTTCCACTTCTACGGGAGAACCCTCCTTTACTGTTACACCTTCTTAAGCCTGCAGGCGTATTTTGAATTCTGACACGGCATGGTGGGGGCAGCAACAAAATAGCTTCCATAAAATGGCTGCCACAGAAGGCAGAGCCAACCACAAAATGATTGCCACAGCTTAACTTCAGTAACACTGTCCTGGGTTGGGCCTAAAGCCCTACCTAGTACTCACTGTGGGTGTCAGGCCTGTGTCTCAGTTGGTTTCGTTTTCCCACTAGGGAGGTGGTTCCGGGTGCCATTCCGAGGATGCGATATGAGGCTTGAGGAGACTGACATGGAAGACTGGGTGGATACGTCTTAAGGTTTTAGGGAGAGTCAGTTCTACAGTGACAGGGTTAATGATTCGGGCAATAGGATATGGCCCTATGTATTTGGCACTGAGTTTGTGGCAAGGGTGAGTGGATCACATTGCTGCCACAATGTAAGCCCTTGGCCCAATCTGAACCAAAAACCACATCAGAGACAATCAGGTCCAAAGAAGTTGGTTTTTACTGATCAAATAGGTTAACAGAGCACAAAGAAAAGGTGACAGCAATGGAGCTTGCTGGCTTGCACTTGGTAATATAAAAGCATGAAAAAAAGCAAGAGATTACAAAACACAAACAGCGCTGTGGTTCTCACAGCTTCAAAAGAGTTTAGGTATGCATAACAGTCGTTGAGCTGGTCAGTGGGAAAACGAAACCAACTGAGACACAGGCCTGACAGCGGGGCCCAAAGAAGGGCCCCCGTCCCCACTTACCTGCAGCTCTGGGGAGGCAGAACAGCGGCAGCATGGGGCTGCGGGAGAGTTGGGGCCGGGCGGCAGGCCCGGAGAGACAGGAGGGGTGGCAGGCTGGGAGCCGAGGAGCATCAGCGGCACCCGCGGCATGGCGGCATCAGGCGCATCCAAGCTGGCTTTCGCCTCCGACAGGGAAGAGGCTGTTGGAGGCCTGGGAGGATTGGGTGACCGGGGCAGGGGCGGGCATGCAGTCACCCACATCCCCGCTGGTCCACTTGTGCCACGGTGGAGCGCGGAGGGGGAAGGCTGGGGCCACGCAGCCGAGCCCGGAACAGAGGACTTGGGAGTGGCTGCGGCTGCCCCGCGGACTTGCCGTGAAGACCCAGGAGGCGAGCTGAGGATCGACAATTGAGGGAGTGGGCACGGAGACGGTCAGCCTGCCCAGGGGGTGAGTCAGGGGCGAGCGGGGCGGGTGTAGGGCGAGCAGCACGGCCTTTCGGCGCCCTGAAGAAGTCCAGGGCGGAACCGGAAGCAGGGTGGCCTGGTTATAGATTCGGGGGCGGTGCGGGGAGGAGGGACTATCAGGAAGGGGAAGGCTAGGTAAGGAGGGAGGGAGCGGAGGCCGAGGAGGGGGTTGTTGGAGCAGGCGAGGAAGGAGAGCAGGTACCGACCCGGACAGGCAGCCAAACTGGCTGACACCGGCGGTGAGGACAGCTCAGACTCGCCTGCTGAATGGTCTGAGGCCGATGAAGCCCCTCCCATCCGAGTAACAAGAGAGGTAGGAGCGGCAGAACCCCGGGTCCAGGCCCAACCTCTTCACAAACATAGGGTAGATCCTTGTGCTGGCAGCTGCTTCTAAAGCAAAATTTTAAAAATCTGCACAGACAATCAAATCTCTAATAGTCAGTCAGAAGCTTTGCTGGGCAAAAGCCCTACCTGGCCCCACCTACTTCCTAAAAATGCTTGGTGGGTACCAGAAGAAGTGTTGGTGGGCACCTTGGCACCTACAGGCACCCCGTTGGGGGCCCTGGTTTAGTATAGATAATTTCAAATATGCATAAATTTATCCTTTCTCAATATGGAGGCTGAACTTTAAAAAAGAAAACCTACATTATTCTAACTATAAGCGTATAGTTGCAGTTCTCTTTTCGTACTTTCTTTTGTTTCCTCTTTTTCCCCCTCTGCCTCAAATCTTGTTTCTGGTATGTCACTAAACTAGTATCTGTGGTACTATGTAATTATTTAATCAACCCTTTGCAATTTCTGCACACAACATTAATTCATTTGTATACGATTAAATAATTACATAGCACCACAAAGTTCGCCTTAACAATTCCAGCTGGTTAACAAGTGCGTTTTTCTTCTGCCTGTCCAAAGAAGCTCAGGGCATTATATTTGGTTCACCACTACTTCACAGTGCCTGCACAACAGTTCTGTGAGGTAGGTGAGGCTGAGAGGGAGCAGGTAACTAAAGACTACTCAACAAGCTTCTTGGCACAGCAGGGAATTGAACCAGGGTCTCTCAGATCCTAATCTGAGACTTTAACCATTACCCCACACTGGCTCTTCCATGACAGTTCATCTCTTTATTGTATGGATTCTGTCATGTACTGCTGTGGTTTTCCTCAGGCCCTTTCTATTTCTCTGCCTACAAAAAGTTCCTTCACTCTGTTTCCCCCCTGTCCAGGATTATAACTGTCTGTTTTATAATGAATAGGTAGAATATGGTAGAAGGGAAGTCCTCTCTTACTCCCCCGCTTCCCCCAAAAAAGCTTATAAAATGTCAAATCTGGTGAGAGATCTTTAAAAAAAGATGAATTGGCCTTTGCTTCATGCCAACATAGAGCAACTGTCCCCGCTTCGCGTCTTGCAGGGAATCGCCTGCGAAACGAAAGGCACCGTTTTCAAGCATTAACAGTTTAACTCTCAGAAGGGCAGGGCTTTGGCAGTCTAATTTTATACTGACTGCCGATTCTCTTGGGGGCTATTATTTCACAGAGTGTTTATTTACTGTGGTCTGAATGGTGAAAAGCTATGTCTGTGTGAAGCCGTTCTGTTTTTTTTTTCTTTTTCTGGTGCTATGCATGCTGCATTAATAGGGTTACAGGGACTCTTAACGGAAAATCCAAATTGCATTTCTTGTAGCTTGCAAGAGAGCATTCGGTGAGAGAGACATAATACTAGAGAAGCAGGAGACACAGAATGACACCCTGCCTAGGGAATACTCTCGTCACGTTTGTTTGTGTGATCTGAGAACTGAAGTTTGGCGGGGGGGCGGGGAGGAATATATCAGGGTTTTCTCCAGCACAAGATTTTCAAGTTGTGTGTCAGGCAGAGAGAGAAAAACTGGGTTTCTCACCTTTGATTTAAGCCCTTCTGAGGAAAACGGGGACTGCTTTATTTCTTTTTGAGCAGGTAATGAGGCGCCGAAGGTGTATTACGTCGTTTCTGTATTTCCATAGTGAGTGCATTGAAACGTTGGAGGAAAGAGAGTATTAAATTACTTGAGAGGAATTGTTTATAATCGCTCTCACTCATTCCCCCCCCCCTCCGCCGTCCAGGAGTATTTAGATGAGGTGCATGCGAGAGGCGTGCCACAGGAAAAATGGGTTAAACATTTAATTAGAATCCGTAGTAGTCGCTGGCGAAGCTTAACGGAGATTTATATAAGCCGTTAAGAAGGACACAAGGCTGCTGTGTGAGCTCCTAGCCTGGCTGAGCGACTGCAGCCGTTGGCCGGACTTCAAGCAGTGCCAGGGCATGTCTGGGAGTCTGCCCAGGAAACAGAGTGAAAGAAGAGTTTGTGCACCGCTTGACCCTGGCCTCTCGCGGCACCCCTGCCCTTTCCCGGGCGGTATAAAATGAGCCTGCTGGAACAGAAGGTGTTTATAAAAGAGGAGTAACGGCCTCAAGGCAGGAAGACGCTGGGCTTGTCAGGCTGAAGCTCGGCAAGAGCCGACCATGGCTTCGGTGTTCACGTGCGGGGTTGAAGACCTGCTGTTTAGCGGCAGCCGCTTTCTTTGGAACTTGACGGTCTCGACGTTGAGGAGGTGGTACACACAGAGAGTGAGGGGTTGCCACCAAGCTCTGAGGACATGGTGCGGGATAAGCGACGTTTATCAGGTAAAACCCTTCATTCTTGTTTCCTTCTTCCGTAAGTTATCTCCACAGTGTTTTGTTTAGCGATAAACAAAAGAAGGAGAAGGTCAGTCCTGAATAACTCACCTGCGGGATGCTCTTAAGCAGAGTCTGAGAGTGGAAGGCGAAGTCCTTTCTGGGCAAGACACATGCAGCATTTGTGCAGATTTACATTTTTCAGAATCCTACTTTGCTCATTGCATTTGTTCAAGTGGGAAGTGTGAGGTGGCGATATTTTGATTTGCGGGACAACTCAGTTTGCTTCTTAAATATGATGCTTTCGGAAAACTATTTTTTTCCAGGCAAAACACCCTCTGATAATAGTCTTTTGTCAATAGTCATTGATTGTCCTTCCATCCCAGTGTCTTTCTAAAAGACAGCTTTCCTCTGCCACCACTTAGGCTTTCAAATCCAATAGGGTTAATTTAGTGCCTGCCCTTCATGTCCATCAAGCAAACAGGCAGATGCTCGTAGTTTGCTGCTGCTGCATTGTGTGAGGAGAGGAGGATAAATCTGTGTACTGGAATCAATTTCCTTCTGACAGTTTCTTCCTTCTTTACCCGGTACCCGGTTCTGCAGACCAAGTTAAAAAAAATCAGGAACCACGTTCAAATGGAATCAAAACATGCTGTGACATTATTGCTGTGTGTTTGTTTTATAAGTAACTCCCCTAAGGAAAGTTTAGGCTTTCTCCCCCTCAAGTCACTAAGGCAGATGTAGACCGCTACGTAACTTTCTGCATTGAATTGACGTTAGAAGAGAATTGCCTCTGTCCATTAGAAGATGCTAGGTTTTATGTGCATCAAGATCAAAGCTGAGGAAATGTTTGCTCTGTTTCTGTGTGCAAAAGAGAACTTATCCATTCAGCTGTGTTTGGAACTAACCAAAGACCACAAAGACAGCAACTTTCTGGGGCAGGGATGGAAAGAAATACCTGGAAGTAGGGAAGCTAGGGGGCAAGGGAGCCCAGAGATGGAGTGAATGAAGGATGGATGGACTGAGAAAACGTTACCTGGGGAAAGTAAGGATAGAGAGGGTTGAAAAAATGGACAAAAGATTCAGAGGGTGCTTTCACACACTTTCAATTCACTTTCAATACACGTTAATGATGGTTTGCAAGTGGATTTTGCCATTTCACACAGTAAAGTCCAGCTACAAAGTGCATTGAAAGTGCATTATTCGGCACATGAAAGCACCCAACTAGCAGAAGCACGGGAAAGAAGAGGTGGGGTTGAATTGATCTGATATTTGAACAAAACCAGCCAGTTCTTTGGCTTTCAGCCTCTAGATTCTTTATGCTGCTGGTCTGTGTAGACATTTGGTCTTATCAGAGACTTTTAAGGGAATGTGCTTACTTAAACCTACCAAATAATTATAGATTATTAGTAGAGGCTTGCGTAAAGATGAACCAAAAGCCTGATTAAAAAATCCTAAGAGCCTTCACTTTCCTTGACATTACCAGGAAATAGCCTAGATATCCATCTTTCCCTAGTTCACAATTGACTCCATCAATACTTTGGTTGCAGGATATGTATCTTCCTCTGAATATTTGCAGAAATCCATTCAGTCTCTGTCACTAACTCTCAAATACTCAATTTCCTGCATCTACCCTCCTGCATAATGCATAAGGGTAACCTGCTTATGCAGGAATTCTGTGTATACATTATAGCGCACGTGGGACTTAAGAAGAATTTCTTCATAGGCTACCTTCTCTTGGCTTCCTCCCCTGGCTTGGTACCTGCAGCTTAGGCCATGTAAGCAACCATTTTTCATGCAGCTATCAATCCCAGCTGTTGTTGCCTCCCCTAATGTTTCGTAGGGCACACAGCAGAACAATGTTTTTGTGATTTTTTGTGTGCAAACACAGGGACTACAGAATAGGGTTGCCAACGGTGGCTAGAGATCTCCCATTATTACAACTGATCTCCAGCCAGTAGAGATCAGTTCACCTGGAGAAAATGGCCGCTTTGGCAATTGGACGGTATGGCATTGAAGTCCCTCCCCTCTCGAAACCCCGCCCTCCTCAGACTCCACCCCAAAGACTCCACGTATTTCCCAACCCGGAGCTGGCAACCCTACTACAGAATGATAGCTGAGATTATCTATTGTCTGGGACAGCCACTCAGTGAAACACCTGGAGATTTCAATTTACCTAGCATACAGAATGCAAGGAGATTATCTTCCTCCTTCAATGGTAACATACTATTCGGATGTCAAGGGTTGGTCACCCAGCTTTTTAGGCTTGTGGCTTTACTAGGCCCATGGTATAGGAAATCAAGATGGAGTACTTTCCGTACTATTTAAAATGTCAAGGCTCCATCCCAGAGATTTTATGTGACATTTTTTACTGGGGGGGGGGGAGGAATGTCACCTTCTTGATTACTCAGGGAGGTGAGAAGCATCTGTTAGGGCTGACTCATCAACTGTTTGGTCACTTGGTTAGGCATACTCAACAACTTATTCGCTTTCCCCTGACTCACAAACCTGACCCATTTTGCACCCCCCCCAATTGATCTATTTTCCAGAGACAAGAGAAGAGAGAGCCTAAATGTTTGGCACTTTCTCATTGTCCTGTAATGAATGGAGGCTCGCCATTAAGCATTTCTTTAAATATAAATATTCCTACATTTGCATATGTGTGTGTAGGAATACCTTCTCAGTTAAGATGCTGCCACTGATATTTTAGGGCTTCTCTAAAAACGATTATGTGAATTACGACAACAGAGCAGGGCCTATTTAATTGTCAAATCAAGTAAGTTATAGAAAGGAGGAACTTGACTGCGGTGAAATGATCAGAGAACTCTGTTCATTTAAAATATTTCTATGCCACCTTTCCACTCAAAAAGGACTCCTCCTCCTTTCAGAAAGATTTCCTACTGTCATTGTACTCTGACACTGGACCACACCTACAATTTAGAACATAATGATTGTTATATATGACGACACAGGACTGTGAAGGAATGGTGAAAAGGAGGCCTAGCTACAGCCTTGGAGTGTGACTTTGAAGAACAGGACTTTACCACCATCTCCATTTTTGTTTATCCCCCCCCCCTCCAGGCTTGGGAGCTCATTAAACACTGAACCCTTGGGGAAATCCTCAGTCAGTCTTCAGCCATTCCCTAAAGCGGTTGAAAAAAATGTCCTGCATGTCCCCAGAACTTCTCCTGCAGTTCTACAAGACATCTTGCAGGCCCTAGGGAGCAACTGGGATTTGGCTTCCTACATTTGTTTCAGCAATGGCATGGGGCTGATTGCCACCACAGCCACCAAGGGGAGCACAGGGTGCAAAGTTTTTGGGTCCCTGGTCACCCAATGAGCTTCCACAGCAGAATGGTGATTCCGAGCCAAGTCCCCCTTATTCTAGTCTGTAACCACTACACCACAGTGGCAAGCAGTGAGTCCTGGGTGAGTTTACATATCATGTGAAATCTAATTGCCTGATGGTTGCTGTCCAGACTGGCCCCATTGATTCCTCCCTGGAAAGGGACTTGCCCCTCCCTCTCCTTTTCACTGACAATCACCAAGGCTTGAAGACTGGCAGCAGTGTTGTAGTTGCCTAGCAATGACCAATGAGGACATTCATTTCTGAAAGCAATAAATGCTGCTTCAATGTTTTTAACTCCCCTCAAGTTTGTTTGTTTAGCTTTCAGACTTTTCTCCAAATCCAGGGTGTTTTTCAGGTTTGTAGACAGAACTATCTTATCCGTTCATGGCTTCAGTCTCCGATTTAGGTATTTAAGTATTCACAGATTTGGCCATGTTAGGACTTAGATATATTGACAAGCCAGGGGACCCCAAGAACTTGCAAAGGAGCATCTCATTTTCCCCTCCCCCACTATTTCCTGTTTCCTTTCCCTGAAAGCCCGCATCACATCTTCCCTTTTCCTGTTTCCTTCTCTCCTTCACAGTACACTCTATTCTTTAACCTAGTTTTGACAGAACATTTACCTATATGAAAATCATGGCATTTATAATCTATAATATTGTCATGTATGCTCTGTACATAACCCAGTTGCCTGTGCTCAGCCTACATTGGAAGGTGCTGATGGAGGAGTTGTCACAAAGGGTATTTGGAGTCCTGGCAAGGTTCTTTTCAAGTCAATAAGAGCTAATACTAATAGTATTAGAATTTGGATAGATTCCCAAATAAAGACTGGAGCTTAGAAGTCTCCACCAATGTTATCCTCTTGTTTAGAAAGCCATGTGCCTCAAAGGACAAACAGATGCCAACTTCTGTAGAGATGTTCCTCTACTTCGGTGTCATTCAGTCGCCTTTAGTAGGAGGTATGCTTTCTCCCTCCCACCTCTATCCCCCTTCAGTCTCTGTAGTACTTTTCATGTTTTCCTGAAGAGGTGCTCATCTGAACAGTTTCAAAACAATTATCTTCATTTCATTGTTTAGGAGAAAGATGACAACCCCCTGGTAGGGCTGCACAAAAAAAAAAAAAAATCATAAATTTCGGGTTCGGGTTTATTAGGGCTAATTTTTTTTTGGGTAAACCCAAAATAAGCCAAATTCCCATACCGGTAAATATGGGAATTCAGCTTATTTTCAGGTTTCCCCAAAAAATTCGGCCATTAGAGTCCATAGGGACTTTTTGCGGCTCCAGGAGGGTTTTTTTTCAGGTAGAGACCCCAAATTTGCAGTGTAGCTACAAGGGACTCTCCTTGCCTGAACCCCCAAGTTTGGTGAAGATTGGGTCTGGGGGTCCAGGGTTATGGGGTCTGGAAGGGGGTACCCCCATCCTCCTCCATAGAGAATATATAGTGAAGTGGCATGATCAGAATCTCTATTGTGCATTTCGCTGTGTATCTCTATGGAGGAGCCCGGCAAACTTTCCCACTATTGAAAGCAATGGTGGGAAAGTTTGTCTGGCTCCTCCATAGACATATATGTCCTGAAACACATGATTGGTGCATCTGGCTCAGTGTTTTGTTTTGTTTTTCCCTGACTAGAAGCAGATCTCTGGGGTTCCAGGCAGGGACTTATACTGCTGTGCAACATGAAAGCTTGTAACTGTAGTATACGAGTTTTGGCTAAGTAGAAAGGAATTCCCACATGGAGGGAATACCTAAACTTTAGAGTATGTATTTTTAAAGTACAGGGGGAAATATTCTTCTATCAGAACCTCCTCTGGGGAAGAGGCAGCATAAAGTACCACAAATGACAGACATCACCCCAGAGGAGTAAAGAGGCACCATGGAAACTGGGTGTCTGAACATTTAAGATTTGTCGACATCTATCTAAAGCTACTGAAACTGAACTAGCACCACATATAGAGAGGTTGGAGGGAGCTTATTCAAATATCTAGGTTAGGTGGCGAAATTGCTGATAACGTGCTTAAACACAGGACATAAGCTTGGCAACAAACATCTACTGCTCTGTCATTAACTTGAGACAGAGGAATAAAAAAGGGAAATCTGCAATTTTTTGCTTCCTGTAATTCAGATCTGGACAGCTGAACTGTGAATATTTCCTCTGCTATCCCACCTTATGCTGATTTTATAAAATGATGCCACACCCAAGGGATGGTTTTTAAAAATTATTTTTATGGATGGAAGAGGGACTGCAAATTTTGAAGCACCTCTTCCAGCTGCTGCAAGATACACACCAATGGGATTAATAAGTGTTAGAGAGACTACTCATTCTTCTAAGGATCGTTTTTATGGAACCTCAGAACAATCAATCCTTTGTCCAGGTGAAAGGCATTAATGTTTATCACCTCTGATACAGTGTCTTCACATTTAGCCACTGTTACACTTCATTTTTTAGTTCATTAAAATAATTTCCTGTATAGTTTGATTTGGGCACTGCAAATAGAAAATCCTTGTATTCCTAATTGGTAAAACTAGGGCACCAGTAGGCTGATCCATTGTTTTTTCCAAAAATGGAAAGCAAGACCCACTGAGTTCAGTGGAGCTTATTTTTTAGTATTTGCTTGCAGCTTTATGAATTTCTTAGTATGTGAATGTGTGTTGCTCACTTGCTGTTTCTCCCCCTCCCTAGAGCCAGTGTGTTGTAGTGGTTAAGAGTGGTGGACTCTAATCTGGAGAACCAGGTTTGATTCCTCACTCCTTCACATGAAGCCAGCTGGGTGACCTTCTCTAAGAACTCTCTCAGCCCCACCTACCTCACAAGGTGTCTGTTGTGGAGAGGGGAAGGGAAGATTACTGTAAGCCATTTCAAGTCTCCTTAAAGGAAGAGAAAAGTGGGGCATAAAAACCAACTCCTCCTCCTCCTCCTTCGTATATGGTGACAGTTTCCAAGAATGTGTGAGGAGTTCTGATATGAAAAATAATGGACACCCCCCAGTCCAATGAGAAATGGTACAATGACTTCGAGCTATAAAGATGTAAAAGTTGGGTTAAACATTAGCTGTAGATTAAATTTGGAAAGAATTTCCTAATTATAAGAGCATGGAATGAATTACATGTGGAGACTGTAGATAGACTGCATGGGTCTGTCTCAGGTATGTGTAGATTATCTTATCTTAAAGTAATGAGATACAACTGAATGCTCCACTGGGCGTCTTATCGTTTGTTGGACAGTTTCCAACATTGGGAAGGCTGCTGTTGTTTGAGGTGCAAATACGCCTTTTCTGTAAAACTTGTCCAAGACTTGCCACATCTTCCATTTCGTATATTTTCACAATCCCCCCCCCCCAAAAAAAAATTACACTGGTCAAATTTGCATTTGGAATAGCAGATAGGCGTAGCACTTGTATTCTGCCCTCTTAAACATCATAAAATACTTTAATCTCATATTTTTCTTCTTAAAACAAAACTACAACAGTCCTAATAGCAGAGCTTGTCCTCTACAATGACGTTTTCTTTCCAAACCAAGTATAAACTACGGAACTTGCAAATGAACCAAGGAAACTTGGTATCATGCTCTCAAAAAATGAGGTTTGTTAATACCCATTTTGTCTCTTTATGCCATGGTTTTCTTTCCTCTCCATGGGTGGAACATTATAAATCGTTGAAACTCATCTGGAAATTTTGAATGTGTAGTAAAGCCTCTCCTGCCAATTGATGGTTAACTTTCGCTTTGCTCATTCAACTTCCCAAAAACAACTTTCCAACTCTTTCAGCCAAGATGGTTTCCACATCAACCTGTGAAATAATATGTTTTGCTTCTGGAAAAAAAAGAGGGCAGCTGAATGAAATAAGGTTTTGTATTGCTCTTCCTTCCCTGTTTCTGGACAAATTTCAATTCCAGACTCTGTATTTCATCTCATTTCCTTCTGTATAGCACATATACCAATTCCGTAACAGCAGTCCCTTATTCACCGTAGGCAACGTGTGTGTGTTATTTATTCTGTGCTGACGTTGTTCGCATGGCATGTAAAATTTCATGCTCGTCTGGTGAAATAATATTGGACATAAAAATTTTACAGAGCCCACGTTAACAGAATTTAATGACCATTATTATATTAATGGAAAAGACATGTGGCTTTAGTATATTCCTTTCATTTAACTTGCCCCACCCCAAATATTCAAAGACAATAAAAACAATTTGAGATATAATATCAGTAGTTTTAATGGTCTTTGTTATGTATGTTTCAGTTGGTGACCTGCCTTGGTACTGCTCCTGGGGATAGAGGACTGCTGGAAATAGGGTTGCCAGGTCCCTCTTCACCACCGATGGGAGGTTTTTTGGGTGGAGCCTGAGGAGGGCAGGGTTTGGGGAGGGGAAGGACTTCAATGCCATAGAGTCAAATTGCCAAAGCGGCCATTTTCTCCAGGTGAACTGATCTCTATCAGCTGGAGATCAGTTGTAATAGCAGGAGATCTCCAGCTCGTACCTGGAGGCTGGCAACCCTAACTGGAAAGAGCATGAGGGTGGAGTCTAGGGTCTACCGCAGAAGGTCAGGGGACCTTCTGCGTTGTGCGTGCAGGAGTTTTCAAGTGGATGTCGGCTGAGTAGCCAGCCGAGTTTGCTTTTTGCCTTTAATCGGAATGGATGAAACCCTGCCCCGCATTGTGTAAACAAGCAGGATTGCATTTTGCAGTCAAGGTATGGTTCTCCTGGAACAGCACTGATCTCCAGATGACAGAGATCAGTTCCCCTGGAGAAAATGGCTGCTTTGGAGGGTGGACTTTCTCACATCATGTGCCACTGAGGTCCCTCCCCTGCCCTTCCCAGGCTCCACACTTAAATCTCCAGGAGTTTCCCAAACCGGAGTTGTCAACTCTAAGTGGAGGGTGGTATTTTTCATAATGCAACCCTTCTGTTTCAATTCAGCCATATTTAGGATTGGATTATAATGCAATAGGCTGGATCTAGACTAAATTGGCAGTTTCTGTTAATTTCCTCTTCCTGCTGCAGACCCCTTCGTGCTATTCCTCAGGGTCTCTTATTTTCCCAGGAGAAGCATTTTGTGGAGGTCAGTGGGCTCAGTGGAGGGTGGGAGGCAGGGAAGCTCCATTCTCTCTGTGTGTTAAGTGCCATCAAGTCGCTTCCGACTCATGGCGACCCTATGAATCAATGTCCTCCAAAACGTCCTATCTTTAACAGCCTTGCTCAGGTCTTGCAAATTGAGGGCTGTGGCTTCCTTTATAGAGCCAATCCATCTCTTGCTAGGTCTTCTGCTTTTCCTGCTGCCCTCAATGTTTCCTAGCATGATTGTCTTTTCCAGTGACTCTTGTCTTCTCATAATGTGACCAAAGTACAATAGCCTCAGTTTAGTAATTTTAGCTTCTAGGGTCAGTTCAGGCTTGATTTGATCTATAACCCACTGATTAGTTTTTTTTGGCGGGCCAGGGTATCTGTAACACTTTCCTCCAACCCCACATTTCAAAGGAATCTACTTTTTTCCTATCAGCTTTCTTTATTGTCCCGCTTTCACAACCATACATAGTAACAGGGAATATGATGTCATGAATTAACTTGATCTTGGTGGCCAGTGACACATCCTTACACTTCAGAATCCTTTCTAGCTCCTTCATGGCTGCCCTTCCCAGTCTCAGTCTGCCTTCAGATTTCTTGGCTGCAGTCTCCCTTTTGGTTGATGATGGAGCCAAGCAATAGGAAGTCTTGAACAATTTCAAGTTCCATTCTACCACTGGAAAAATTAGACTGGACCCAACTCCTCTCTCCCAGCTACCTGAAAACTACTACTGAATGTGTCCACGAAAAACAACAAACAACACATCTGCCAATAGATGGCAGCATTCAAAAAATAATAGGGAAAAGTGTAAATTTCCTGAGGGACTCCTGCTGAATTATAAGTCACCGTTCTTCAGCAAAATGGTGTGTGTGACTTGTAAACTGCCTTGAGGAAAGACAGGATGTAAATAATTTAACAAATAAATAAAACACACATAAGAACCCCAAAGGAAGAACCCAGCTGAATTGGAATTTATCAGAAAGCTCAATATAATGCAATTAGAGCTCACCAGGTATTCTGAGTTTCACACTACAGGTGTATTAGCTAGGCAAATTGTGTCATCACTTATTGCTACTGCTATGATTGGCCATCGTGGCTATCCTGTATGTGTTTTGAGTGTTTAATAGAAATGTCACAGATGATTCCCCTTGCACTTCGTTGTCCTTTGACCCCACTGTTTACTGTTTTTCCCTGTGCCTGTCTGTGTGAGAGATTTAAAACCTGTCATCTGATAACACACTTCATACATCTGCCAGTGAACTCTGGTCCGCGGAAGCTTATGCCGAAAGAAACCTGTTAGCTTTTAAGGTGCCACCAGAATTCTTTACGAATTCTGTCCTGAATCATATACATTATTTAATTTGTTTAAGCCCTGACCTGGATGGCTCAGGCTAGCCCGATCTTGTCAGATCTCACAAGCTAAGCAGAGTCAGCCCTGGTTAGTAATGGGATGGGAGACCAGCAAGGAAGTCCAGGGTTGCTGCACAAAGGCAGGGAGTGGCAAACCACCACTGTGCCCTTCTTACCTTGAAACTCCACAAGGGGGTCACCATAAGTCGGCTGCAACTTGACGGCAGTTTCCACCACCAATTTATTTGAAAATAGTTGCATCCTGCATTTGTCCTTCAAATGAATTGGCCCATCCAGATGCCACTAAAGAAGTACGAATCCTTCAGCAATGAGGACAATCTTATGCTGCTTCATCAATAACACAAATTTCCCTTCCATGTGCTTTGATTAATATTATCATCTATTTTTCTAAAGTTTTGTCTGCATTCAAAATAACAGCGCTCCCTTTTTGCTTCTTCATTATGTCGAACCTAAATGCCAAATACTACTGCGTCATAATTAGTCATTAGCAATTCCACTGATCTCCTGTACAGATGGAGATGGGCACGTCCTCTCAGTGATCGCAAAGAGGATAATACTGTCAGTACTAGGATAAACCAATTTCTATGCCCATAGCCACACATTCACCCTTAAGCCTTCAAAGATATTGCTTATTTAGATAAATCATTTCCACCTCAGAGTTTGGGTTTGACCGTATCTTTGCTATAAAAGAAAAGCTCCCTAAAGCTCTCAAGGAATCTATCATATTGAAACCCTGTGTGACTAAGCCACCAGATAATCCTCTTGCTGAAATTAGAAAATTAGGGATTTAAAACCAACCTCAAGTTTCTACACATTGCTCATGTGGTATAAATGTCTTGGGACACTTCCATTTCAAACTGTAAGACTGAGTATTCCCACACATTAGAATCTTCTTGCCAATATCAGAGGGTTTGAGGAAGGAACCTGAAAAATTAAAGGAGTTCTGCAGCCAATCAGCTGATGGATGGGCTATGTTAGCCTTTAATATTGATGATATTTTGTCATTTCCATCTTGCAATGTAGAAGTCCAGGAGAGTCTGTAAAGGCTAGTGCCTGGCAGCCTCCAAAATCTCTACATGAGACAATCCTCCACTGTTCCCAAAAAGTTCAGTGTAACACAGAGGCAAGCATTTTGTGCTCCGTATTAGTTGGGTTTTAGACATCAGACAAAGCCAATTTTATTTTAGAAGTTTTTATTTCATCTTGGGGGTTTTTAATCGTGAAGCGGGATGGAAACATTTTAAATAAATAATTAATAAAGAAGGCCATGAAATCTTGCAAATCTCTCTAGTTCTCAATACTTCCCCCTGAAATGTAAAATACCAGCTGTCACCACTTGAGGCCCCAGTCATGAGGTTACGTGTGTGTCCAGTTTATATGGATGAATTAACCCAGTGTCAGGGTGACCTGAACTGTTCCAACCAAGTAGAGACCTTGTCGAAGGCTTTCACGGTCAGAGTTCATCAGTTCTTGTAGGTTATCCGGACTGTGTGACCGTGGTCTTGGTATTTTCTTTCCTGACGTTTCGCCAGCAGCTGTGGCAGGCATCTTCAGAGGAGTAACACTGATGTTACTCCTCTGAAGATGCCTGCCACAGCTGCTGGCGAAACGTCAGGAAAGAAAATACCAAGACCACGGTCACACAGCCCGGATAACCTACAAGAACAAGTAGAGACCGTTCCTTTGTTTGTTTCCTAGTTCTTGAAGGTTTTGGAGCCTTGTTAGTGTGGCCATATAGAAGTCCAGAAAGTATTCAAGGGATTAATTTAGCAACATTGTCCCAACCCCTCAAAAAAGTGGAAATAAAGGTTCATGCTCTTTCAAACTGAGGACACCTTTTACTGGGGGAAATAATAGTTCCAAGACAGCCATTTCTGCATTTGCATTACGTTAATCCAATTGTATTTAAAATATTTGTATTCTGCTTTATCTCAGTAAGTTCGAGGCAGCTAACAAAGCAACAAATTGCAAACACATAAAACAATCACATTTAAACAGTCACAAAAACGTAACGATCACCCGACAAGCTAAAATCAAATTGGCTGCTGTAGCCAGTCAGCAGGTAGCTGTTATAGGGTACAAAAGAGGCAGAATTCAGGCACCCAGACTTCTGCTATGCCAGTTTTGGGTTGGTCTCTTCCTTTAGGTTGGTCATAGTACAGTTCTTGTGGCAGACAACCGCCTGTCATGACTGAGTTTTGCCTGCAGAGGAACAACAGTGGCGATAGCTTTTGAACTGGAACTTCAAAATTGCTGGCTGATGATGTTCTTTCTGCTGGAGACACAGAGGTCTGGAGACTTCAGCCATTCATTCTGTGAAATACTTATTCCCTTTTGAAATCGTTTTCTGTGTGTTGTTGCCTACCAAACAACACTCCAGTTAGTGTACCCTTTGTCTAAGCCTCTGGCGTTTGCCTCCCATACTTACCTGCTGTGTAGGAGGGCTTCTGACAGTTATCCTGCTCAGCCAGTTCATTGGTTAATGCACACAGAAGTAGGGTACAGGATCAGAGGATCATGTAGGAGTGAGTGAAAGAGCACGTCAGGGCAAAAGGCAGATGCAAGGGGATGCCAAAGGAACTGGAGTGTGATGGAGATGGAAGGAGCAAAGATGTTATGTTCTCGATGAAATAATAATTCTTCTAGGGTTCAGCTAAATCAGGGGTGCACAACTCAAATCAGCATGAGAGTGTCATTTGTGAAATTCAAGAGGACTGCACTGCCAAATTACCTATGTGGTGGTGGAAAGTGCTGTTAAGTTGCAGGTGCCTTACGGCAACCCCATGGAGTGTCCAAGGTTTTTCAGGGGGGGGGGGTTGAGAGACATTCAGAGATGGCTTGCCATTGCCTGCCTCTGTGTAGGGACCCTGGACCTCCTTGCTGGTCTCCTATCCAAATAGTGACCTGGGCCAACCCTGCTTAGCTTCTAAGATCTGACGAAATGGAGCTAGCATGGGCCATCCAGGTCAGGGTTTAAGTTATCTATAGAAAAGCATTTTAACTCAGTGTTTCATTTGAACCCATTCTCTTTCTGTACTCCAGATCTTCCATGCATGATTCCTTCTCTCTCTGCTCTCCCTAATGGGTTACCCTCTTTCCCTTTTTTTCTACTCCAGGTCTCTATTTCTATATGATACCCATGGTATGTTCTCTCTACGTCAGCATAGACCTTTCCTTTATCCCTTAGAAGCTCCTTGGCCCATTGATCTTGAGCAGCGTAAATCTAATGTTTGAGGGATATAAGGACTGAAAGCATAGACCTTTCTGCACTTCTGTCTCGGTTACTCTTCTTTCTTCCTTCAGTCAATTTCCCCCCCCCCCCTCCAATTGCTCACTGAGTTTACTGGCAACAGAAACAAAGTGTTCACTCCTCCCAGCAGTTTATACAGGGAGTGAGTCCTAGACCCAGGTGAATCATTCAGCACACTTAGCTGACTATAGAAGACTGGGGGAAACAGTGCTATGCCATCACCATCATTCTGAACTCATTGAGAGGAGGTGAAATGCAGATATAACAATAGAGGAATTCTCCCTCCAACACTATCATACTCTGGTATTCTGGGAATTAAGACATGAGTAGGATTCCTGTTGAAAAATCCCCCTTCTCCCTGAGTCTAGCAGTAACAATCTATGACTGCTCCAGTTCCCATTCAAAAAGAGCGCCTGTATGCAAACGAGCACTTAGGCCTAACTTGATTATAACTTTCAGCATATCTTCAAAGTGGTCATTAAATAATAAACTATGGATACAGTAACAGCCTTATCTTTACCAGACAGCAGATAGATTAAGTGGGAGTCATAAGAACATACAGGAAAGTGTAAAATCGATGGGAGTAATAAACGAAGATCTTATAGAAGACTATAGATCACAACTGAATAAAAATGGGAAAGAGTTTCTGTTTTTGCCTTTTCACATGGGCAGAGTCTCTGTTCGACTGGGGTATTTAAGAGTCTGCCAAATAAAGCGTTGAATGGTAAGGCATTGTGTCTGGCCAAGAAGAAAAGTCTTCAAAACGTTGGAATGGTTCAAGGTAATCTGGGAGCACTAGAAAAGATGGTAGGCTCTGTCCCCAGAAGGAGGGTGCACATTTCCTTTTGTCATTACCACATAGTTCAATCCACAACTCATCTGTTTCCATTGGGCTGTATCTGGGTGGTGTAAAATAAGAGGTTGTCACATTTAAATCTCACTCAGAAAAAAATATTGTGATTTAAGGAAGCGAGAAAATCATTTTTCACTAACAGGATTTTATATTTCTGCATTTGTGATTGACTACCAGTGCAACACTAGGCAGAGTTTTCTAAGCCCATTATGCTTAAGATTGTACTGCAAAACACCTCTTATCATCCTAATGCTATTCTGCATGCCTCATGAAAACCAAACCTGCTTTGGCCCTAGCATCTGTCTGGCTGATGTCGAGCTCTGACAGAGGAAAGGAGGTGGTACAGTGAGGCATCATGTTGAATGGCAAAAAAATACAAATAAATATAAATTCTAGTGTCATTTTGCCTTGTGTTTGCTGGCTGTGTGTGCCCAAAATTGGCCACAAGCTGGGTTCGAACTTAGCCAACTAGTGCTGATTTAATCATATTTGCAAATAACGCTGTTCTCTTCCCCTCATGGGTGATCTTTGTCCAAGAGGTAAGCTGTAAAAATCCTGCAAAGGCAGCTCCTCTATTGCATCTTCAAAAGGAAAATAATAACAACTTGAGGGGAGGGCCTTGGCCTCTGCTCTGTTTGTTGGCTTTTCAGGGCAACTAGTTGACCACTGCATGAAACAGGATGCTGAACTAGATGGACCACTGGTCTGATTAGGGGAGGGGCCGTGTCTCAGCGGTAGAGCATCTGCTTGGCATACAGAAGGTCCCAGGTTCAATCCCCGGCATCTCCAGTTAAAGGGACTAGGCAAGTAGGTGATGTGAAAGACCTCTACCTGAGACCCCGGAGAGCTGCTGCCGGTTTGAGAAGACAATACTGACTTGGATGGACCAAGGTTCTGATTCAGTATAAGGTATCTTCATGTGTTCATGTGTGATCCAGCCGAGCTCTTCATATATTTTTTAGTGTAGAATTATCTGAGGGAATAATATCCCACCTAAACAGTTGTGGTGCCTGGCTCATATCTGCATTTCCTTCTGACTGAAGCAGTACAGAGAAAGTTCTACCAACAGAACTTTCATATCACTTATCATCAGAATGTTATGTTTTGCAATGGAATTCGTTCACACCTTCAGCTGCAAGACATCAAGTTCTCTCTGAGTAATGAAGTGACGTGTGGTCATGTGTGAACGGGCCCTTTAAGCAGGTCGGGGCCAGTTTACCATCCAGGTAACCCAAGCAGCAAATTGGGGTGTCATATCAGCAGAGGATGGCAGTGTTGGGAACGAGGCGTTGGCTATGGTTCATACCAAAATTGTGTTGCTGCAACCTGGGTCCAAAGTATGACTCCAACCTGTTGAGGACCCAGCCAGGCTCGCACACAAGAAGGGCACTTGGGGTGGCAAAAGGACTTGAACCAGCATTGATAAACACACACACAGAGAGAGATTTGAATTGGAGATGTAGCCTTCTTTTTTTTTTTTTTTTTTGATTTTTGAAACTTGTAAGCAGCAAAAAAACTTTACTGCAATGAGAAGTATTTCCAAGAAAAAGTTTTCAAGGGTGATTTTTGCTTTCTCTTTTGTTCAAGTCCATAATATTCTCATGTTGCCTGGCTCATGCTGGAAGTCTTTTGTTTCCAAAATTGTAATCAAAGCAACAAACAGTAGGTCATTTCCTACAGATTATATGGCAACGGAAGAAGTCTGGGATTGTGCGAGTGCCTGCTCCAAGTAGCATTTCTTTATCAAAAGGCTCTGTAGCCACACTGTTTTGTATTGTACTTTTTGTGCTCCATCCAGCTCTTTGAAATCATCAGTTTGCGAGCTCAAAGGTAAGGGCATGGCTTCAGTTTGGTTTTTACTAGTTTGTATGTGTTGTTGGTCGCAGTAAACCAGTTTTAATAAAATCAGGATGCAATGCCACTTCAAAGTTAAGAGATGCAAAAAAGGGAGACAAACGTGATAAAATGGCAAGCGGAGTAGGAAGTCTTCCAGTGCAATTCTAAGCAGAGTCGAACCGTAGTGCATTGTGTACAATGGATTTAGAAGTGTGTACCTTATGATTGCTCGGTTAATGTTTCTGCCTGTTCTCCTTTGTAGAACAATTGGTGAAATAAAGAATTTCATGGCAGGTTATTGCGGCATATATTTTTGAAATCCGGAGCTCACTTTGTCAGATGCATGCAAGGGCTGTGTTCACTCTGGGTGGCTGAAGGCATCTGGAGGGTGTGTGTGTGTGTTTATTCTGAATAACATTGTTCCAGATGTGGTTTGCTTGTGAAAAATATCTTCTGGAGTCTTCTTGTGGCTCTTGCAGTCCTAGGGTTGCCAACTCTGGCTTTGGAAATACCTGGAGATTTTGAGGGTGGAGCCCGATAAGGGTAGACTTTGGAAAGCGGGGGGGACCTCAGCAGGGCACAATGCCATAGTGTCCACCCTCTGGGTTGAGAAATGTCTGGATGTTTTGGGGGTGGAGCCTGAGGAGGGTGGGTTTTAGGGAGGGGAGGGACTTGAATGGGGTAAAAGGCCATAGAGTCCACCTTCCAAAGTGACAATTTTCTCCAGGCGAACTGATCTCTGTCGCCTGAAGATCATTTGTAATAACGGGAGATCTCCAGCCTCCACCTGGAGGATAGCAACCCTACACAGTCCACACACCAGTCATAGCATCTCATTTCACAGCTGTAGTGCATTTGCGCCCCCTCAGTGTCAGTTGGGTATAAAGTGGAAGAATAGTTTTGTACATGCTTTCCCGTAAACTAGGAATGGTTCTGAAACCTCTTGAGATTAGGCAAGAAATCGTTGGCACAGAAGCCTCATTTCAATTTAGAACCGTTCAACATCTCATGAGTGAGATCAGCGCTTCTCTGTCCCTGTCTCATCTGATGCAATGTTTGGCACTGGGAGGAGCAATGTCAGGCAGGGGGCTCATTAGGAGAAAGAGATCTTTGAGTCATACCCTTATTTAGCAGGTTCAATGAGCCACACAAGTCTAGCTCTGTCCAGTGTATTTGAATTCTTTCTCGCAGGCACCAACACTGTGTGCATGTGCACAAGAGAGGGAGAGAAGGTGAAGCTAGTCCATCTACCATGAGCTGCTCTCACAAATTCAGAATAATGCAGTCTGACTTTCTGTGCTGGAAGATGATGATACTCATGAGGTTCAGTTCCCTTGTCTGTAATTGCAAGAAACCGGAAGAGAAAAAGCAACCCAAAACTTGGTGGTGATTGTCTCAGGAGAAATGCCTCAAAGCAATAATGCGCCCATAAACTGCCTCAAAGCTATAATGGACCCATAAACTGTAAGAATGGTCCTTAAGTAACCCTTGCCATATAACACAGGGTGTCAACAATACAAAGCAGGAAGAAGCACTAGACCCTCCTTCCAGTGTCTATATGGAGCCAGAAAACCACCCCAGTAAAAAAAATTGTGATCAGTGTGGGAGACCTGACACTGCCAACAACGTCTGTGAACTTGATGCAGCAAGTATCTAGGTCGGTGATGGCGAACCTTTTAGAGACTGAGTGCCCAAACTGCAACCCAAAACCCTCTTATATATCGCAAAGTGCCAACACGGCAATTTAACCTGAAGAATCTCCCTGAAGGAACCATGCAAAATAACAGCAGCGGGTTAGCTATGCACATGCTAATGGCTATGCAAACAGGAACAAAGGAGCAGGCAAGTGGGAGGGGTGGAGTTTCTCCTTTTGCTTCGAGACCGTGAATAGGCAGTTTTAAATTCGCATTTTAAAAAAGAGCTTTTAGCGAACATCAAAACTGACCATGCATAAATGGCCAGGGTATCTGTTGTGGGGAGGGGAAGGTTTGATTCTTCCTTAAGTGGTAGAGAAAGTCGGCATATAAAAACCAACTCTTCTTCAAAGTGAAACTTGACATTTGTAACTGAACCATCAGGAAAAGAGGTAAATGATTGGGGGAGAGACACCTGGCAACCCTAAGGCAAATATATGAAGCAAAACCTGCTCTATATTCAGAGGGTTCCGTCTGAAAAAAAACTCTGCAGGGGGGCTTATTGTTGAGTTCTGAGGATCTGGATGGGGAAAATGTGCGTCTGAATGGCAAATCCAATGCAAAACCTCCCATTCATAAATGGCCAATAACCCCCCATGCAGAGTTTTGAATCAAACATTGCTTTCCCCACCCCCGAGCCCCGACCTCCTCCTCGCCGCCCGCCTTGGCGCTGCCGGCCCTCGAGTGCTCATTCAAAACCCGGCCGCGCTGTGAGGGGAGGGGGAGGGTGGCGCTTTACCTCACACACCACCTCTCTTGTGTGTGTGTGTGGGGAATAAACCAGAAATGGGGCGGTGAGGAGAGGCTTCGTGGTCGACTTTTGGTGGGGGTGGAGTCTCCTCTGCCGGCACGCGGGTAAGTGGCCCGGGACGGGACCGAAAGTCCAGACGGGCGAGGCAGCGACGGATGGAAGAGGTGGAGAGAGAGCCAGCCCGCTTCCCGAGGGACGGGGCGAGGAACCGGCAAGCCGACAGAAGACGGAGTGCAGAGACGCGGCGGCGCGCTGCAGCACCCCAGCTGTAGCCCCGCCGCCCGGTCGCGCCTGCGCCAATCAGAGGACTTGGCTGGGGGCGTGGGGAGGAGGGCAGGATGTTTCAGCCCTAATAAGGTCTTGGGGGCGGGACTAGAGGGAGGGCTGAAACATCCTGCCCTCCTCCCCACGCCCCCAGCCAAGTCCTCTGATTGGCGCAGGCGCGACCGGGCGGCGGGGCTACAGCTGGGGTGCTGCAGCGCGCCGCCGCGTCTCTGCGCTCCGTCTTCTGTCGGCTTGCCGGTTCCTCGCCCCGTCCCTCGGGAAGCGGGCTGGCTCTCTCTCCACCTCTTCCATCCGTCGCTGCCTCGCCCGTCTGGACTTTCGGTCCCGTCCCGGGCCACTTACCCGCGTGACGGCAGAGAGGGCTACGCGTGCCAGGTCGGGCACGCGTGCCATAGGTTCGCCAACACGGATCTAGGTACTTCATTATGCAAACATGTAAATTTACAAGAGGCAGGTTTAAGGGATCTCAATATTTTGAGTATGTTGAAAAGACAGGAATACAGTTCATAAGAGCCTACGTTTGTAGTCCCATTTCTCACTCCTGGCTCCACCCTATTGCTTCTTGTCAGGAACGCTGCTCTATTCCTATAGGAATTATCCAGTTTTATGAGATTACCCAGGAAATGCAGCAGTAACTCAGTGCAATAAACTGGAACAAAATGTGTTCATGATCATCTGACAGGCTACTATAGCTTGCTATGCTATGGCAAGCATTATGCATGCAGTGCAATGTGCATAAGCTCTAATTAAGCTCTGATTAATTTGAAACATTGCTGCCAAGGATAGGATGTACACCGAGTATTTCACTGGATCAGAGCTGATAGCTGATTGAACTGATTCATTTTCTGATAGTATTCTTAACTCTAATGTTTGAGGAAAGCACAGGGCTGTTCTTAGGGGTGTGCATTTGGTTATTTCCAATCCAGTGACCCAAATTCCCTGTTATGTTTCCGATTGGAAATAGCCGAAACAAATGAAGGCACTCTAAAATGTTTTGATTCTTGAAATGAATCTCCTTAAATCTCAGGGTTGTTTTGGCTTGGGCAGTAGTCCTGGCTGTCAAGAAGTCGCAGGGCAACCCTTCCTTAGTGGCAGTGGCAGTAGTACAATTAACAAGTCTGGAGTGTGAATCCTCACAACCCACCCCGGTAGACTGCCACCAGCTCCTTTTCTCAATCTCAAAAGCAGTTAGAAGCCAAAAGAACAAGCCTCCAAACTTCCTGGAAGTTTAATTGGTGAAACCGACCTTGCAAGGTATACCACCTGCAACGTGAGTTTAACACAACAGAGTTCTGGTAGGTGTGCCATCTGGGTTAAGGTACTAGAATTAGATTGAAGCCACCCTGAAGATAAAAGAATCAAAGTTAAGGTAATTTATTTAATAGTTGTGCTGTTAACAAGTCAAAATACATAAGCAGTGAGACAGCAAAATAAAGAAAGCTAATTGCAAAGTTTCTAACTACACATTGAGCAGGCTTGGTTCAAAACTTGAGCCAAAGTAGGCAGAGTTTCAAAATTCCAAAAGACATAAATGTTACATTCTCAGATGGTTTCTCAAAAGCTGAAATTCTCCGGCACAGAATCAAAGTTTCAGAGTTTCCCTGGCTCTGGTCGAGAGCAGCTGGACATTCTTAGGGCCAGGGATCACCAATAGATTATTTCCTGATGAAATAAGGGGGGGGGGTATATGGGGAGAGGTGGTCTTGAAGATACAGTGGTCCCAGACCATTTAAGGCTTTGAAGGTTATTACTGAATTCATGCCTGCATTCCAGGTGTTACCCTAGGATTGCCAGGTTCCGTTTCACCACCAGCGGGAGGTTTTGGGGGTGGAGCCTGAGGTAGGCAGGATTTGGGGAGGGGAGGGACTTCAATGCCATGGAGTCCAATTGCCAAAGAGGCCATTTTCTCCAGGTGAACTGATCTCTCCCGGGTTGAGATCAGTTGTAATAGCAGGAGATCTCCAGCTATTACCTGGAAGTTGGCAACCCTATGTTACCTTTTAATATCACAAGTATAATGCCTTGTGATAGCCTGAAAAAAGGATATTAACAGGAAATTTCTTGACATTGACATCCAAATACCAGGTCTCTTTCTCGGTAGGCAAGCCCATCCTCAGTTCTATACCTGGGGATGTGTGTGTCTGTTTCTATGGCCTGTGTGTAGTATAGGGTTGCCAACCTCCAGGTACTAACTGGAGATCTGCTATTACAACTGCTCTTCAGCTGATAGAGATCAATTCACCTGGAGAAAATGGCCGCTTTGGCAATTGGACTCTATGGCATTGAAGTCCCTCCCCTCTCCAAACCCCACCCTCCTCAGGCTCCGCCCCCCAAACCTCCAGGTATTTCCTAACCCAGAGTTGGCAACCCTAGCGTAGCATTAGTTTTCCTTCTATGTTTGTCTAGATTGTCACAGAAAATGGCTTCCTGACAACTTCCTCTTTTATTAAGGAACATGTAGTATCCCGGGGGGGAGGTGGAAGGAAAAATACCTGGTGAAATTTTAGAAACCCAAGTGTGAGGATGAATAGGGTTTACTCTTAAAGTGAAATAGGCTAGTATTGGACATTGGTTTGCTACAGTTCAGCTGATTTGGGGCTGAAGGGCAAGAAGAACTAGGGTTGCCCACTCCGGGCTGAGATATAACTGGATATTTTGAGGGTGGAGCCTGAGGAGGGTAGCCTTTTGGAGAGGGGAGGAACTTCAATGCCATAGAGTACAATTGCCAAAGCAGCCATTTTCCTAATTCCTCCCAAATGCCAGAGTTTTACGTTTTTAAAAATTTACATAATTCACTTTTTAAAATGTACTAATTTATAATCTACCTTTCTCATTATGATTCAAGGTGGATTGCTGGATGGGATGACAGGGCAATAAAAAGCAGTAATAATACATACAAGCAATACCACAATGCAATACATAGTTTAAACAATGAAAAAAACAACCTGGATTTCAAAATTAGAAAATAATTAGAAAACAGCATGATACATACAATAAACAATACAAGATTTTAAAAAAAAAACCTGCTTAAAATGTTCGGACTTTAAAGTCAGAACCCTGAACAATTCCGGTTGACTGCAACCCAATTCCCCTTACTTAAAAAGTTCCATTCTGGCCAATTCCATTTTGCTACAAACGTATTTATCTTAAGGGATACATAAGTATATTGGAAGCAAAGCAAGGAGTTATGCATAATAAGCAAATCTATGTGCTTAGTTTTCTTGGCACAAAGGCGAGATCACCTGGGTGCAGAATTTGGGTTTTCTAAAGTCAAGGGATTCAGAGTACACAGAGCCCTGATGAATAAACAATGGCACTTTGCCTTCTCTGCTCAGGGCGTAGAATGCTGTGTCTTGCCAGGACTCTTTACTGGCTCAGCTGGTGGAGATTACATGAAAGTCAGTTGATGCTATGCAAGAGCCAAATAATTTTTTTCCCCTCTGGGGATGGGGGAGGGAAGGACCAATCTTCTATTCATAGACTAAAAAAAAAAAAACTATACTAGAATCAGACTAAGCTTTCGCTGAACAGTTTTGAAACTATCCCAAAGTGGCTCAGCAACTCGGCCAAAATTAACACTCCATGACCAAAAACGTCCACGGAAAGCACCATCGGAAAGGCATCAGGCTGCAGTTGCTTCCTGTAGAATGCTGTTAGCATTTGAGATCAATGTGAGGCCCAGCAGAATCAAAAAGAAGAAAAAGAAGAGTTGGTTTTTATTTGCCAATTTTCTCTACCTTTTAAGGAGAACCAAACCGGTTTACAATCTCCTTACCTTCCCCTCCCCACAACAGACACCTTGTGAGGTAGGTGGGGCAGAGAGAGCTCGAAGAGAACTGTGACTAGCCCAAGATCACCCAGCTGGCATCATGTGTAGGAGTGGGGAAACCAACCCGGTTCTCCGGATCAGAGTCCACAGCTCTTAACAACTACACCACGCTGTCTCTCTAAAAAGTTCTTAGAGTTCAACTCTGCTGTTCCTTTTATTTCAACCTTTTTGATTTTACAAATATACAAAAACAAAACAAAACACGAGAGTACATCAGAAAAGACGGAATATACAACCACCACCATATTCCATTTTAAAAGTCGAGACAAAATTACAATGAGTTAATACCTGTCACACCTAGAGGTGTGAACTCTCAACTCTTTGAACCATCTTATCAAGCTTTCCATTCATCATCAGGCCCAATCAATTATTTTTCCCCATGAAGTTTCTGTAGGCGTAAGCACTGGCTGGAATTCTGACTGTTCTGTATATAGATTACCCTTGTGGTGAGCTACTCAGGGACACAGAATAAAGAAAAAAAGGAGCATTCTACCAGCTTCCCTTTGGGCTCCACTCTCAACCAGTCATTTGGTTCCCACTAAGCTGATCTTGACCTGACCTGGATGGCCCAGGCTAGCCTGATCTCTCTTGTGAGATCTTGGAAGCTAAGCAGGGTCGGCCCTGATTAGTACTTGGATGGGAAACCACCAAGGAAGTCCAGGGTTGCTACACAGAGGCAGGCCACCTCTGGATGTCTCTTGCCTTAAAAATCCTACAGGGTCTCCATAAGCCGGCTGTGACTTAACAGCACCTTCCACCACCAAGCTGATGTTGCCTGCAGTATGAGCCTGAATCCAGCACAGAATTCCTGTGGGCAGGATTTCTGACTGGGAAGTGAGTCTTTCTCACCTCTCCCTTCCTGCTGCAGTCCTGGACACCCGACAAAACACTGTGCTAGATCTAGGGTTGCCAGGTGCCCGATGGTGGCGGGCAAACCCCCGGCAATTCGCCCCTCTGCCCGCCGACCACCTGAGGGTCGGCGGGCAAACTTGCATGTGCGCGATCACACACCGCACGCACGGCACTTCCGGTTTACAACTGGAAGTGCCGCCTCATGAGGGGCACTTTTTAGTTTGAGTGGTAAAGGGCCCGACCTCAGCCGGAGGAGAGAGGGGACCTGGCAGCCCTAGCTAGATTCAAGCCAGGGGTCTTTGGCATGGGCCAATTCTGGCCTTGTTCTTTACCTGTTCTTCCATTGTCTCCCAGCTTCTCTCCAACCCACCTAGTAATTGAGCATTCCCATTTACTTGCTGCTTCTCCCACTGCCTGCAGATTCTTTTAAGTCATCCTCTCAACATTAACATCTTCAGAGGTTCTTGCAATTGTTGCTGCCCCTGTTTTGACTGTTCTATGAATCTGTCCCAAAGCTTGATCCAATACAAGAGGGGGGAAAAACCAGATTTTCTTAGGTGTATTGTCTGGGGTACCCACCCCCCTTGCCTGTCAGAACTGTTGAAAACTTGACTGGCTTGAAACAGTGAATGCAGAGTAATTGTATGGCATAAAGAAAATCTTAAATGCTAGATTATGTTGTGACTGATACCTTTTTTCATACTCTCACGCTACAGAGTGCTAAGGCATTAAACGCTATGCAATCACTATGATTGATTTTACTAAATACGCTGCATTCTTTGGGACAGAAAAGCACAGAACTTAAGCATGATGGGCACCTTTAATAAAGAAGCACATCGTGCTTTTATAATCTGCCTGGAAAAACTAAATATAGCGCCAAACCGCTTGCAGTGATCACGACTGACTTGTAGTCATAGAACTTCAGGGACACATAATCCCAGAAATGTGCGTTGACTAAGTAACGGTCCCCTCATCATCAACCCTGGCCCCAAATTTCTTGAGCTTCTGAATCTCTTATCTTTTATCTAGCATGTCCAAAATACAAAAAACAAATCCGACTTTCAGAAAATGGCCGCTTTGGGAATTGGACTCTATGGCATTGAAGTCCCTCCCCGCTCCAAACCCTACCATCCTCAGGATATGCCCCCCCCCCAAAAAAAAAATCTCCAGGTATTTCCCAACCCAGAGCTGACAACCCTAAGTCTGTTCAATAAATGCAGGGCTTCTTTGTCACAGTACTCAACCAAGACTGAGTACCAATACCCTTTTTCTGGGCTCTCCAAAGGTCTGATCCTTGCGTGCTGGCATTTTAACAAAAAAAAAAAAGTACTGAATTAAAGATAATATTTCTTGGAGCGCTGTCAATTTTAGTAGCTTGCCATGAAAAGTAAGGCAATATAACGGACAAAGTTCTTTTTACGCAGTCAGGGTGTGTGTGTGTAGTATAACTGGAAAAATTTCCCAAAAACATTTGCGATGGCCAAAAAAGAGCGTGATCTGATTTTATCATGTTTATTTTGGCATATATTTAGGAAACAAAATTTAATAAAGTGCCTCATGTTAATTTTGTGACCCAATAGCAACAGACACTTGAACTAGTGTGGTTTAAATGCTACGTTCAGACAAATGCAAAGCTCCATGAAGAAATTAGTTTTATGAGAATAGTACTTGTAAAAAAGGCAATATAGCATTTACTTCTCCTTATGTCGTTTCAATTTAAGAAAACCCCAAAGGTACCAATAACTGTTGGAACGTTCAAGGAACTGTGCATGAAATACCATGTATGTGGTTTTCTACTCACCTATTTCAATACAATTCAACACCCTTCCACACTTCACTGTCACTCTCTGTAGCATTACCTGTTAGTTCCGTATCAGACCGGTAATGACAATGTTCCTTCCACCATGGGGAAGGAGGCATATAAAAAGAACGTTAGTTTTGGCTGTGCAGATTAAATCAAAACCAATCAGATTAATTACTTTGATTTTCTTTTTTAATCATTATACGTAAATGTATTTCTCATTTACTTGAGCCTAGGCATCATCAGCTGAAGAACAATAATGACAACTTTGAAACTGCTAGGCTTGCCTAATAGCGTAGGCAACGGCATTTGTTCATTGTCATTCATTTTATGAAACAGTGGATCTTGAGAAATTTTTAAAAAATTCCATAGAAAAATAAAGCTCTAGACGTTACTATGGAAAATTTTTAACCGACACCTCTGTAATACTGGCGGTAGTATATAGGGTTATCAACCTCCAGGTAGTGGCCGGAGATCTCCTGGGATTACAACTGTTCTCCAGGTGGCAGAAATCAGTTCACCTGGAGAAAATGCCAGCTTTGGAAGGTGAACTCTATGGTATCATACCCCTTTGAAGTCCCTCCCCTCCCCAAACCCCACCCTCTTCAGGCTCCACCCCCCCCCCCAAATCTCCAGGAACTTCCCAACCTGGAGCTGGCAAACCTAGTAGTATAATAAGCTTTAAAAGAAAAATAACATGAAAGTCCATGAAAATGGCAGGGCATTGTTGCAGGAGGTGATAGTAGCTTCTCCCAGCCCGTAAGTGGTTGATGCAAGGATGTGAGAAAGTATGCAGAACAATTGATTGGTATGGCCACAGGTTTGAGCTGTTTTCACATGTAATACTCAGTAATTCAAATATTTTAAAGTGACTCTGCTTTCTGTCTTATATTAAAAACATCCACACAATGCCCACAAAAGCCACAGTCCAAAATAAAATTAGGTGCAATTAAGCTCGTTGATTTCAGCTACTTTAACTGTGGCTAAGTTTGTAGTCAAATAATGGTAGAAATAGCAATGAGCTTGGATAAAAAGATGCCTCCCTTTAATAGAGGCTTAATGGGATGTTATTTACCAGGTGATGTTATTTACTTCAACTGCCCCTTTCCACATAGTGTGTGTGTTAAGTGCCATTAAGTCGCTTCCGAGTTATTAACGACCTCCAAAACGTCCTTTCGTTAACAGTCTTGCTCAGGTCTTGCAAACTGAGGGCTGTGGCTTCCTTGATTTAGTCATTCCATCTCTTGTTGGGTCTTCCTCTTTTCTTGCTGCCTTCAACTTTTCCTAGCATTATTGGCTTTTCCATTGACTCTTGTCTTCTCATAGTGTGACCCAAGTATGATAGCCTCAGGGTATTATCGCACCATGTCTGGGAAATGAGGGGAAAAACACCTAAAGAATGTTCGTGCTCCATGCGAGTTGTTATTTTCCTCCCGCACTTCTGTCCGTTTAACGTCCAGAGACGTCTCTGAAACGCTTGCCTTCTGAGCGCACCTCCAATGAAAAGAGCGCTCCCAAGAGATAAGGGGGCGTGGAGGAGCGCCGCCTAATCGTGACGTCGCTTGGGCTTCCCTCCACCTCCCACCTCCCCCCTCGTCATTTCAGAACGCCTGCGTTGTATCGTCAGTGCATCCGTACGATAGGGCAATGGGCTCACCCCCCCTTCCTGTAGTTCTCGCACAAACCTTGGCGTTGGCCAAGGATTTGCTGCTCTCTAGTTGCACGTTTTTCTCATCCGAATTCTCAAAAGTCTGCCCAGGGGCTTATTTTTGAGTTCTGAGAAATCGGATGGGGAAAACGTGTATCTAGAGAGCAGCAAATCCAAGGCAAAACCTCCCGTTGGTCCAAAGCTGGAGGATGTGAGGGTGCTGCTTACATTATTTGGAGGGTAAGAAAGTTTATTTTCCCCTCCACTAAACATGAAATTCCAGTTGAGGCGAGGGAGAGAACAGAAAATTCACCATTGTGATCTGGAGGGTGCTCGGCAAGACAATCCACCCGCTCAAGCTTGAGTGATGGAACAGTCCAACCACAAACCAATCAAAATGAGTGTGCACAGCTGAAATCGTCCCTACTGTGATCCCGTAGCCTGTGCTCTCCCACCCCCTCCCCTCTCACTGACCAGGAAGGGAGGAGTCAGAGGCAGCTGGGAGAAGTGGGCGTGGGCAGAGGGAAGGGTGCTCAAAACGTCTTGGCGTTATCGCACCCAAGGAGAAAACGTCATGGGAACGGGAAACCGGCTATTATATGGCTCCAAAACGGCTTCATGATGAGAACGGGAAAATGTGGTGCATGGGGGGGAAGGAATGCTCCGGTTTTAAAGGGTTCAGAAACGTTCCCTGGAGTGAGTGCGATAAGCCTCTCAGTTTAGTTGTTTTAATTTATAGGGAGAGTTGATTTAGAACCCACCTATTTGTGTTTTTGGAGGTCTACGGTATCCGTAAAAGTCTCCTCCAACACCACACATTAAGCCTCTATTAACAGTGCAGGACATTTTTCTCCAGACAATTGGTAACCCTAAATAGTAAAGAGATTATCAAAGATTATTGGCATGCCATGTAAAAACACTTTCCAGCTTCTCTTACTCATATTAACTTGATATGATGCCACCACAGTTGAGATGGCACAGTGAAGTAGAATCAGTGCTGAGTACAAAACATCAAATTGCATGTCTTCTTTAACTTCTGCTTCATCAATGGTCATAAATTTATAATAAAATGTAGTTTTGGCTCCAGTTTAGTGATACTAGAATCTTAAATATACAAATGCAAAAAATGATAACATGTGCAGGTTTGGGGCTTCTGTTGTTGAATAGGAGCTGGCATTTGTGATGCTATATGTTTCAGTCTATTGGAACTCAGAGGTTAGGTCGTATTTAAATCCAGATTTAAATGATTAACTGTTTTAGGACAGATGTTGACAGATTTGCAAATCTTTTGAATTAGCACCCTGATCTTCTGAGAACAAATTATCTTTATTTATTAGATTATGGCACCAAGTGATAGATCCTTGTGTTGGCATGGATCCAGAAACCTCTGAGGGAAATATACTGATCTAAAGAACCTCTATTTTGTCTTTTTCTATCACTGCCTACAAGACGGACCTTGTGAGATATCAAAATTTAAACTAATTTTGTAATAAGCGCCACACTTATTCACAGACACTCTTCCTTTTCAATTAAGAGTGAATTAACCTCAGTTTGCATTCATTCATCCGGTAATGGGATTAAGCTAATATGAGATAAACTGCTCTTAATTCAGAGAGACATTCCACAGGAAGCTTATCTGATTTAACACAGTGGCTAGAGAAATGGAGGAGATTTCTCCTAGATGTTTTACAAAAGAAAAAGAAAACATTATTTGAACTAGGGTAAATATATAAATTTAACTTGATTTTTCAATGGTGTTTGATCATCTAGAAATCCTGTTACCAAATTGGCTCTGAAGTCTTTCCATATTTAGAATTGTAGAATCATACAGTTGGAAAGGACCAGCAGGGTCAACTAGTCCAACCCCCTGCACAATGCAGGAAATTCACAACTGCCTCCCTGCCCCCGACACCCCCAGTGACCCCTACTTGCCCAGAAGGTTGCCAAAAAAATAAAAACCCTCCAGGATCTATGGCCAATCTCACCTGGAGGAAAAATTACTTCCTGACCTCAAAGTGGCAATTGGCACTACCTTGGACATGCAAGAAAGGGCCACAAGAGTCAAATACTGATGCAGACCTTCCTGCCCTCCTTCTCATGATCTACCTAAGGTCATAGAATCAGCATTGCTGACAAATGGCCATGTAAATTGCTTGTAGTAATTTACTTAAAAAAATAGTTTTATTGAGTAGTAAAGTCATGCCTTCCTTGCTTCTAACATTTCTTAAAAATCTACTGTGAAAAGATAACATGAGTTTACTGCTACATTGAACCAGTGGTATGTCTACTCGAGAATCACATTTTGCACAGTGCTCAGTCAATCGCCTTGGAGGTCCAGCAAATTGAGAAAGCCATGGCCTCTATGCCCTGTTTGTTAGACTTCCTGGGCAACTGGTGGCCATTGTGTGAAAAAGGATGCTGGGCAAGATGGACATCTGGTATGGTTCAGCAGGGCTCTTATTTTCAGGCTTAGAGTCCAAGGCCTTCCCCGATCCCCTGATCTTGCCTCCTAGCACTGATATTCAGAGGTCTGCTGCCTCTGGATGTGGAGGTTCACCACAGCCATCATGGCTAGCAGCCACTGACGGACAGACCTAGCCTACATGAATCTGTCTAATCTCCCTCTGAAGCCATTCATGCTTATGGCCATCACTATGTTTTCTGGCAGCGAATACAACAATTGCTTTATTTTGTCCATCCTGAATATAAGAAAATATAAACATTTGATAACCTTTGAGGGCTAAACTAGCCTTTCCACTGACCCAGTAATCTTGGATAGAATCAATCTTACAAATACCACGCTCTATTTCCATCCCTGCGTAGAAGCCACTGCTGCCAAAAATTTAGCCACTGCCCTAGTAATTGCAGGATTGGTATCAGCAAGCAGGAAAGGCATGGAAACAAGGGAAACCTTGGAGACTATCACCAGCTGTATCCGCAGATCTCTCAAAGGGGCAGTCAACACACAATCAAAGAAACTAGGGGATAAAGTTTTAGTTCCCACATGCATGTAATCTATCTGAGTAGGGTGCTCCCTGGAATCTACCCACCAGAATAGCAAAGGGGAAAGCATTTAGCCTAGCCAGAAGAGGCGAATACGGCAGGGAAGCCAGTGCACAGTAGGCAATACTTAAATATGTTCCTAGAGTGACCAGAGATGGTCACTAGCTGGTGACCAGAGATGGATTTAGGGATGGACACTCCATCCTCTTCTAGGTCGCAGGCTGAGGGCTTAAAGAGCTGGTTGTGTTTTTGAGGGATGGAAACACGGGAAGCTATCTTTAGCTGACCCCTTGGGTGTTTTGGCATTTATTCTAATGTGAATGCTTCAGTATACATTTGAGGTCATAGCTCAGCATGTCCTGGAACACCCCCCCCCCCAAAAAAAATGTCGTACCAAAAGGTACATGCTTGTGATTAAAAAGAAAAACATTCTCAAAAACAAACACCTGCAGTCTCTAGGAGTCAAACTCCTGGAGGCCTCAATGGACAACTGCCATATAAAAACTTTGAGCCTCATCCCCCAAATGGGAGCAAAGCTGCAAAGAATGCAGAGATGGGAAAGGCAGAAATGGCAGTGAGCAGAAGTGCACACGGATGAATGAAATGAGTCAAAATGAGTGTTTTGATACTGACAGCCCATTCCTTAGGTTGGGGGCTGTATGGGCTTAGGAGGCGGCATGACCCCTACGCCAACATCCATGGTACTTGCACCATGCAAACTGGCTAGGGTGGCCAGATCCCCCATCACCCACTGGCGGGAGGTTTTTGGGGTGGAGCCTGAGGAGGATGGGGTTTGGAGAGGGAGAGGACTTCAATGCTATAGAGTCCAATTGCCAAAGCGGCCATTTTCTCCAGGGGAACAGATCTCTATCTGCTGGAGATTAGCAGGAGATCTCCACCTGTATTAGCAGGAGATCTTCACCTACTACCTGGAGATTGGCAACCCTAAAACTGGCACAGACACTAGCGTAGGGGCACTTACGCTGGCCCCCTTGGACTGTGGCGGCAGCGTGGCCCTTGGACGCCAGCGCGGCCTCCCAGCAGCGGCCTCCTGGCGCAAGTCCTCACGGTGGCATCCCAGGTGGCATTCCTGGGGCATTCTGGTGGGTGGAGCTGCCTCGGCCCGGGAACTAGGGTTGCCAACCTCCAGGTGGTGGCTGGAGATCTCCTGCTATTACAACTGATCTCCAGCCGATGGAGATCAGTTCACCTAGAGAAAATGGCCGCTTTGGCAACTGGTCTCTATGGCGTTGAAGTCCCTCCCCTCCCCAAACCCCTCCCTCCTTAGGCTCCACCCCAAAAACCTCCCACCGGTGGCGAAGCGGGACCTGGCAACCCTACTGGGAACGCCACCACCACCTTTTTGGTGGCGCAACCACGCTGTCCCTGGCCACTGCAGCTCTCCGGAATGGGCTGTGACTAATCCATGGACAGTTATATCCTGAAATTATATATTGCTCCAATTATCCTTTCCTTCTTGGGGGTTAACCTTTTTTAGAAACCCGGTCTCTTTGGGTGCATTAAAATAAAAAAAATAAAAACTTGTCAAAAAAGAAGAAAGGGTGACAGGCAGGCACAGCTTACCAAAACAACTGGGTTTCTTTCTATAAGTAGAAAATAAAATCACAGTTCCAGGCAGAGGATGAATTGGGTTTAAGACATATGTAGCGACTCTAAAGACCTCCTTGCTACAAAACTGTTCTGGATTTAGGCATTCAGGTTTGTCTCTGCTGTTTTATTTCCTCAATTAAGTTTATTTTTTTTCCCCTGAGGCTTCCTGTTTATACAGAATCTAAATATGTTTAGTGTATGACTTGGTGACGCTGCGGGGTCTAAAAATACTGCCTCTCTAACAGCATGCTATGAGTGAAAAGGATGCAGCTCATGGGGAGAAATGACACAAATATCCTGCAGGTTTTTCTCCAAAGTAGTATAAGCTTACAGAATGGGCATGAAGTTTACATAGTCAAGAAGAGTTGGTTTTTATATGCCGACTTTCTCTACCACTTAAGGGAGACTCAAACCGGCTTACAATCACCTTCCCTTCCCCTCCCCACAACAAACACCCTGTGAGGCAGGTGAGGCTGAGAGAGTTCTAACAGAGCTGTAACTTGCCCAAGGTCACCCAGCTGGCTTCGTGTGTAGGAGTGGGGAAACCAACCTGGTTCACCAGATTAGCCTCCGCTGCTCATGTAGAGGAGTGGGGAATCAAACCCGGTTCTCCAGATCAGAGTCCACCGCTCCAAACCACTACTCTTAACCGCTACACCACACTGGTAGTGACGCGGAGGCAGGCAATGGGAAACCACCTCTGAACATCTCTTGCCTTAAAAACTTTAAAGGGTCACCATAAGTCAGCTGTGATTTGATGGTACCAAAAAAAGAGAAACCACATATGTGCTAACTGCTATGGTAGATTTCTGAGGCAGTCCTGAAGGGGAACTTTGCAAGGTTACCTCCCCTCCTCCTGATATACTTCATATTCCTCCTCCAATGTAGAATGGAGGGGTGGAGGTGTTGTACTTCTTGTGGGATCAAAACAGTACCAAATATAAAATAGAACAAATCCATTTACTGCCAAAGACAGTGACTTGCATACAGAAAATCTATGTGTTGATACCACAATAATAAAAGAAAAGATACTGCAACTGGAGTAGCAGGGAAAGCGGGGAAAGCATACATTCTTCTTCTTCTTCTTCTTCTTCTTCTTCTTCTTCTTCTTCTTCTTCTTCTTCTTCTTCTTCTTCTTCCCTGGTATTTTTTGGAGATTGCCCATCCAACCATGCTTAGCTTCTGAGATCTAATGAGATCATGCTAGCCTGGGCCCATCCAACTCACAAAGTGGTCACTGACAGAAAATTGACATGATGCTTCTCTGACGGTTCCAACCCTCTGTAAGCCTGGGAATGTTTAAATCTGCTGTTGACTTCTAATATAGGTTTTTGAGTTCTGAGTTCTCCTGGAAATGAGGATCTTAAATGTTTTGTTACACTGCATCTGCCAATCAAACTTTGGACTCAAATTCACCCCTGACCTAGATAGCCCAGGCTACCCAAATCATGTCAGCTCTCAGAAGCTAAGCAGGGATGGGAGACCACCAAGGCAGTGCAGGGTTGCTGTACAGAGGCAGGCAATGGCAAACCACCTCTGAACATCTCTTGCAATGAAAACTCTTTGGGGTTGCCATAAGTCTGCTGCAACTTGATGGCATTAAAAAACACCCTATAAACATGTCAATCTGCCTTATACTGAGGCAGACTCTTGCTCCATTTAGCTCAGTATTTTCTGCTTGGACTAATGGTGGCTCCCCAGGTTTGTAGGAACAGAAGTATCTTGCTGAACACCCTTAAGCTGAATCTGGAACATTCTGCATATGCTCTGCCCTCTGAGTCATAGCACTATTAAGCTTTTTTTGTTCAGGAATAAATACCAATGAATAAAAATAGGTTGTGTACATAGGATTGCAGGCCTGGGATTGAATTCTAAGATGCCTTTGCATGAATGGAAGGCACGTCTGCTTGGGGGCAAGGGGTGATCTGCAATTGTGCAGGTTTCTCACTCGAGATGTGCCCTTCCACAGTACGTCTCACATGGTTCCCCAACCCTCAAGAGGGCCTGACTACACATTACATTTTACACTTATTCTGCACCAGGACTTTTAGTCAGGAATCAGCTATGAATTACGATACAGTAGTTGTGGGAGGCAGGAAACATCCTGTTTGTGAGCAGAACTCACAGATCTTACGATCTGGCCCATTGTTAACAGGCAGTTATTATTGTTGCTGCAGTAAGTAATGTGAGAGTGTTCAGGGATTCTTGCAGTCTGGTTAAATATATTATTACTTGGAGGCCAATCTCATTGAATTTCCCCCAGCTAGCATTTTAGGCTTACTCTTCTCACCTGTTCTGCTTTTTCCTTGCCAAATATTTGTTTAATTTTTCCCATAGAGAGGCACAAATACTCTAGTCAAGAATACTTTGGGGATGAAAAAGAATGAAAGAGCTCTTAATTAACAGGGCAGAGTTACTCCAGCCTAAGCCTTTTACAATAGGTACAACAGCAGTTACAGAGAAATCAATTGTCTCATACTTTGAAGAGATGGAAACAGCTAATAAATTATACTGGCTATAATATGCTACGTGGATGATCGTGGATATGTATGTATGAATGTATCTCATGAGGGGAGGGGAGGCAGCATGGTACAGCTCAATCTCATCAGATCTTGGAAGCTAAGCAGGGTCGGCCCTGGTTAGTATTTGGATGGGAGACCACCAAGGAAGTCCAGCGTTGCTATACAGAGGAAGGCACTGGCAAACCACCTCTGTTAGTCTGTTGCCTCAAAAACCCCATAAGGGTTTGCCATAAGTTGGTTGTGACTTGGCAGTACTTTACACACACACACACACACAAAATAATGAATGAAATCAAATAGTTTTGTTTTGGTTAAATCCCAGTTTAGAACGTTTAATAGGATGCTGTGTCTGAACTGATTGCTTTGGCTACTTGTAATGGTAAGGGTCTGTTCTTATATCACCACTATATAATGTGTCTCATCTTTTGCAGATGACAGAAGGGAGACACTGCCAGGTACAGCTGCTGGATGACAGGAAGTTAGAGCTGCTGGTTCAGGTAAGACTCTCGTGAAGGTATCTGCTATAATTCTTTCTGGTTTATCCATCAACTGCATTTTATTTCCCTCAGGGTGGTATACAAGGGTTTCCGGTCCCTATTTTTTATCCTCAAAACTACCCTGTTCAGTAGGTTGGGTTGGGAGATGGTGATGAGCCTACGGTGATCTAGCAAGCTTCATGGCAGAGAGGGGATTTGAACCTGGGACCTAAACCATACTGGCTGTCATAACATGGCCTTATGCCCTTCCCAGTCTATTTCAGTGGTATATCAATGACTCAAAAGGTCTTACTTTGGAAAAAAAGTTGTGGATTGACCTGCACAAAATCCCAAGTGGGATAAATACCAGCTAAGCCCACAGAAGCAATGTTCTGTGCTTGGGCTCAGTTTCACAGTGGCTAATGTTTGAGTAAGAGAAGGTGGACAAGAAGGTCATATTGAGGATGGTGCCGAGTTGTTTTCTGTTGCCCAAGAAGGTCGGACCAGAACCAATGGGTTGAAATTAAATCAAAAGAGTTTCCATCTAGACATTAGGAAGAATTTTCTAACAGAGCGGTTCCTCAACGGAACAGGCTTCCTCGGGAGGTGGTAAGCTCTCCTTCCCTGGAGGTTTTTAAGAAGAGGTTAGATGGCCATCTGTCAGCAATGCTGATTCTGTGACCTTAGGCAGATGATGAGAGGGAGGGCATCTTGGCCATCTTCTGGTCACTAGGTGTGGGGGGGAGGTAGTTGTGAATTTCCTGCATTGTGCAGGGGGTTGGACTTGATGACCCTGGTGGTCCCTTCCAACTCTATGATTCTAAGGAGACTGTGTTAACTTTTACATAATCGGGGGGGGATTCCACCCTGGGTTCACTTTTGGGGCAGAATGGACACTGTAGTGGCTCTACAACTTCAACTTTTTAGGACGTTGTTGCATGCATATTGATAAACAATGTCTTAAAAGTTCAGGCAATTTCCACTTTTCTGTAAATGGAAAAGCACCATGACATTGAACAACCCCAGTCATCTACTCCTTTTGCCTTTGAGGTGCTGTTTTACCCCAGCCAATATTAAAAGTACTTGAGGTACCATGCATTTTTGCAATTGAAAACTGATCCATTGGAGTGTTATCGTTGTCAGTACATTGGCACAGATAATGGGGCTTCAGTGGAGAACATTTACCTCACCATGGACAGACGTGTGCTTGGTGTAGAAAATAACTTCCAAATACCAATAGTATTGGTGATGAGCTATGATTAGTTATGAGAGCCAGCGTGGTGTACTGGTTGAGAGCAGTGAACTCTAATCTGGAGAACTGGGTTTGATTCTCTGCTCCTCCACATGAACAGCGAACTCTAATCTGGTGAACCGGGTTGGTTTCCCCACTCCTACACTTGAAGCCAGCTGGGTGACCTTGGGCTAGTCACAGTTCTCTGAACTCTCTCAGCCCCACCTACCTCACAAGGTGTCTGTTGTGGGGAGAGAAAGGGAAGGAGATTGTAAGTCAGCTTGATTCTCCTTAAAGGGTAGAGAAAATCGACATATAAAAACCAACTCTTGCTTTTCATCATCGTTTATGTGAAAATATATTATCTAGTCTCTGGGTGTTTGGGTATTGTGCAACACTCCTCTGCCAAAAAGATGGATTTGTGTATGTGTTGTAGTTGATAAAGGAACAGATTAACCTCTTTTGCATTGACTGGCTCCCACCATATTGCTTGGAGTAATTTTAAGTGAATAATTTGAAAACATCTTTTAAAAAGCATTTTCCTCCTGCCTCTTCTGTCTTCTGTGGTGACAGAAAAGGGAGAAGAGACCTTTTTTCACCCCTTTCTCTGTGTAGTCCTCGGACCCACATGGAATTAGTCTCCACGGATCCGGTAGTGTCAGGAATCAACATTCCTTGAGTCAGAAAGGACTACTTGAGGGAGGGGAAACAAGGAAGAGATCTGAGGTCCCTGTGCCCATAGGCTGCTGGATCCAACCCTCTTTTTATTATACGATTCACTTATCACAAACTTATCTGGGCTGCAGAGGGAGAAAGATCTGCAGATGTGGGGCTGAAAATCCAAAATTGTCAGTTTGCTCAGGAAAGCATGGACCTATTGGGATAAATTTTAAAACACAATACCCCACTGCAGCCGCTACAACATCTGGATCACAGTACCATGTGGGAGTCATTTGTTCAAAGAAGGAAGGCTTAGACCCTCATATAATCAATATAATTCTTTTCAATAGCCTAAACTTTTGTCTCGGGAACTGTTGGACCTGGTGGCTTCACATTTCAACCTCAAAGAAAAGGAATATTTTGGGATAACATTTATAGATGATACGTAAGTATCTACTGATTATTTTTACCCATTATTTTTAATTACTGCAGCCAAAAAAAAAAAAAAAAGATTTGGCTACTGAAAAATTACTCTTGAATGGTTTCAGTAATAATGTACCGTAGTCTTAGATAATAATAAAATAGAATGACACGAAGTGAAAATTCCTTTGAAAAGGTGAAAATCCTTTCAATTTGCTGTACTTTTGTTTTGTCTGTATCTCTTTAAGTCTCCCCATTGACTTCTGGGTCTTGCCAGGGAGTTAAGCAATTCCTACAGACCAGTCTACTGGTGCTTCCACACATGCTGAATAATGCACTTTCAGGGTATTTCAGCCATCATTTGCAAGTGGCTTTTCCTGTTTCGCACAGTAAAATCCAGTTGCAAAGCACATTGAAAGTGAATTTAAAGTGCAATATTCAGTGTGTGTGAACACGTTTCCCTCCTTGATTTGGCCCCCTAGCTGACTCATCTGCTGAAACAGAATCCCACTCTATCTGTGACCCCCCAGCTTAAGGGACACATATGCGAAGACCTGTGTGATAAGCACAGGGTAACTATCACAGACCCAGGTATTTGTATCTATCCCAGCCAGTCTTTCCTTCAGTCTGTGGTAATCATTGGAACCATCTAGCAAACCCCAGCGGGTATGCCATCACATATTGTAGAGTAAAAATTCACCCACATGATTACTCTACTACATCCACATAGGTTAAAAAAAATGCATTCATCTTCAGATATAGCTTCTACACATGGAAAATTATGGTTTCTGCACATAAGCTTGTTACAAAAAGGAGAATTTGAAATGGTGATGGCATGGAATAAGCTCACTTCTCTTCTGTACCATGTAGCCCCCGGGCCAGTCCCCCTTCCCTGTAGGATTCCACCCACAGGTTTGCCTCTTTCCATATACAAGTTGGGAAGTCTGTGGTGGGAAGGAAGTAGCTTGAGGGAGCAGTTCGAAGCAGGGGTGTTGTATGTAGGGGAAAAGTTAAGACCCTTTTCTATACTCCCAGTCCTCCTCCAAAAGTTGCAGTCTCCAGGATTTTTTTTATACACGTTATGTATGCAATAAATATTTTTACCATGACGGTGCTGGATTTTTGTTGCATGCTTTCTTAGTCAGAATTTATCAATTATTTTATTGATTTACTTCATTTATACCCCACCTTTCTCGCCAGTGGGTACCCAAAGCGGCTTATGTCATTCTCCTCTCTTCCATTTCCCCCCCTCACAACAATTCTGTGAGGTAAATTAGACTGAGTGTGTCTGACTGACCCACAGTTACCCAGCAAGCTTCCAAGGCAGAGTGGGGATTCAAACCTAGGTATCCCAGGTCCTTATCCTGCACTCTGACCACTATACCACACTGGTTCTCTGTTATTATCTTTGCTACAACTTAATTCTCTCTCTGAAGATTTCAGTGTTGTCATTAGTGTATTTTTGGAAGAACTGGCCCGCCTGGGAAAATCTTCCTGGAAAATAGAAGGGGCTTTGTTTTTTTCATTCCTCACCTGCATTCTTCACCCACAAATGGAAAATGCGTTATTTTTATAAACTCCTATGGGCTCTGTCTACATGTTTTCATGCTGAACTCCCCCACACACACACATACACACCCTTGTTGGAGCATTTCCGCTTGACGATGTTGACAAAATTATTTCATGGGATGTGGTGTCCTCCGATACAAAGCAGTTATTTCTGAAACTTTGGAGAAGTTTTGGAAGCTCTTGACAATGCATGTTTTGGGGAATATGAGTTTCCAACCTCTAGAGGGCAGTCAAGCCTTTTCTCTTAGAACTTTCCCCCCAAGTTTGTTCTCATCGTATTAGCAATTCACTGCCTGGTTTCTTTCTCTCCTGTTAAACCCGCATGGCAAACTGTGTTTCTAGCAAAGACTTTGTGACACAAATTCTATTTAATCAGTGACCTGCTAGTTATTAATGAATTATTGCTTCTGTAGAAATGTTTTCTTTCTGCTAGAGTTTTTCCTATGCCCAGGTGCTTTCATGCATTCCTTATACGGTAATCCATTATAAAATAACCCTTTAAGATGGGTCAGTAATGCTAGCTTCACAATTGAAAGTTTTATTTAGAAACACAAGACTTGTTTGCGCCTATTGGATTTTACTGCACAAAGGAATTATTTCAAAAGGAATGCACGGAGTGTCGTTTTATGAAGCATCTGTGTTGAACTCTAGTGGAGTAATTATATTCACTTACCCCTTATATGGGTGACAAGCAAGCATACAACCATTTTGCCATGTCCCAAACACAGCCAACATTCCTATCTTTGAACCTTCGGTCTGAATTTTGTCTGAGTCGATGTATGTCTCAAAATGCTCACCTGCTTGCTTCACATAGCACTCAAGAATAGGGTTGCCAGCTCCAGGTAGGGAAATACCAGGAGATTATTATGAGGATTCCAGTCAGGACAGGAATTTGTCTTCAGCATTTTTAACAGGATCCAGTTTTTAGGTCAAAAGCCTCAAGAGGCAGAGCCTGACATGATTGACAAGCTGACACTGGCAACCAACTTTGCTTCTTTAGCTTGAATTACGATGTGCAGGAAAGCTATTCTTTCTCAATAGTGTACTGAATTTTCTTGTAGCTTGGAAAGAAGGCAGCTGAGAGACATGATAGAGGACTATTAAATTATACATGGTTTGGAGAGAGTAGACAGTGAGACGTTTTTCTCCCTCTCCCATAATACTAAAACACGGGGTCATCTGCTGAAGCTGGAGGGTGAGAGATTATCTGAAGAAGTGAGCTGTGGCTCACGAAAGCTCATACCCTACCAGAAAATATTTTTGTTAGTCTTTAAGGTGCTACTGGACTCTTGCCCTTTTTGACTAGATAAAAGGAAGTATTTTTTCACACAACGCATAGTTAAATTGTGGAACTCCCTGCCCCAAAATATGGTGATGGCTGCCAACTTGGAAGGCTTTAAGAGGGGAGTGGACATGTTCATGGAGGAGAGGGGTATTCATGACTACTAGTAAAAATGGATACTAGTCATGATGCATACCAATTCTCTCCAGGATCAGAGGAGCATGCTGAATATATTAGGTGCTGTGGAACACAGGTAGGATGGTGCTGTTGCAGTCATCTTGTTTGGGGGCTTCCTGGAGGCACCTGGTTGGCCACTGTGTGAACAGACTGCTGGACTTGATGGGCCTTGGTCTGATCCAGCATAGCTTTTCTTATGTTTTCTTATGTTCTTATTTATTCATGGGCAACCAACTTTGCTTCTTTAGCTTGAATTACGATGTGCAGGAAAGCTATTCTTTCTCAGTCTGTACTGAACTTATCTTCCTTGTATTTATTCATTACAGAGGTCAGGCTATCTGGCTACAGTTGGACCACAGAGTTCTGGATCATGACTTGCCCAAGAAACAAGGTCCGGCCACTTTGTACTTTGCAGTTAGGTAAGTATTAACCACGTGCAATGTTATAATGCAAAATAAACTCGAGATATGAAATTTGAAATTGTAAGAAATTGGTATCCAATTTTTCATAATTGAAGGAGAAAAAACATGCTCTGGGTAAAAACACACACACACACACACACCTTTTCTGCTGCATTTTTTGAGTAATGGCATATTATATGAGTAATGGCATATTATAAGGACTGCCTCACACATCCCTATCGCTTCCGAACATGACATGCTATGTCATGTTTCAATTCTTTATTTAGACCTTGGTCTGATTACTCAAAATGCCAGATGTAGCTTTCTCTGTGTGTATGTACACATTGAAAAGGCAGATGACCAAAGCACGCTGAGGAAAATTAGGTACTGTTATACATTCCAGTGGGGCAAGTCTATTAGTCTGTTGCAGGGTAAACAAAAGAAGACCTTTGCAGCAGCATAAAGATGAAGAGCTATATTGTAGCATAGAAATATCACAGCCCAGACCTTCTCACCCCATGTTCATGCTTTTCTTTTCCTGGTGTGTATATAAAATTGTGTTGACTGAGAAATCACTTTACCAACCTAATGAAGGGGACTAAAGCATGATAAGGTTGTTACAGTGGCTACCAATTTGCTTCCATGCTTAAGTCAAGGTGTTGATCTTGACAACTGTGGACCCTCATATCTTCAAGACCAGCTCACATGAACACATGAAGCTGCCTTATACTGAATCAGACCCTTGGTCCATCAAAGTCAGTATTGTCTACTCCGACCGGCAGCGGCTCTCCAGGGTCTCAGGCAGAGGTCTTTCACATTGCCTAGTCCCTTTAACTGGAGATGCCGGGGATTGAACCTGGGACCTTCTGCATGCCAAGCAGATGCTCTACCTCCGAGCTATGGCCCTTCCCACCCATAAGTGCCCACAAGGCAGCTACTATCATCAGACCAGGGGTGGCTCTTACCCTACTTTGGTCTGTATGAACTGTTGCTACTTGGGTCCTGCTGCACCTATGCTGTGCAACAGGCTTCCTGAGGATGTGAGAAGGGCCTTGAACCAGGTTTCAGAGGCTCAGTAAAGCAGAACTCTTTCATCGTGCTTTCAGTAGGCCAGGAGTCAAGGTTGTGGCTTCCTTCTTTTCTGTCTGTATTTTCTGTCAATGGGTTATTGTATTTGTTTTAATCTAAGCAGGCGTGAGCTCCATTGATCACAAAATAGCAGGATATCAATAATAAATGTGTTCATCTTTAAGGTGCTGGAAAATTCTTCTTTTGTAACACCACAAATTACACAAAGCCTTATAACAATCACTATACATGTAAGGACTCTTCCCCCACTCAAAGAGAAGCAGCAGAAGTTGGAACTCTCCATAGGTTTTGGAGCTGCTCGGATTGTATTCATTCCTTTCTTTAGTTTTTAGCATTTACCTTGAGGCACTGGATGAAAGCACCACAGCTAGCAGACTAGATCTGCAAAATCCAACACCTGGAACTTTAGCTGACCTGAATAATTTGTAAGTCATCAAATATGCCAATGATACCACATTTCTGGCAGGAAATAGCAAAGACTTGAAACGACTACTGCTGAAAGTTAAAGGAGAAAGTGCCAAAGCAGGACTACAGCTAAACATCAAGAAGACAAAAGTAAGGACTACATTACTCAACTTGAAGATGGACAATGAGGAAATTGAAATTGTTGAAGACTTTCTATTCCTTGGCTCCATCATTAACCAAAAGGGAGACTGCAGCCAAAAAATCAGAAGGAGATTGAGACTAGAAAGGGCAACCATGAAGGAGCTAAAAAATATTCTTAAGTGTAAGGATGTGTTACTGTCAACCAAGATCAGATTAATTCATACCATAGTATTCTCTATTACTATCTATGGGTGTGAAAGTTGGACAATGAAGAAAGCGGACAGGAAGCAAGTAGAATCCTTTGAAATGTGGTGTTGGAGGAGGGTGTTATGGATACCGTGGACTGTCAAAAAGACAAAACAGTGGGTTCTAAATCATATCAAGCCTGAACTCTCCCTAGAAGATAAAATGACTAAACTGAGGCTATCATACTGTGATCATATTATGAGAAGACAAGAGTCACTGGAAAATACAATAATGCTAGGAAAAGTTGAAGGCAGCAGGAAATGAGGAAGACCCAACATGGGACAGATTGACTCAATAAAGGAAGCCACAGCCTTCAGTTTGCAAGACTTGAGCAAGGCTGTAAACAATAGGACATTTTGGAAGACATTTGTTTTATAGGGTCGCCATGAGTCAGGAGCGACTTCATGTCACTTAACACACACACACAAGCATCAAACTGAACACCAGCCAGATACCATGGCCCACCAGGAGCCCAATAACCTTCTAAGTTTTTTGCAGTTTTCCTGGGAAAAGAGGAACTAGGATGATGATTATGGGACTTTTGAGCACCCAACAGTTCCCCAAACATTGTTGGGCTGAGTTTTCCCACGATAGGTAACAGGTTGGATAGACCTGCTATAAATCTGGATGACAATTACAGCTCAGAATATGTTTCTAATAAACTACCTCTAATAAACTTTTAATAAACTACCTCTAGCAGTTGCTTGGATGTAGTCTGGAAGCTACCTATAGGTGAACCCAGTCAAAGCAGCCAAAGAGTGAGTGCGCAAGCCAGTGAGTGCACAAGCCATTAGAAAGGCTTTTCTGTTAAACATAACATCATTAGTCTTTATATTGTCACCTTTAACATCCCAGCAAATGAAACTTTATTTGGAAAAGCACAAACCTGCAAAGGTGACACAGTGGCCTAAATTAGTACAGCAGACTTGCATGTTATGTGCCATGATGCAATTCAATATGTTGCGTAGTTTGCATAAGTAGTGGAAGTCTGACTCTTTTTGGAACAGTGACAGGCAGCGACCGCAAAAGATGACGGCAGGAAATACACTGGTCACCGTCTTCATCATCCTTATCTTGTTTGTGGTTTTTGACTTACGCAGCACATTTGGTGGTGATAAGAATGTGCAGTGCATACTGTAGCATAGAAGAAAGAAGATAAATCTAAAAGAAATAAACACTTTCAGTCTTTCACTTAACGAATTAAGGTTGAAAAATAGGGAAAGTAAGTACGTATTCAGGATGCGATTAGGATTTCCAGTTTCTGCAAGCGACACTATTGCCATACCTTTGACAGCTGAAGGAATTCTAGCATGTGTGTCTTGCCTCACCATCACAATGCATCATGCGACAAGCTGGACCTTCCAGGATTTCCCCTGCTATGCAACTATTTATTTCTTTATTGCTTCCAATTTCTATCCTGCCCTCCCCAGCCAAAGCCAGGCTCAGCGAAGGGACCAACATTAAAACCATAATATAAAAGACATAATACTTATATATTGAAACCAATAAATATAACCATATTGAACAGCATAACCTTAATAAAACAACAGAAGGCCAAATCGAATATTTCCGTACATAGTTCAAGTAGCTGCCAAAGGTCAAAGAAAAACCTTATGCAGCCAGAGTTCACCAGTAGTTGAATTTAGGAGGGCCAGCATGGTGTAGTGCTTAAGAGCAATTAAGGTTGCCAGGTCCCTAAATTGGTTTGGGACCAATTTACCTGAAGCACTGTGTACTCCCTTATGAACCTTCCCGACCACTACAGTCAATTTTGAAGGCCCTGCTTCAGGTGCCCCTGCCTTCTGAGAATAGGTAGGTGGCAACCCAGGAAAGTGCCTTCTTGGTCATGGCACCAAAGCTCTGGAACACTCTTCCCAGGGAGATACATCTGTCCCCTTCTGTTGCCATCTTCCATCAGGTGAAACTTTACTTGTTTTGTATGGCATTCTCTCAGTGATCTTTCCTTCCTGGTTTTAATTGCTGTTTATGGCTTTGTGCCCTGACCTGGATGGCCCAGGCTAGCCTGATCTCGTCAGATCTCAGAAGCTAAGCAGGGTCAGTCCTGGTTAGTATTTGGATGGGAAACCACCAAGGAATACCAGGGTTGCTATGCAGAGGAAGGCACTGGCAAACCACCTCTGTTAGTCTCTTGCCATGAAAACCCCAAAAAGGGGTTGCCATAAGTCGGCTGCGACTTGACGGCACTTTACACACACATGGCTTTGTACATATTTTAACTCTGTTTTTAATTTGTTTTAATGATGTGGGTTTGGGGAGTTGATTTTAATGGTTTTAAAATATGATTATCGTGTATGTTTTAAACTGTTAGCCAGCTTTGTGGCCCTTATAGGGGCAGAAAGGTAGGCTATAAATGTTGTAAATAAATAAATAATTCTGACAACACATAATAACCATGCAGTTTTGATGACAGTATTTCTCATGCATTTGCCGTCCTTTCATGGTTCAGCCTAATCCCATTGATCTGCTATGCCGTAACACGATCCTGCAGTTACTGCAAGTTTACAGTGGGAACTACTGTAGGAAGTCAATTGTCTCATTTCCTTCTTTTCTTTCAGATTTTACATTGAAAGTATTTCCTTTCTGAAAGACAAAACTACAGTAGAGCTCTTCTTCTTGAACGCCAAGTCCTGTGTGCATAAGGTAATTTTCTTGCTCTGTCCATATAATGGTATTCGGCCTTTTACTTGGTCATGCATATATATGCTTAATTCAGTCACATGCCTTCACCTCTGAACATCACACAATGTATGTGGCAACAGATGGGAGCAGAGTAAAAAAAACAACTTTCCCAACAGTAACAGTCATTTCTTGTGTTTTTACACAATTAAAGGCCTCTATAGAACCTAACAAACAGTGGGATGTCCAGTTTTAACGCACATTCTATAACAGTTTTGTTGGAGTTAAGCCGGTCTGCGTCTGCTCAATCGGAGGTAGGGTTGCCAACCTCCAGGTACTAGCTGGAGATCCCCTGCTATTACAATGGATCTCCAGCTGATAGAGATCAGTTCACCTGGAGAAAATGGCCACTTTAGCAATTGGACTCTTTGGCATTGAATGGAATGCTGGAATGCTGGAATGCTGTACATCATAGCGTGATTGTGAGGGTAAAGTGGTGTAAGGGCAGGATAAAAACATATTAAAGAAATAGCTGAAGGATTGCTGTGCAGACCTACCAAAAAAAAAAGGAAACTAGCAGTGCATTCCTAAGGAGAGTTACTCCAGTCTAAGCCCATTGGAATGAATGGGCTTAGATGGGAGTAACTCTCCTAAGGAATGCACTGTAAATCACTATAAACCTTGTAGTTCAGCATGGTGACTTTAAGAAAGCGTTCTTTCATTTTTTTCCCCATCCTCCAGACCTTTCATTTCTTTTAGTACTACCTAGGGTAACATAAAGGCATGTTGTTTCCTAGTATACCCTGATATAGGTGATCAACATTTATGATGTAGCAATTCATCCTCTTATGGATACGTTTGAAATTTTAGGCGTTGTCTGTAACCGAACTAATAGAAGTGCTTCAGCAATTTCTGCCAATGAGAATTGCCCAGTATCCATGAGCATGGACCCTGCAGAGCATACCACAGGCAGAAGGTCTTCTACCTGAGGAATGCGACTTCCCTGCAGCAGAGGGGAAGGCAAGAAAAAAATTGCATTCCATGGGTGGAACTCATTTTACCCATGGAAACATTCCACTGGGTCCAAGCCATGATCTGCCATAGACTGAGAGAAGAACTCGTTGATATCCACAAGTATTTAAAAAGACAATAGACCTGAGGACAACACATGTTTTCTGTTAATTAAATTATTTCTTCTTTCCAGAGAGCCAGCGTGGTGTAGTGGTTAAGAGTGGTGGTTTGGAGTGGTAGACTCTGATGTGGAGAACCAGGTTTGATTCCCCACTCCTCCACATGAGCGGCGGAGGCTAATCTGGTGAACTGGATTTGTTTCCCCACTCCTACACACAAAGCCAGCTGGGTGATCTTGGGCTAGTCACAGTTCTCTCAGCCTCATCTACCTCACAGGGTGTCTGTTGTGGGGAGGGGAAGGGAAGGTGACTGTAAGCCGGGTTGATTTTTCCTTAAGTGGTAGAGAAAGTCGGCATATAAAAACCAACTCTTCTTCTTCTCCTCCTCCTCCTCCTCTAGCACTACTTGGTACAGGCTGCCCATATAAATGAGCCACTGAATACAAAGAATTACATTTTCTAGTTTCACCCCACCCGCATCTTTTCCCTATATTGCTTGGCCTGTACTCTTGTCCATGGCGAAGGCTTCTGAGAGCCTTCATGCATAGAGGTTCACAATTAACACATTTTGCCCCCTGCCAAAGGGAACTGTACCAGTCAGCCACAGGAGAGTGCTATTTTAGGGCTGGAGAAGAAATGCTTCAAATGGCAAACCAGACCAAGTAGACAATAAGTTGACTGCATGTCCTGCTTATGCCATTTTTAGTCTTTTATTTTGCTCTTGGGATCCATAAGAACAGTTGCTCTCACAAGCATGGAATCTTTTCTCAGAATGTTACGAATGGCACAAACTGCATTTAAAACAGAGAGCAGATTAGGAGGTGTTTTTTTTTTTTTAAGTGAAGAAGTACTTTAGAGGAAACTCACAATTTGGGGTCAAGCATAAGGGTGCAGAGTCGAGCATAAGGGTGCAAATCCAACACTTTACCCTTTTATGCTTGGTAGTTAGAGTGTGTTCCAGGCTGAAGTGCCCCGCATCTTTTTTTTAGTTTTGCACGCCGAACCTTCATTCAGGAAGTGACTGCGAAGCCGACACATACCTACTTTGCATTTCTTAAGAGCCCCTTTAATGCAACCTTTTGTGTTTGCTCCGCCCTCGCCGCGAAGAATCCCCTCAAAGAAGCAAGCAAAATTCACAGCTGCACATTAGCTATGCAAACGGAAGTTGCTAATGGAAGGAACAAAGGAGCAGGCGAATGGGGGGTGTATGTGTGGAATTACTCCTTTTGCATAGGGACAGTGAATAAGCATTTTAAAGGTCACATTTAAAAAAACAGCTTTGAGCAAGCATCAAAATTGACCCTGCATAAATGGCATAACATGTGCGGGAGGCAAAAACTGAGTGAGATGGGTAGTTTGGGGGACAAGGAAAAGATTAAGCACCCCCTTCTGCTTCATTACTAAAAAAACTGAGCATAATATGCGTTGTGAGGAATTTCCTCACTCTGAGAAAGTTGAGGGAAATAAAAACTTTTATCATAAAAAACTTAATGGCGCTTCTTCAGTATCTCAGGATCTGCTGAGCTAAATTCAGCAGGTTTTAGATTTCAGAGTTAACTGACTTTTCCTCTTAATATAAGCATCTTGATTCTCATAAGCTTAGTTTCTGGGAGTGTTGGAGCTGTTTAACCAGGCAGAAAAGTTTCTGACGAAACAGTGTAAAAAATCTTTCTGCATTAGTCATGAGTGTAAATCTAGAGCAAGGTAGGTATGAAAGTGCTGTTGGATTACCCAAACAGCTGGGTGTAGCTGTCCATGTGGGCGTGCAAACGACTGTGTACATATTTATACATGCAAAAGGAAAAGAGAAAATGCTCAAAATATAAACAGTGCTGCTGTCACCTAGCCCAGTTTTATGACACTTAAATTATTGCCGCTGTTCACATAACACATTTTGAGTTGAACTGGTTAATGAACGACAGCGATGTGCAAATGTGGAATTATATATGTTGCGCTTCATCAGCAAATTTATTTAAAGACTCCAAGGGTGTTGTGAGCAGTTTTCAGTGAGAACAGCTTTTTTTTTTCATTTACTAGGTGTGTTTTTAATTGGTATCAGGGTAGAGGGTGCCAGGCGATGGTTTCTTGCTGAGCCTGCCTGTCAGCACAAGAGAAAAAATAGCTGTCCCTAGAACTCAGAAGCTAGACAGGAAGCTAGACAGGTTAGTGGTTCAGAGAAGCAATCGAGTATCAAGTGAAGATCATGGGCAGTAGACTAGACAATAAGGAAGGAGTCCTTCGCTCATAGAGGTATTAACTTCTAGAAACCACGGTCACAGGATGTACTGATGGTCACTAGTTTCGGTGGTTTTCAAAGGGGATTATAATAATTCAGGGAGGAAGAGTCTATCAAGGGATACTAGCCGCAATCACTAAATAGAATCTCCATGTTCAGAGGCAGTAAGCCTCTGGAGTCCAGATGCCGAGGGCAGCGATGGCTTGGATCCACTGCTGATTTCCACTGACAGAAAGGACCTCTGTCCATGGAGTGTGTGTTCCTCACTTCCCACGGCCAGTGGATCCCAACCAATAGATGGAACCATTGGCCTCCTTGCCCTGCTTGTGGGTCTTCCAGGAGCACTTGGTTGGCCACTATGTGAAACAGGAAGTTGGACTATATGGACTGTTGGTCTGATCCAACATCACTGCTTTTGTGGTCTAAGTTAGAGATAGGGTTGCCAGTTCCCGGTTGGGAAATACCTGGATATTTTGAGGGTGGAGCCTGAGGAGGGCGGGGTTTGGGTAGAGAGGGGACTTTAACAGGGTTTGATGCCATAGAGTCTACCTCGCAAAGCGGCCATTTTCTCCAGGTGAACTATTCTCTGTTGCCTGAAGACCAGTTGTAATAGCGGGAGATCTCCAGCCACCAACTGGAGGTTGACAACCCTAGTTAGAGAGTAGGATGTGAGTACCAAGACACAAATGTGTGGATAGTTTCTCATTCAAAGTAGGCAAAGTGAATATGTCTGGGCAAGTATGTATGTGTCCCCATAGCTTTATAGATCATTAATTTTAATCTTAAATTAAGAACTCGTGGACTATCAACACTAATTGCATGATTTCATTTTTGCAAAACAGATTTAGAAAGATTGTCGAAGGCTTTCACGGTCAGAGTTCATTGGTTCTTGTAGGTTATCCGGGCTGTGTAACCGTGGTCTTGGAATTTTCTTTCCTGACGTCAGGAAAGAAAATTCCAAGACCACGGTTACACAGCCCGGATAACCTACAAGAACCAAAGATTTAGAAAGAATTTCATGGAAACCCATCCTTAGAGATTAACTGCTCCCCATATGATACTTGCTAACTTCTACAGTCATCTAAGGATGGCATTTACATAGTCCCCTTCATGGGTCGAGAAACTGTGGTAAGGCATTATCAAGTCTACTTGATGACTACTTCCTGTAGTTTATTTATTATAAAAATATTAGTATCCTTCCTTTCCTCTTGGCTCAAAGTGGCTTGGCTCAAGCTTTTGTCTGTTGGTTATTGCTCCAGAGTAGCACAGATTGGTGTAACTTTTGAAACGCAGAGCACAAACCAGTCAGAGGTAAGCATTTTAAGTCCCACTGATTTTAATGGTAGATATAAGTACATGCTTAATGCTCCTAAGGCTAGGCTAATGCTGACTAGATTGTGAGCATTTCATACTCACAAAGAGATGTGAGGCACAATTGGAGATTGAGATGATGATGACGATTGTCTGGTGAAATTACAGGGATCACAGGCTGGAAGTGAAATCAGTGCCCTGATGTTTCACCAATTAGGCCTCAGCCATCACAACAACTCTGGTTAACAGCCGCTTAGCATTCCCAACCCTCACATCTGCCACTGATTCCCTTTTATAATTGCCAGGGCAGCTGTATATGCAGTGCACACCTCTCCCTTATTGTATACTTCTCCACGAGATGCCATAACTCCTGCTTTGAGCCAGTGTGATGTAGTGGTTAATAGCAGTGGTTTGGAGCAGTGGAGTCTGATCTGGAGAACCGGGTTTGATTCCCCACTCTTCCACATGAGCGGTGGAAGCTAATCTGGTGGATTTGTTTCCCCACTCCTTCACACGAAGCCAGCTGGGTGACCTTGGGCCAGTCACGCTCTCTCAGCCTCACCTACCTCACAGGGTGTCTGTTGTGGGGAGGGGAAGGGAAGGTGATTGTAAGCCGGTTTGATTCTGCCTTAATGTGGTAGAGAAAGTCAGCATATAATAACCAACTCTTCTTCTTTTTGTTCATCTTCTTCATCTTCTTCTGAAGTTTTCAGACTTAGTCTCCTATCTCCAATTAAAAGCATTTCAGGGAACAGGACTGGAAAGTCCTCTGCCTGAAACCTGGGAGGGCTTTTACAGCCAGAATAAATAGTTCTGGGATAGATGGCCCAGTGGTCAGTATAAGTCTACTTCATAGTTCATTTAATTAGCCTGTGAATAGAAGTGCATGTTAAAGATAATATAAAGATGCATAACTTGTAAGGAAAGGGAACTTAGTAAGTTATTTTTATACCACCCTTCTTCCAAAGGGCTCAGTAGTATTTTATCCACACAGCAATTCTGTGAGGTAGGTGAGGAGGCATGACTGGAGGTCACTCATGGTCAAGTTGGGACTTGAACATAGTTCTCCCTCATCCCAGTCTAGTGCCCTAGCTTATAAAGCAACCACATTGCTACCGAGCTCACCTTCTTTTCCAGTAGGAAAGCAAGGTCAAGCAAAACTCTGAGGCTCTTCATGGAATGCTTTGAGGACAGCTATACTATATTTTCAAATCTCTCCTTGAGGCAGCAACCTTACTGAGTGGTGTCACCTCTGTCTTGTCTGGATTCAGCTTAAACTTGTCCTCTTCCATCCACTTGACCATGCCATTCGAGAACTGACTGACTCAGAACAGTAACCATAACATCTGGTGGCTTATTCAATGTTGTGTATAGCTAATTCCAATATGCTGGTGACACCCAACTCCAGAGTTCCAGACAGTCTCATCAAGGGCCTCAATATGTCGATGTACAGGGGAAAGTAGTAGCTCTTCTGGCACTTCCATGCCCCAAACCCCATGGTTCCATCTCCACACTGCCTGTAGCTACTTTTTGAATTTGGTCCAACAAAAACTATTTGGACCACTTCTGCACTGTCCCTTGAATCCCATAATCCATCTCCAACCATCTCAACAGTATGGCATGATCCCCTGCATAAAAAGCAGTGGATTAATTCAGCAGCAACACAGAGATGCATTCCCCTTATCAAGATGTAAATATAGATAATCCACTAGCATTTCCAGAACTGAATGTGTTCTTAAACCAGGCCTGAAGCCATCCTGAGAAGAGTAAAGGGAAGATGTGTTACTCAGATAACCCTAGAATTGCTTTGCTCTAAAGGTTGCTCTAGTTGCTCTACTCTAATTGCTTTGCTCTAGTCCCCTGTGCAAGCACCGGGTCAATACTGACCCATGGGGTGACATCATATCACGACATTTACTAGGCAGACTGTATTTATGAGGTGGTTTGCCATTGCCTTCCCCAGTTGTCTACACTTTACCCCCAGCAAGCTGGGTACTAATTTTACCAAACTCAGAAGGATGGAGCCAGCTACCTGAAACTGACTTCCATAGGGATAGCAGAGCTTTGACTGTAGTACTACAGCTTACCACTCTGCGCCACGAAGCTCCTGTACCTGCTCAAAAATCTTAAGGGTTAGAGGTCTACAGTTAGCCATAAGAACATAAGAAAAGCCATGCTGGATCAGACCAAGGCCCATCAAGTCCAGCCGTCTGTTCACACAGTGGCCAACCAGGTGCCTCCAGGAAGCCCCCAAACAAGACAACTGCAGCAGCACCATCCTGCCTGTGTTCCACAGCACCTAATATATTCGGCATGCTCCTCTGATCCTGGAGAGAATACGTATGCATCATGACTAGTATCTATTTTAACTAGAAGCCATGAATACCCCTCTTCTCCATGAACATGTCTACTTCCCTCTTAAAGCTTTCCAAGATGGCAGCCATCACCACATTCTGGGGTAGGGAGTTCCACAATTTAACTATGTGTTGTGTGAAGAAATACTTCCTTTTATCAGTTTTGAATCTCTCACCCTCCAGCTTCAGCAGATGACCCTACATTCTAGTATAATGAGAGAGGGAGAAAAGCTTCTCCCTGTCCACACTCTCCAAACCGTGCATAATTTTATAGACCTCTATCATGTCTCTCCTTAACCGCCTTCTTTTCAAGCTAAGCAGCTCTAAGTGTTTTAACTGCCTCATAGGGCAGTTGCTCTAGTCCCTGATCATTTTGGTTGCTTTTTTCTGCACCTTCTCAAGCTCTGCAATATCATTTTTTAGATGTGGCGACCAGAACTGCACACAGTTTTTCAGGTGTGGTCCCATCATAGATTTGTACAAGGGTAGTATGATATCAGCAGTTTTATTCTCTATTCCTTGTCTAATTATGGCCAGCATTTTCTTCTCCAGGGAAGGCTTTTTCAAAAGTGATCCAATCACAGGCTCTTTAAGAGGGTTAAGGAAAGCCCCCCTCAGTAAAGCATTCACGATTGTCACTACTAGAGACCTTAATACCTCCTTACAGGATTTTACCAACCAGAAAGAACATGGATCTGAACTACAGGTGATTCAGTCAACATCGTTCATAGAGATCAGATAGAAAAAAACCATGAAGCTGACTAGACAGAGTTAGAGACACCGCCTAATTAATGGCTTTAAATGTGATAAGAGAAACTAATTACTAATAAACTTACAGCTAACTTAAACCATGCAAGAGAGAGACTTGTATCCAAGATCTTGTACAACTCCCAAAAGCATATGTGGGCTGGGAATGTGGTAGCCCAAAAGGAAAGATGCTCAGATAGAGAGGTGTGGTACAGAAACCTGGATAGATCGATAGTGGTTGTTTAGAATACCTCAATCATAGCCCAGGTGTTAATGTTTAACTGTTGAAGGAATACACACCAAGTCCCTACTCTGAGTGAATGTTGAAACACATGGTAAAAAGTATCCATGTCACTCAAATGCCTCTCTGATTAGGGGCCAAAATGGATGGTTAGTGTGAAGTTCTGTAGGAGAACACCACAAGAACGTCTTGCATACTTGGCTACAAGGAGTGGCTGCATTTTTGTTGCCTTTGTGCCATGTTCTTTGCCATGGGACAAGTCCTGTATGTAGTTTATTCTGTTTTGTCTGCACATCGAATGCTTTGTTTCCTAATACATTGTTACTTTTCTTATTATCTGTCTAGATATCTATCTACCCATCCGTTAGACTTCTATTTCACCCTTCCTCCAAGGAACTCCCAGTGTCACATGTGATTCTCTCCCCCCCCCCATTGCAATATTCCTCTATGAGGCTGAGAGACTGATTTATCCAAGGTCACCCAGGGAGCTTCATGTTGGAGTCCAGGCTTGAAGCCAGGTGTTCCTTGTCTTAGCTCAGAACTGTAACTACTGTACCACACTGGCTTTTATGCAGCGTACTTTGTGAACCATGCACATCAAACAAATTGTGTGGGTTTTTTTTAAAACCACCTTATATTTGAACAGTCAGATGCAAGACTATTGAACATAGGGCTACATTTATATAGAGTTTTTGGAAGGAGGGCGGTTTGAAGGGCCTGAAGAAAAAGGTTTGGAGAGGATTTTGCAACCAATAACCATGGGAGGGCTACAGAAGAGGAAAAACATTCTTCACAGCTGAAACTGGGGAACAGAAGTGGACATGTGTATATATATATATCTTAATTAAAGCCATGATAAAAGGAAACAAGACTGTGACTGGGGTGGAAGGATTCAAAAGTATAGTGTAGTGGTTAAGAGCGGCGGACTCTAATCTGGTGAACCGGGTTTGAGTCCCCATTCCTCCACATGCACCCTCCTGGGTGACCTTGGGCTAGTCACAGTTCTCTCAGAACTCTCTCAGCCCCATTTATCCCACAAGGTGCCTTTGTGTGTGTGGCTGGTGGTGGGGAGATGATTGTAAGCTGCTTTGAGACTCTTTAAAGGTAAAGAAAAATGGGGTATAAAAACCAACTCTTCTACATATTCATAATAACGCTTGCTTGGTATCTTGGTACCTGTAAGTCCCACTGAATAGACTGTCTTAGGACTCTTGTAGGTTATCCGGGCTGTGTAACTGTGGTCTTGGTATTTTCTTTCCTGACGTTTCGCCAGCAGCTGTGGCAGGCATCTTCAGAGGAGTAACACTGAAGGACAGTGTCTCTCTGTAACACTGTCCTTCAGTGTTACTCCTTTGAAGATGCCTGCCACAGCTGCTGTCAAAACATCAGGAAAGAAAATACCAAGACCACGGTTACACAGCCCGGATAACCTACAAGAACCAATGAACTCTGACCGTGAAAGCCTTCGACAATATTTTGTCTTAGGACTGTTTGCTTGATTGCCTGGTTTAAAATTCAGTAGAAATGTCCATTGGGGAGGGATTCTCAGCTGGAGCTGGTCCAGGCACAGTGGAGGGGATGACTCTCTGCTTCCTGTCTTCCTTCTGATGGCTTTACAGTTGGCAGTTGAAGTTGAGAATGAAGGAGCTCTCATCTGGAGTTCAGTCCAGGCACAATACAGTCCAGGCTGCTTCCTGTCTTCCCTCTGATGGTCTCATTAATGGAAGTGGAAAAGAGGGAGCTCTCAACGAGAGAGTTGCCAGGCGTGATGAAAGGGTGCATGGCTACTTCCTTCTGATGACGTCATAGACAGGAGCTCTCAGCCAGAGTTGGAACCAGGCATGACTGAAGGCTTCTTACTGTTTCTTGTCTTCCCTCTTGAGATTTAACATGGAGCCCGGATTAGAAAGCAGGATGGAGTTCTATCCATGTAGACATTCTAGGATTGCCCACTGTGGATTGGAAAATTACTGGAGATTTTGGGGTGCAGGCTAGGGAGGGCAGGGACCTCCAAGGGGTATAATGCCATCGAATTATAATGCCAACCTTGAAAGCAGCCATTTTCTCCCAGGGAATTGATCTATGTAATCTAGAAGTTAACTGTAATCCAAGGGGATCCCCAGGTCCCTCCTGGAGGTTGGCAACCCCAAGACATTCTGTAATTGCAGGAGAACAGGGTTCCTAATTCAGGTTGGAGCTCTTCCATGGAGTATACTGCCTCAGTTAATCCAAACTGATGAATGTCCCTTAACAGGTTGGTTTGCTTGTGTCGTAACCAAGACATCAATTATTGACCTGTTCGTTCCACAGCTGTCCAGAAACTCCCTTGCTCCAGGCTAAGTATACTACTGCATACCAAAGTCTGCAGAGGAGCAAATGACTTAATAACACCCTGATGAAATGTGGGTACTCTCTCTTTCTTCTGCCCTCTTTCCCTTTCTTCCTTTGAGCTCCCTTCAGCTCTCTGAGAAGTACAAGACAGATAGAAAAAAAAAGAGCAAAGTCCCTAATGGGATTTAGAAGTTTGCGCCTTCTTGGCCATGTTTATTTTCACACACCCTGGTGCTTTGGCCACAGGTTTTATGAGACAAGGGATGTCATCTGTTCGATGCCTCGTCTTTCAACACTGGGCGGGCTCTTACAATGAGCGTTGCACAAGGCCTTTCCAATTGAAACCACCACTTCACACACCTATAGAAGAAAACCTGCTTGCACAGTTCAGTTCTGTGTTTGTTCCATTTTCCACCTGACTTGTTTTATTCTATGCTGTGGTCATAAGGAGAGCATAAATAGCACTGCACACAAACTCCCCTTAAGGCAAATTGAACACTTCCACTGAACACTTGTAACTAATCTTGTGTTTGTTCTTGCAAGGAGATTAGCACAATAGGAAAAAAGGGGGCGAAAACAGAGTCTTGTATTAGGTTTGGAAAATGGTATTTGTTCACGTGAAGTTGTCGGTGACCTTGGTCATTTTATGCCCTCTCCTATAGCTATTCTATTCGGGTTGTCAGGAGCTACCAGGTTGGCACATATCTCACAATGTTGTTTCTTAGAAAACAGAAACATAGAGCTGGAAGGGACCTCAAGGGTCATCTAGTCCAACCCCCTGCACAAGGCAGGAAATTCACAACTACTCCCCCCCCCCCACTCTCCCAGTGACCCCTGCTCTATGCTCAGAGGATGGCAAAATTAAACCTCCAGGATCCCTGGCCAATCTGTCCTGGAGGGAAATTGCTTCCTGCCCCTAAAGTGGTGATCGGCATTACCCTGGGCATGTAAGAAAGGGCCACGAGAGCCAAGCCCAGGTTCATCCCTTCCTGCCTTTCCTCTCATGGTCTGCCTAAGTTCATGGAATCAGCATTGCTGTCAGATGGCCATCTTGTTGGCTTATTGGCCTTTGCCTGGGAAGTACTGTGGGTAGAGTTCTGTAGCAGAAACTGCTTTGTTGGGGTGGCGGTTTAAGGTGGGAACCGTGGACCTTCTGGCTTCCGCCCTTGTGGTTCTAGCTGGTCAGGACTTCAACAATAAACTAATCTATTGCCTTGCACATTGGTACTTGATCCTCTGAAGCTGGGCTGGTGTGTTTGGTTGTACTGAAGACATTTTTGCAGCACATAAACTCAACTTTACTTATTAATTTTAAAAATAAATTATTTCAGGGACCTGCTCAAGGAGGCTCACAAAATAAAGTGTTGCCATCAAGGCATACAGGCACAGCAAAACTATCCATAAACAAGAACAGCATAAAAACAAGCCAGGTGGACACACCATCAAAACATGAATTTCTTTCTTCAAATAAATCCTATGAATTGATAACATTGATACGCATCAGGGGCATTGGGAGAGTACATGAGTTGGCAGAAATTGACTGGAGCAGAATGGTGGGTGGCTAGTGGGGTGGCTCCAACCATCCTCCAAGTAGCCTTTCTCCAGCCTAAGAAGCCTTCCTCCAACTTAAGTGGCTCTTTCTCCAACAGAAGAGATGGAAGATGGAAGAAGGCTCCTTAGTTTGTAAGAGAGCTTCAAACCTGAGCCAAAATGAATGGTGAGGTATACATATTTTAATTGATTGACTGATTATCTTTGCTCACTGGACTGATAGGATGGGGTAGGATCCACCCCAGAATATCTGCGTACTTGAATGTGGAGGGTTTCTTGCTCTTTGATCAGTCAAGGCTGAGCTTTCCGGGAAGCAGCATTTGAGACATATAGTAAGTTATACAAGACAGTCTGTGCATGCCAAAGTCCAGTAGGTAGGTGCAACCCTGCCTATTCCTGTTCATACTTCTTGTTCATCTGATCTTTTCCCTGTCTTTAATAATGATCCCCTTGACCAATGATCATCCATCCCTGACCTGGATGGCCCAGGCTAGCCTGATCTCGTCAGATCTCAGAAGCTAAGCAGGGTGAGCCCTAGTTGGTATTTGGATGGGAGACAACCAAGGAATACATCAAGGAATTGCACTGAATTTCTCTGATGCTGCTGCCTCGGTCACCCTGTGTGGTTGTTAGGCTCGTTGTCACACCCAGCCACCTACTAAGATGCACATGCACACTGTTACAAGTGGGGTTTGGACATAGTGGCACAATCTCTGAGTAAGAGTCAGCAGACATTGGCTGGGATAGTTAAGGACATAGACATCCAGAAGTCAGTAGCTAGTCACAGATATCAATTGCATACCTATTGGCATTTCAGCAATAATCATTGGAATGCTGTTGTGCAATTGCAATGCTTCTTGACACTTGACACTGAGAGACACTGTCCTTCAGTGTTACTACTCTGAAGATGCCTGCCACAGCTGCTGGCGAAACGTCAGGAAAGAAAATTCCAAGACCACCGTTACACAGCCCGGATAACCTACAAGAACCAATGAACTCTGACAGTGAAAGCCTTCGACAATATTTTTGAAATGCTTCTGTTCCTATATTACGAACATAAGAAAGGCCATGCTGGATCAGACCAAGGTCCATCAGATCCAGCAGTCTGTACACACAGTGGCCAACCAGGTACCTCTAGGAAGCCCATGAACAAGACAACTGCAGTATTATTGTCCTGCCTGTGTTCCAAAGCACCTAATATAATAGGCATGCACATCTGATCCTGGAGAGAATAGGTATGCATCATGAGGGTTACTTGTATGTCCATGACGTGTAGATGAATATCTTCTAATTGTATGTTGTATCATTTCATATCAAATAGCCAGTCCTGTGTGTCTTCTGAAGCAGGTGTGTATATTATGTGCTTGCTTACTTCGTTTATAATCTGCCTTTCTCATAGGGACTCAAAGCAGATTATACAACTAGCCAGTTCAATAACTGTATAAAACAAACAAGCAACAGTGAATAAATTTGGATTACAAAATTAGAGAACAATGCACTAAAAGCAATATAATACATATCCTAAAACAGTATAATGCAAACAAATAATTCAACAGAGCTGAACTCCAAAAATGGAGAACAATCCAATGAAACAGTGTAAAATATACAAGGAACTAAGCAGTGGAAGCCATTCAGTTATCATCAGGTACTGCATGGTGGCTCCATTCATTCATTGATTTGCTGAAAACAGTAATATCCCACATTTCTGTCCAACAGGACACCGTAAGGTGACTAACAACAATTTAAAAAATCTTATTAAAATCAACCTAAAATCAAATTATTGAATATTCAAAAATTCTCCACCCCTAGAGACACTGACGGTGAGCCTGAAACGTCAAGAATGACAACTCCATATGTATACATGTCCACTTACAAAACAGTAACTTACAAAGGGAAGGCAGAAAAAATAGTAAATTGATAACTTGTAGATTATTATTAGTATTTCCATTTATAAGCCACCTTTCTCACTGAGACTCAAGGCGAATTACAAGTATGAAGAATATATGTTGGTTTTTATATGCCAACTTTCTCTACCACTTAAGGAAGAATCAAACCAGCTTACAATCATCTAGGTAGGTGGAGCTGAGAGAGCTCTAAGAGAGCTGTGACTAGCCCAAGGTCACCCAGCTGGCTTCATATGTAGGAGTGTGGAAACCAATCCGATTCACCAGATTAGCATCCGCCACTCATGTGGAGGAGTGGGGAATCAAACTCGGTTCTCCAGATTAGAGTCCACCGCTCCAAACCACCACTCTTAACCACAATACCACGCTGGCTCTCTGATTTAAAAAAAAAACATTTCAGTCAATGACTGTGCAATCCTAAGGGGGGTACTTATGGCAGGCTGGGGGATGCTTCCCTGGACTGCCTCAAGTCATGCTTTCCTGGACTGCCTCATAGTTAGGGTTGCCAACTCCCAGGTGCTAGCTGGAGAGCTCTTGCTATTACAACTAATCTCCAGCTGGTAGAGATCAGTTCACCTGGAGAAAATGGCCGCTTTAACAATTGGACTCTATGGCATTGAAGTCCCTCCCCTCCCCAAACCCCACCCTCCTCAGGCTCTGCCCAAAAAACCTCCCGCCAATTGCAAAGAGGGACCTGGCAACCCTACTCATAGTGTTACTGTGAGGGTAAAATGGAGAATCGTGTGCACCATCTGGCCCTTCTTGAGATTTAAATAAAACAATACTTAAAATTTAAACTGCTTTCAGTGATCATAATGCAGTGTTTCTCTATGTGCTCTGTGGCTGTATACCATACATGTGGTACGTTGCCAGACTGTTAATTCCATTCAGTAAATTGGGATCAGTGTGCCCTTTTTCTTTACTCGTGGTATAAGTGATGGTTAATTGGACAATCAAGGGATTCCGTTCAGTACTTGACTTGCAAGGTTTGCAAGAGCTACTTAGCTCAAAACCACTCAGATTAAAATTAGTAGGTTTGAGTTCTGATCTGCCATCGGGTCTGTGCACATGGATTCTCTTTAACACTTGGAACTCAGTTAACAGTTCTGGAAAAAGCAAACTCCTGAAGCAGGCCTCCGAGCACTTACAATGTCTGGCTGCCTACCAGCTTGCAAAAAAACCAACAGCTCTTGCGAGCTTTACAACAAACATTGCACAATTCCCCAGTCTCTTGTGTGGAGCAGAGGAGCATTCTCCTTCTGAAGGATGTGCTGTTTCTGTCTGTGACTACTTAAATATACATTGCAGCAGACTCAGTTTATTTCTTCGTTCCTAAAGACAGAGCGCCTGCAATCCCAGAGAGGGGGGGGGGATTAAAACGAGATGAAAGCCTGAAAATACAGCACATGGAGATGGTTTCACGAATGCCAGAATCCCACAGGTGCAGTTGTCTATGAAAGGTTAGGGATGTGCTACTTCAAGTTCACAAAACATATGGCAGCGATTACAAATGATTAAAACTTAATTCACATTTTCCAGCTAAGGATGAGAGGTACATAACCTGTATCTCCAGTCTGTGACTGGATCTCAGACGGCAATGGACCTCCCACTGTCTGCTCACTCCACCGCCACTCAACAGACTAGCAGGGAGAAATGGATGTGGAAATCGTTGTCACACCAACAGTACGTTGTTGCTTCTGGTGCAAACCTGGAAGCGACATCACCATGTCGGTGTGGTGCTCTAGGATTCACCCAAAACATGTAAGATCCAGGCTATGGTTGGAAAACACATGATGCAGCAACCCTACTGAAGCTAAGGAGGTCTGGTTCTGGCCAGTGCTTGAATAGGATACCTCTTGAAAACCCCTGTGTATGCCATTCTGAGTTTAAATTGAGGCAAATCATGAGAGGGGAGGGCAGGAAGGGTTGTGTCAGTGCTTGGCTCTGGTGGCCCTTTCTTACATGCCAACCAAGGGTAATGCCAAATGCACTTTGGTGTCAGGAAGCAATTTCTCTCCAGGCCAGATTGACCAGGGATCCTGGAGGGTTGTTTTTGTTTGTTTGTTTTGCCATCTTCTGGGCATGGAGGAAGAGTCACTGGGGGTGTGGAGCGTAGTTGTGAATTTCCTGCATTGTGCAGGGGGTTGGACTCGATGACCCTGGAGGGCCTTTCGACCTCAATGTTTCTATGATTCTAATAGGGAAGAAAGAAGCTATAAATGTAATAAATAAGGAAGTATGTACATTGTTTGCCCTGACCTGGATGGCCCAGGCTAGCCTGATCTCGTCAGATCTCAGACGCTAAGCAGGGTCAGCCCTGGTTAGTATTTGGATGGGAGACCACCAAGGAATACCGGGGTTGCTGTGCAGAGGAAGGCACTGGTAAACCACCTCTGTTAATCTCTTGGCTTGAAAACCCCAAAAAGGGGTCGCCATAAGTTGGCTGCGACTTGACGGCACTTTACACACATTCATATACATTGTTTGGCCTTGTGAAAGCATAAACTGTAAATATTTGATAGTTAAGTAGGTTCATGATGAGACAAAGTTCAGCAAGTATAATTTTTTTCTTGTCATGGGAAAAAAACATGATTAGGCTTACCATCTCTTGCGCTGTGGTGAGAGACCTGCTTTCTGCCTGTGTCCCCACCGCCACCTGGCAGGCTGATGGAAGAAAAATGGGCAGGCAGGGGGACAACACACAGGAAAAGCACCAACACTGTTGCACCAACATCGTTACACCAACAGTGTGCTGTCACTCCCAGCATAAACCTGGAAGTGAAATCACAACATCGGTATAGTGCTCTAAGATTCACCCCAAACTGCATGGTAAAACCATAGAGTTTGAAGGATCCTTCAATATCATACCAATGCCGTGGCATCACTTCTGGGTTTGCGCCGGAAGTGATGTCACACCTTTGGTGCACTGTCATCCCCCCCCATCCCCATCCCCATCCCTCTTCTGCTGGTTGCCTGTCAAATAGTTGGCAACCCTGACCATGCTAGGTAATATTTTCTCCACCAAACACATATTAAAGACAAAGGATGTTTTCTTCAAAATGTTAACTGGAAAGCATTAGGGGGTCACTTGAGTAAACAGAACAATGGTCTTAAACCTGAAGGCTTGTTGTGGACTCACTGGTGGCTTCGGATAGATACAGTCTGGCCTTGATTTCTCATCTGCAAACCGGGTTGCCAACAGGCTTGGAGAAGAATATCTTGGCCCAATAGAGGCTTACTGTGTGGAAGTAGGGGAGGGGCTGTGGCTCAGTGGTAGAGCATTTGTTTGATGCATTCTTGTTCTTTAAGGCATCTTTGGGCTTATTCTGCTTGTTTAGTGTATCTTGGCACTTGGTTTAGACTTGTACTGTGCATTCTTCCACTTCAATTAACTTAACCAAGTTTCCACACCCAAGTAATTGCCTCTCATAGCACGCACCTATCTCTCTCTCTTTGCTCCCCTTTCCATTCTTGTCCCTTTTTCTCAACACCCTCTGATCATTCATGACTCATTGTACACCATTGCTGGACTTCAGAGTCCTGTTGGATATTCACACATGCTGAGGTAGTCTATTCTGGATGACACCAACCTTCAGGAAGAAAGCCAATTTTACAGCTGGAGGGGAAGCTCATTTTTGCACCTGTGACTCAATCCGCTCAGAGGTGCTACATTTAAAGTCTTGATGGCAGCAATTGATTCAATGCTTATCATTTTTCTAGTGTGCTGTAGATCTTTGTCCTATGAGGAATTTAAGGCTTGATATTTGGGTGCATCTAGGTTCTAGCTCTTTTCTTCTTCTTCTTCTGTGCATTAAGATTTTATCAAATATTCCTAAATAAGGGCCTGGTACAGCACTGGGAACCAGGCCAGGGTAGAGTCTAGAGGGCTGGGGTGAGGTGTGTGTTCACATTCCTGCTGAGCTGTGAAGTTCACCGGGTGACCTTGAGTAAGTAATATATGTCAGCCCAACCCCGTTGGGTTGCTTTGAGGTTAAATCCTATCCCAACTACTTGGAGAAACAGGCAGAATGCAATTGTTAAGAAACTGTCAGCAATTCTATGTATAAACTGTCTTTTAAAGGCAAATCTCCTTTACTAGAGTTTCCATAGAAGGATTAGCTCAGGTATTGCACAAGCATGCCATAATAGAGTTTGGGTGTAATGTTCCCATCTTGAGTAAAAGACCATCTTGTACAGTTTAAGATTTCAGTGAGGCGACATGTCCTACAAAACAGTTTAGAGTTACCAGCAGGCCTCAAGAAAAAATGTCCTGTCCCTTTAACAGAGGCTTGATGTGTACAAATGGGCAGCTTAAAGGCTTCATTCCATCAAGGTACAACATCGCCTGGTAAATACGTTTCTATTCAAGGGATGTTGCCAACTGCCTGGAGAAAAATGTCCCGTTCCTTTAATTAGGGTTGCCATTTCAGGATTGGGACATTACTGGAGATTTGGGGATGAAGCCTGGGCAGGGTGGATTTTGAGGTGGGGAGTGACCTCGGTGGGATACAGTGCCATAGAGTCCGCCCTCCAAAGCATCCATTTTTTCCAGGGGACCTCCGCAGTGTGGAGACCAGTTATCATTCCAGGAGATCCCCTGGCCTCACCTAGGGAGGTTGGCAACCCCACCTTTCATAGAGATTTATTTACCAGGTGATGCTACTACCTCCACACCATGAGAAGCTTCAGCTGACCATTTCCACACCTCACGTCTCTATTAAAGAGACATAACATTTTTTTCCAGGCCTCTGGAGAAACCCTGAGGGAGGTACTGTCAGGCCTTTGCCCATTAGCAGGCTCTTGACATGAGTTAGGCCAGTTTCTGGCTACACGTCAAGTCCTTGGTTCTCATGCCTGTAAACGTCTGTGTACAGTTTTGCTCGTCCTGTTTTCCACAGTTGCGCTAATGTTTAGTCTTCCTTCCCGGGAATCCCTTATCTCGGGGTTGCTTAGCCATGTTTACCTTCGCAGCCTGTAGTGCTTTTAAACATGTAACCTGCCTATGTTCTCCATTACCAGCCTCACCTGCCGGTGGGCAGTCAGCTCTTAAATCTGCCTTTTGCTCCCAATAAAGTAATACTGCTTCAGATCTACCTGTCTGGATGAGTTTGCTTATGGGATGCTAGGGACAGACGCCTGATCCTTACAGGTACTTGAGAATGAACAACAGCAGTCTAAGATATTTGGGTTGTTTAATATGTTGGTTTCTTAATATTCCCACACACAGACACACCGCTGTAGGCATCCAAGGTGGCTCACAGTAATAATAAAAACTAAAAAGATTTGGGGAGGGACTGTGGCTCAGTAATAGAGCAACTGCTTGGCATGCAGAAGGTCCCAGGTTCAATCCCCGGCATCTCCAGTTAAAGGGACTAGGCAGGTAGGTGATGTGAAAGACCTCAGCCTGAGATCCTGGACAGCCGCTGCCGGTCTGAATAGACAGTACTGACTTTGATGGACCAAGGGTCTGGTTCAGTATAAGGCAGCTTCAAAGCTTCCACCTCTCCATCATTTTGGAGATAGCATAAGACAAAATTTGTTAGAACGTCATTTAGGGGCTAACACATGTAATGGCCTCTGTTGGTTTCCTGCATCTAAAAGATGACCGGCATCATGTTCTCCTGCAGATATTTTAGGCTGTTTTTTCCCTCAGAATTTTGAAGATAATGTATTGTTGTTGTTATTCCCGTTTGGTTTCTGGCTTGGGAGAAATGCAGGTTTACAAATATTATAAATGATTAAAGAACCTTTTTGACCTGTTTTGTTTTCAGTCCCCCTCAGAAGTGCTGTCCTAAACAGAGTTATGCCCTTCTTAATCTATTGAAGTCAATAGGCTTAGAAAGGTGTATCTCTGATTAGGGATGCTACTGTAAGTGTGTTTTCACAAAATGAAGAAATAAGCCCAAATCTGGAAATGTTGTTGGAAAAATATTGCACCACTGTGTTTTCTTCCTACTAGAAAAGTGTTCATGTTCTGAACAATCTTTTGTAGAAGATTTAAGATGGCACGTGCTCATTTATTCATTTATTCCTCTCTAACATGAAGTCCTGTTTTGAGGTAAATTCAGTGCTGGGATTTCTCTTCTGTCAGCCCATGAATTTTTCATAGGGTTCTGTGTGCTGAGCTGTCAAACCTACAAATGCACTTTGAATCTTTAATATGGGAGTATGTTTTTAGTCCCCAGGGGAATGAGGAAAATGGCTCCTGCCAAAGGAGGTCTAATAAAATTTGTCAATTGGTCAGTCTGGGGAAAGCATGCTTAGAATTAATTTTTAAAAAAATCCAAGCTTGATGGCAAACCATTTCTCAGTTTTTATATGGAAAAGCATTGGGCTGGGTTATATGCAGTACTGTCGGAGGCAGGTTTTCCCCACCTCCTTCTTCCCTCAGTAGCTGTCTGCAAGAACCAAAAAGGCAATGCCAGGGGTTCAAAGGCTCACAAGAAGTGAGATGCCTGTATGTAAGGAGGAAGTCGAAATTGCCCCTCTTGCCTCTTGCATCAGCAGAGCCCCTACCAGAAGCAAAAGTATTTTTGCACCAGTGGAAAGGAAGCGTAGCATCCAACCAAGGGTTTTGAAAGCACTCCCATGTGGTAAAATGATAAGTTTCTTCCCACTGAGGGCAGAGTTTACCAAAGCAGGAATTCTTTTTTAAAACTGATATAACTGGAAAACTGCACATACACATTCATGTTTGATGAATACTCGCATATCTATTTTGCAGCATGTGCAGATTAGCTAGGTTCATACTGGTCATGCTCAACAGTACCCTCCCTTCAAAATCCTGATTATTTTAGGCCCATGTGGAAGAAAATAAACTGACACTACAACTGTGAAAATTTAGAGGAAGGGCAGATATGCAGGAGAACTGTGCCCAAACCAATTCCAATGCTTGTGGATCGACTGGCAAGAAAATCAGGATTAACGATCCTGTGGAAAACTAAGGTTGCCAACCTCCAGGAACTAGCTGGAAATCTCCTGCTATTACAACTGATCTCCAGCCAATAGAAATCAGTTCACCTGAAGAAAATGGTTGCTTTGGCAATTGGACTCTATGGCATTGAAGTCCCCCCTCCCCAAAACCCACTTTTTTCAGGCTCCACCCCAAAAACCTCCTGCCAGTGGTGAAGAGGGACCTGGTAACTCTAAGAAAAACATTTATTCCTGTACTTTAAAACTATTACCCCCTGTTTTTCTGTGGGCACTGGCCTCCAAGGTGGCCTGTAATCAGATTAAAATAAAATTAATTCATATTAAATTTAAATCAGATTAAAATATGAATACATTTTAAAATATGAATACATTTTAAATTACAGCAACAACAAAGGAGCTAACAGATCCAGAGACTGCCAAAGGCATATTTGCCCTGCTGACACACATTCTATCAGTGCCTTTCTTTTAACATGGAGCTCCAGGCAGTACATGTAGGATTCCCAGATTCCTCCCACTCAGGAGGTGACCAGTCTCAGATCCTCTTAGTTTTAGCACATTTGCTATATCATGTGCTTACTCGTACTGTGGTATGTGTATGGTTGATGTGGCTTTCCCAGAAGTGATACCTATGCGGGAAATTGTCATTACCAGAGACAGGTTCTAACTCACAGAGTGCTTTTATTATAGCACTACTTTCACAGGTGAAAATTGACATAGTGACTCTCCCACCCCAAACATCACACCAGCAAGTCTGCTAAGAGTTTAAATTTGCTTTCAAATACATTCATGTAGCCAGCAAGAGAGAGATTTTTACACAGATGTGGACAATGTGAGCCATAATTGAGCAATGCTCAAATCTTGTAATAATCAAATAAAAAATCTACAACACAATACTGCCTTGTTTAAAGCCTATTAAAACATCTTTCCAAAAAGCACCTACAAATTCACTATAGATAGGGTTGCCAACTCTGGGTTTGGAATTACCTGGAGATTTGAGGGTGGAGCCTGGGAAAGTGGGGTTTAGGGAGGGGAGGGACCTTGGTGGGGTATAATGTCATGCAGTCCACCCTCTAAAGCAGCCATTTTCTCCAGGAGAAGTGGAATAAATATTTTAAATATATAAATAATAAATGAATAAGTTATTCACGTAGTTTGGAAATCAGTTGTAATTCCAGAAGATCTCCAGCCCCAATCTGGAGGTTATTTATTATTATTAACCCATCTGGAGGTTGGCAACCCTACCTGTAGTTAAAAGCTTGGTTGAAAAGGAACATTTACAACATCTCTGGAAACAGAGTAGATGCTTTCTTCACTTATGCAGGGAGTCATTTCTGAAAATTGTGACCTTCATACTGAAATTAATAATTGTACAGTGCCTGTGGGGGGGGTGCTTAAAAATATAATATTTAAAAATTAACAGAAAAATTTTAATGGCTACATTTTCAGGCCAAAATGGTCATGTGAACGGACTGTAAAGAACAGTGTCATTTTTAGTATTTAAACCAAGTGGGACGTAAACATGGATTGTTTTTGTGTGTGTAGATATTTTAGATAATGTAAATGCAGATGTCAGACCAGGAAGAGGAATCTCATATTGTCATGGCTTAATTTATCATCTAAAAAGTGCATTAGAAAAATATAGGTATAATGTATGTATTTACTAAACTATTCTCTGCTTTTCCAGTTTGTTAAGCAATCACAACCATCAAATTAACAATCCAAATTAAACAAGGAACAATGTAGCATTTCAAAGGACACTTTTCTGAGAGTAAACCCCATGACTTCTGAGTAGTCCTGTTTAGGACTGTTGTCTTAAAGTGGCAACAAAGCACTGTTGACAGTAGATTAAAACATCGGTATAAGCAGCAAGTAAGCAATTAATCATAGGATTGCTGTCAGGGATAAGATCAATTAACAACAACCCGATCAACCAAAAGCTCCATGGAATGAAACCAAAGCATGTTCCCCTAATGCAAAGGTGGTACCAGGTGAACTTTGCAGCAGATCATATTTTGATGATGTAATAGTATTACAAAAAACACTGTATTGCCTAGCATATCTGCACTACTTCTGCAGGTAGGAAGACCTGAACAAATGAGCTGGTTCATGTGAGAGTAGAAAGTCTTTCAGATTAAGTGCAGATACATGCAAGTGTTTCAACCATTGCCCGTTAGGTTTAGAGAAGGGGCCCATTTTAGATAAAAGATTCAGTTCCTTTAAGATACAATTTGCTTTTAACTTTGAAGAGAAAAGGCCTATCTGCCAAACCACACAAGGCATATGATCTTGGGTTGGGACCTGCAAACATATATTCTATCAGTCAACAGTTCCATTTTTAAAGGAGAAAAAATGTCATTGGGTACTTCTGTCCAAATTACATAAGGCAAGCTAAGTTTGGGCTCCTTTTAAGAAATTAGGCATATCATGACCGGTTCTCCCATTAAAACTGCTTTCCCCATAACAAGTGGGTTTATTTAGAGCAGATTAAAAAAAAATCCTGGCTAGATGGAATTGCTGGCATGTTAACTCAGACATTTTGAACACATTTGTCTGGAAGAATAAATAAAGTTCAAGAGTTCAAATGCTAAGCTAGGGTTGCCAACCTCCAGGTACTAGCTGGAGATCTCCCGCTACTATAACAGATCTCAAGCCGATAGAAATCAGTTCACCTGGAGAAAATGGCCGCTTTGGCAATTGGACTCTATGTAGTTGAAGTCCCTCCCCTACCCAAACCCTGCCCTTTTCAGGCTCCACCCCAAAAACCTTCTGCCGGTGGTGAAGAGGTACCTGGCAACCCTATGCTAAGCCTATTCCATCTGTGCTGAGTTTTTGTTTTTTGTTTGTTTGTTTGTTTGTTTTTGCTGCAGAAGCTGAGCAACTAAACAGAACCAACCTAATCTCATCATGACTTGTCTCAAGGCATAAATATTTTATATCTAAATATAATACACCAACTTTTTGAACAGTACGCTGGGAAAGATATAGTCATGAAATAGACAGTTGCTTAATACAGTCTATACCTCTTGAGGGGTAACGGAGCATAGACTGCCTGGCTCCAAATTAGTGCTTTGCTTTCATATATATATATATATATACTATCTGTGGGTTTTTCCTCCAGTGTATCACTTTGTGAACTTGGTATAATTTAATACACAGTGTTACATTATGCATTAATATCCACAGGTTCCCACGGAACTCATTGCCAGTAACTGTGCCTGAAATGTAAATATATACCGTATTGGATTGATGCTATCAAACCACAGGATACCCAGAAATATTAGTGGAAAGACAGAAATTCTAAATGTGCTGCTATTTTCTTTTCTAAAGCTGTGTCATCTTGGCAGCTCCTTCTACAGAGATGTGTGCCAGGTAGAATTACCAAATTGGAGGATCATGCACCTGAATAGATGCACAGGAAGCAGAGGCAAATTCAGTAGGTGGGAGCTTTCTCATCAGTCCAGCACTACGATATGAGAAGCTAAATTTGCTGAAAACCTCTCTTCTGCTGTATTAACGGCTCAGGAATTTCATTCCATATGAGATTTAGTAACTCTCAATGCAGGTTTGGTTAGTGTGGTATAGTGGTTAGAGTGTTGGACCACGCTTTGAAGAAGAGTTGAAGAAAAATTGGTTTTTATACCCCACTTTTCTCTACTCTAAGGAGTCTCAAAACCGTTTACAATCACCTTTTTTTCACTTCCCCACAACAGGCACTGTGTGAAGTAGGAGGGACTGAGAGAGTTCTGAGAGAGAACTGTGACTAGCCCAAGGTCATATATAAAAAAAACATGGCCAGGGATGGTTTATCCATTTTGTGCATTCTATAACCAAGAGCCTTCTTTATTCCAGATTAGTCTATAATGAGTCATCACTTGCTCCATGGAAGGCACTGTCAATATGATGTATAGCTTCCACTTTCTACCAGAAATAAATGTTAACATTAAAAGTAAACAAGAGCAAGTGTACTTCAGTGGGCATCCTATTGGAACTTGGATGGGGGAGACTTGGCTTCAAATCTCTGTGCAGCCATAGACACTCCTTGGACAAGTCATACCAAATTTTGATTTCCAGAAGATTCTGCAGCCTGAGTAGGGATATGGCTGAGCAGTGCAGAACCTGGGAAGTGATGGATTTAGATGGGGCAGGAGAAAGGTGGCACATGAGTTAGTGAGCAAAATTTTTAAGAAGTTGTCAGGCTCATTCTGAAGTCATTTGCCTGAACACAGTTTCCATGATCGAAGCAGAAAAATAATAAACAGTTGACAAATGCAACAGATAACTTTTTCCTCAGGGCCAAAATTGGCACTGTGTGTGAAGATTTGTGAATAGATCTCCTGGAGGAATACTAAGGGTTAAAGCAGGGGTGGGGAACGTCAGGCCCGGGGGCCGTTTAAGGCCCACGAAATCATTTGGTCTGGCCCTTCATGGGTCCTGGCAGATCTCTAGCTGAGAAGAATCTAAGACTGGCGATCCACCCTCTCCCTCTGACAGGAATAGCCTCTATTCAAGGCAGATGTGAGTTTGCCGAGAAAAGGAACCTTTTCCCCCTTTGCTGAAGAGTCGTTAGCTATGGAGCTGCTAGGACTGCCCAAGAAACTGTGTTAACCCTTTCCCACCCGGGCCGTAGAGAAATGTATTCCCTCTGTACTACAAGAAGGCTGATGGTGGAAGTGGTGACAATGGAGGGGTTAAAGGGGGCAGGGCCAGAATGCGCAGGGGTGAGTTCTTAGCCAGTGTGTCCTCATTTCATCCTTGCAGGTGGAGGTAGCAGGAGCCGACTGTAGAATCCAGCCCTGACCATGCGGAGCAGGAGCAACTCCGGTGTGCGGCTGGATGGCTACGCCCGGCTGGTGCAACAGACCATCTTGTGTGGTTCTTTCCCCTCTAAGTCCTGCAAAAGATGCGTAGGGCAGGAAAGTGCTGAATCGGGGCGTTACTGGACTGGGCTCCTTCACCTACAAGCCCCATGTAGCTTGTCGCTCACTCCGTCTTGTATTTGCTGCCCTGCCTGAATTTCTCAGACCCAGGTGGGGATGGCAGAGCTCAAAAGCGAGTTGCTTTATGTGGCAGACACTTGGAGCCATCTCCGGTCGTGCCTCTTGGCTAAATGTTTGACCAAATATAGCAGGCTAATTTTTAAGTTGATAATTTTGTATGGCCTGTGAATGATGTTATGAATATCCAAATGGGCCTTGGTAGAAAAAAGGTTCCCCACCCCTGGCTTAAAGGGAAAAGGGATTCGTATCATGATCATGGCACTGGTAAAACCCTATCCCCCCCCCCCCATTTTCTGGATGTAAATTTCCCCCTCTACACCCCCCCCCCCATTTGCCCAGCGGAATAAATGTACAGGCACCCTTTGGGAATCTTTTATGTTTTTCCTTATAGCTCTTTTTAAATTTAAAAAAACACCGCCTCCACCAGTCATAGCTCCAGTCTGAACTGGATCCTTTGCAGTTGCCTTTAAGTTTAAAGCAGTGCTGGAAATCTGCTTACAAATCTCTCACTGGAGAGATCAGCCGAGAGATCTCTAGGATGGAGATCAGTTGTAATAGCGGGAGATCTCCAGCTAGTATCTGGAGGTTGGCAACCCTAGGACCGGGAGAGATCTCAAAAGCTTGTGTTATGGTATTAAAGCGTATTACATAGCTTTTGTTTTTGGATTTTAGTGTTGACCAACACACTTTACTCCATCCTTTCTCAAATCAGTGTGTGTATGCGCATTTGTATATCACACAGTACACTCAGCAGACAGAAGTGTTTTAGTAGGGAATCTGGATCTTGGGAGACCTGTGGGGCCTGAATGTGATAAATTTACATGGTGAAGGTGTGAGTCAGTCAGATCCACATGCTGGCTTCCTCTGGTCTTCTGGATCCTCCTTTTTGCAGAACGATTTGGCTTACTTCCCCTGTTAAGCACTCCCAATGCCAGAAACTTTACAGCTCAAATTACAACCACCCCTTCTGCCACAATGGTATGGTCTGCGATTGAAGGAAAACCAGTGTAATGACAGACTAACAGATTCAGTGTAGCCCCAGGGGGGCATCCCAATGTCCTCCTAACATTTTCCTCTTAATTTGAATAGGGGCACATTGAAGTGGAAAGCGAGACAGTCTTCAGATTAGCTGCTTTGATTTTACAGGTAAGTCCCCCCCCCTAAATTCTGGGTTATTTGCATTTTCTCATAAGCCTTCAGTTTTCAAACTTTGCCGTTTTTGCAACAATTGGCACGTATTTATTCTATGAAAATATATACCCACCTCTCCCTTGTCCTCAGCAGACACCGATAGTTGTTTAAGTGCATTATAGCCATAATGCTAAGACCAGAGATATTGATTTGTCAATATTTGTAGTGGGGAAGAGAGTGGAGGAAAACTTTTTTTTTTGCAGAGAGAAAGGGTGATTTCGATAAGCTACATCTTCACAGTGTGTTTCTAGTTTAATATATATATTTTCTCCTTAATGTGGTTATCTTAGGTGGGAGGGTGACACAGAGGAGGAAAGTAATGATGCTGAATGCAGAGACTCCTCTTGTAACTTAAGCTTTCAAAAAAGCCTTAAACACAGTATGTTTGATTTAAACAAAACCAACCAACCAGGAATCTATACCCACTTTGATAAAGTTTATTTCAGTACACTGCTGACTTCCTTGGGACCAACATTGATCATTTTACATACTTTGCCATGTTTTCAGGGTTTTTTTGAAAAATTGCTAAACTTTTTTTAACATAACACCGTTGGGTTTCCCTTGACAAAATGAAGCAGCAGACTGATGATAGCTGCAGCTTTCTGAACTGTTGGGTTGTTTTGGACTAACCCAGAACACTTAATCAAGGGCTGCAGGTGGTATTTCCCTGTGATTTCGGTTTCTGGGTGGCTGCAGCTGAGCATACCAAAGATGGGCTCTCTAGTTCTTTTGAAAGAACCTCTAAACTTCAAAAGAAAATAACCTTGTAAAACGAGTGATATTCTTTAGATTGCAAGAGAGGCCACATATTGTTTGTTTTAATAAACAAAAAAAATAGCTATTAGGTGGTGTGATGTCTACGTTGAATACACAATTGTTAAAAAGAAGAGAAAGCACTTTTAACATTATTTGCTTTTTTCCTCCCCAATTGTAGGAAGCTAAAGGGGACTATTCCAGGTAATTACATTTCCCTTTTTCAGTATTCGCTAACTGAATGACTGTGCTTGTTCAATTTACATTGTATTACTTTAAAGGATCTTTTTACTAAGTTCTCGTGGGGGGGCGGGCTAATTAAATGCAGTAGCTGGAGCAAAATCCGCTCCTCCTCTGCCAAATCGGTCCCAGTGGAATTGGGATGAGATTCTTTTGTGAATGGGGTGTGAATCGAAACGGTTCCCTTTTATTGCCATAACCTGCTTGCTTACATCAGCTAATCTCTAATAAGGCGGAACTTGAATAAACAATACTAGTGTTTTGAGCGTTCTGCAGGCTCCTTCCTCCCTCTTGTTTCTTCTATTTTTCATTTTTGTAAAAAAAAAAAAAAAAATCTGAACCTCCTCATGACCCTCCCCCCCTTGAGAATAGCCTAATGTATGCCAAGAGAGATGAAGTTTGTCAGGTGCCTGCTTCGGAGCTCAATGTGCAGCGTTTCTTTCGCAGCTGCCCCACGGGGGCCTCACTCATCATCCTCTCGACTTGACAGTTGTATTGTGGCTGGCGAGAGACTTTGAGCTTGGTCGGGTTGAGCTGTTACCCGCTGATGCATACTCCGGGCAGTTTGCGCCCCATTTCTTCCTGTTAACAGGCAGCCACTTTGGGGTAACCGCAAAGGAAAGGAGAGGGTTTTTTTACAGAGGCAAAAAAATAAAAAGGAAAGAGTGTCTGAACTAAAGTGGGGGGGGGAGACAGAGAGTGCAGGAGAGCATAATTAGTGTGGCCCAGCGAACAAACAGAAATTCAAAAGGTCGGCTATAGTCATGTTAATGTTTTACTGCAGCCTGCCTTTCTGAAAAAGGGAGACGGCTTGTTTACAGCGCTGCCACAACAGCTCCGAGGTGACATAGAGGCAGTGCAAAATTGACGATTCTCTGACACCGTTTTTTGGTAACCCCTCCGTGGGCAAGCTGCGGGCAAAATATTGGTTATGACGTCATACGAAGCTGTCTTGTACTGGATCAGACCATCAGTCCATCAAGGTCAGTGTTGTGCTATGCCGATTGGCAGCCGCTCTCCAGGGTCTCAGGCAGAGAGGTCTTTCGCGTCACCTGTTGCCTGCTCCTTTTAAAAGATATGCCAGGGATTGAGCCCTGGAGCTTCCGCACGCAAAGCAGAGGCTCTTCTGCTGAGCCACAGCTCAGCTTCATTATGGCAGGACATGGAAGAGGTAGAATGATGGCCTGGGTGTTGGACTGTATATCACACGCAGGTCTCACAGTCAAAAACAATATCTACCTGTAAAGATGTCCGTGCACTGGCAGACAAAAGTGTGGTCTGGTGCGCTGTGGTTTAGCATGTGTATTGAATTTCTGACCCCTAGCATGTTTCCACACTGGGTTTCTACTCTTGCTCTATCTTATGCCAGCATGGTGTAGTGGTTAAGAGCGGTGGTCTGGAGCAGTGGTCTCTAATCTAGAGAACTGGGTTTGATTCCCCACTCCTCCACATGAGCGGCAGACGTTAATCTGGTGAACTGGATTTGTTTCCCCACTCCTACGCATGAAGCCAGCTGGGTGACCTTGGGCTGGTCACAAGGTCTCTTAGAGCTCTCAGCCCCACCTACCTCACAGGGTGTCTGTTGTGGGAAGGGGAAGGGAAGGTTATTGTATGCCGGTTTGAGTCTCCCTTAAGTGGTAGAGAAAGTCGGCATATAAAAACCAACTCTTCTTCTTCTCCTCCTCCTCCTACTCCCCCCCCCCATGCCAGGTCCTTCTCAATAGAAACTTGAACAGGCAGGGTTGCAAGGACACAGAAGGGAGTGATTTCACCCCCTTCCCTCTCTCTCTACTGCAGCTTCCTGGCCTGCAGGGCTATTATTCCACACAGGTTTTGGGGGTCCCATGTCCCCAGGAAAAACTTTCCCCAGGGTTGGAAATGGCTCCTAGTGGAAGGAAGACCCTCAGCCTACACCATTTTCCATGGACAGATTATGGGACCCAACCCAGTGGTATTATTCTATAGGATAAATCATGTCAACTTCATTTCTAGCAAGTGTTGACCTCCATTGCCATCGATAGTTAGTTTCCTTTAATGTACTCAAGGAAAAATCACAGCTGTCAGTGCTGCTGTTTGCATGGATTCAAAGCATAAATAGTTACAAGACATTAGCACTACAAAGTTGCATGGGGAATTAGTCAGTGAATTTCTGTCTCCAAGCTATGCAGCTCAAGCTGGCCTGCCAAAATATTGGTCAGCTCTTAGTCTTAGCAGGGGTCCACACACTCCCTGTGCAGTTTGTGGCCAAGAAAACCTTCCTCTGGAAGGAGCCTGACGATTCGCTAGGTATTTTGTAACAGAAGGCAAGCACTGTGATGACAGGAGTGTTGTGGATCCTGCAGAGTGGGTTGAAAGTATGAGGATTTTAAATTGGTACGATTAAGCAATTAACCACAGAGTAGGGGTTTGAACTTTAATCCATGAAGATTTGCAGTGTGTCAAGGGCCTTATCGTACAGAATGTTTCATGGAGATTGCCAAGTCAGCATGTAATGTTGGTGATTTTCCAGTAATAAACTGTTTCCATTGAAATAAGCTGCCTTAATTAAATATCATTTAAAATACTGTCGATATGGTGATATTCAGGACAGCATTATCCTCTGTAATACCCTGCATAAAGGTTTGGTGCAACCCTTGTCTTATTATTTGCTTTGTACTCCAGTTTTCTAAACTGTGCGTTTATGAGATGTTGCTTTTTCCTTCCTCACATAAGCCTTGTTTACACATGCATGTTGGTGACAATTGAACACATGAGGCTACCTTATACTGAATCAGACCCTTGGTCCATCAAAGTCAGTACTGTCAACTCAGACCAGCAGTGGCTCTCCAGGGTCTCAGACAGAGGTCTTTCACATCACCTACTTGCCTAGTCCCTTTAACTGGAGATCCCTGGGATTGAACCTGGGACCTTCTGCATGCCAAGCAGATGCTCTGCCACTGGGCCACAGCCCCTCCCCATGTATGATACTGCATACATGAATCACCAAAGATAAAACTTCCATAGTACCTTGATTTGAGAATCAATTCATACACTACTAGTAGCCATATGGGCCATGAGAGCTACTTGCACATGGTTTCTTCTCATTCTGATCTGATAACCTTTGGATCCAGAGACCACATGGCCAGAGACAATGATGTGGTTCCTTGCTACCCAGTCAAGGTTTAGCTGGGAGGAAGGGTCATGTCTGAGTGGCAATGAACCACATTAGGGCTATGGCCCAGGGGCAGACCCCATGTTTTGCATGCAGAAGACCCCAGATTTGTTTTTCACATCTCTGTTTGCAGAGTTTCAGGTTGTCTGGAGAGCCACTACTGATCAGAACAGTCAGTGCTGAGCTAAATGGTCTGTCTTGATATGTTCCCATAATGAACTCTTCCCACGTGATTTCTGGATCTACTGGAACAGCATGGGAAACAGCTACAGGAAACAGTTCACATCCCAAGTTGCCCCTGGTAATGTATGAGTCAGCCGTGACAGTACTTCCCTTGAACTTGGTTCACACATTCAGCTGCCAGCCATCATGTGCTGAGTCACCAAATGATGAGCAGTTAATGCACATCAGGTATGAACCAGCCCATAGCACACGTTGACTCATCAGTTCGATACGTTTGATATACTTCCTTCTGCACCCTGCTAGAATTCCCGCTAAGGACCAAATGCTGTGAATGTGAGTACATTGTGTCAGAAAATATCAGCCAAGATATAAGAGCCACACAAGGCAGAAAGGAGACCAGTATAGTTCCTTAGGTCACTAGACTGCTGTGGGGGTTCTGAGTTCAGATCATAGCCTGGGCAGGCTCATGCTTCTTTGTTTTAGTTTCCAGTGGGAGTAATGGTACTCAGGCTGGCCTGATGCTTAGTGTCCCCATGACACCATGCTTCGTGTCAGCAACATTCAGGAGATAGATCATGATGAATAGCCATGTTGGTTTACATGCTATTGCCATTGGGTGTCTGAATTCACTCATCTCTTAAGAATAGATGGACTCACATTCTAGCTGTATCTGAAGAAGTGAGCTGTGGCTTGCGAGAGCTCATACCCCACCAGAAGTTTTTGTTAGTCTTTAAGGTGCTACTGGACTCCTGCTCTTTTGTACAGCATTCAGGAGTTTCATAACCACCTAGTATAGATTTGGCTAGATCACTGCCAGGCAGGGCTGGTGCTACCATTAGGCGAACTAGGTGGTCCCCTAGGGCGCAGGCCTCAGAGGGGCACAGAACTGGCCTGAGGGGCACGGTTTTAAACAGATTAGTTTCTTGGAAAAAATGCAACTGACAATTTATATTTTTTTATTTTAAGATAAGTACCACATCAGTGCTACGGAATATAATTAGTTATAATGTCTTATAAAAAGGTTTTGTGCTTTTACTTTTTTTTACAAGACATCTGTTTTTGAAAATTGGTTAGCAGTGGGAGGTCACAAGTAGTTAGCCTTGCCTAGGGCACAAAAGGAGCCCCGTGGCGCAGAATGGAAAGCTGCAGTACTGAAGTCCAAGCTCTGCTTGCGACCTGAGTTCGAACCCGACGGAAGTCGGTTTCAGGTAGCCGGCTCAAGGTTGACTCAGCCTTCCATCCTTCCAAGGTCAGTAAAATGAGTACCCAGCTTGCTGGGGGTAAAGGGAAGATGACTGGGGAAGGCACTGGCAAACCACCCCGTAAACAAAGTCTGCCTGGTAAATGTTGGGATGTGACGTCACCCCATGGGTCAGGAATGACCTGGTGCTTGCATGGGGAACCTTTACCTTTTAGAGCACAAAAATGACTGGCGCCAGCCCTGCTCTCCAAAGATGTTATTGCACGCATCTATTAAAATGACAGTGGTGAGCGACATGTAATCGTGTACCCATCTGCCCTCATCCCCAGAACCCTCATGCATGGCCCTGACTGAAATGTTAATAGTGCAGTCCTTAGCAGAGTTATACCTTTCTAATCCCATCAACATCATTCAATGTAAGTTTCACAATCTCCAGTAATTTTTTTAAAATCACTCATTCGTTTGCACCAATGCTTAAGAGAGGAGCTTCCAACAGTTTTGTCATCCTAGTGTTGCTTAACAAATTAATAAATGAAGCAATTTGCATAGGGTTGCCAACCTCCAGATGGTGGCTGGAGATCTGATGCTATTACAACTGATCTCCAGGTGACAGAGATCAGTTCCCCTGGAGAAAATGGCCACTTTGGCAATTGGACTCTATGGCATTGAAGTCCCTCCCCTCCCCAAACGTTGCCCTCCTCAGGCTCCACACCCAAAATCTCCAAGTATTTCCCAACCCAGAGCTGGCAACCCTAAACATGCATCTAACAAAAAAGAGCTCTGGCTTGTGCCACTATCAATCCTTCAGTCTCAAAAGAGCCACAAGATACTTTTGGCTGAAGCATACTAAACCAGCTACTGCCCTGGGACATGTAATAATATAAATAAATGAGCTAGCAGTGATGTTTATGTGGTCATTTCAAATTCTGCCCTTATGTGGTCATTTCTAATTCTCAGTTTTGTTGTGGAGGTTAAATTGAAAATATAACAGCACTTCTCCCCTCCGGCAAAGAATCAGAGAAATTGAAAGAGAGGAAAATATTTTTGTAGTTTTGAATGTTACTATTACACAGTCACATGCCCGACATGTTTGATCACTTAGCTGAAAAATTCCCCATAATCAAAATGACTTGCCGCAACCCTGAAGGAGGAGAAAAAAGGAAAATGTATCTCTCTAGCCCTCGAGATCACTTGTGTAGCCTTTCATAATACACATCTGAACCACTGTTGATATTGTTGCCTGTGCACAATTAAATTTTGTCAAGAAATGTTGAACAGCTAATTTTGTGCACTCTGACTGAATTTGCATTCATTTGCACATGGACAAGCTGATTCTTCTGCAGAAAATAGCATGTTTTCCTTGTTTCCGGCACAGTCATGTCATGGCAGGCATTTCCTCGTAGAAAAGGCATTTCCTCGTGTGAATGAGAAAGAAGCCGGAATGCCAAGGTGGTATCTCCCATCGACAGTTCATCCAGTCTTGCATGAAAAATCATTAACATTTTTTTTTAAATCATCCTGATTAATCAGCATCGCCTTTTCGGGCTTTTAATGAACGAAGCAGTCCAAATAAGCTGGCTAACTTTACAGCCCTAACTGTGATTTTGTTCCTGACTAATAGCCCCAACATTGACACTTTTTTGTTGGGGGAAGGCTCGCAGTGAGTCTTCAAGATAGACAATAACTGCATTGATTTCATGTTGGGACAGTTGGCAGAGCAGCAGGTGGGAAGCACATGTTTTGGGCAGGACAGTCGTAGTTCTCTGTTGATATCTGACCTGGGTTCAGAAAGAGAGGACTGTTTGAAACCCAGCTTTGGCAATAAACATTTCAGGCCTCCCAAGACTTTGACTGACATGTTTTTTTTTTGGGGGGGGGGGGGAATTGTTTTAAACATTAATACTATATTTTGCCATGTCAGAGAGTTAAATGGAGGAACTTAATCTTTTTAAAAGGTCAAACCATATAGGAGGTTTTTAAAACTGAATTTGATAGTATCTTTTCTTCTTCCACCCCTAACAATTGGGACCATTTCAAATAATCAGTGATGTTTTTGTTTTTAATCTCCAACACTGAAACAATGACAAGCTGCTGTTCAGGGCAGGATTGTCGAGTGGGAACTTTTTGTGATCAGTGAACGAGAGCCGTTGATTGGAGAGAAATGGATTTTTTTTCTTATCAAAAGCCTGGGTCATACCCAGCCATCAGGTTGTTTACTGATCAGCTATATGAACAGAATACTATATGCTGCTAATGAAATAGCAATGCCCGAGGGATGGTAGCACTAATGTTATGGGGTGGGGGAAAGCAATGTTTGTTTTCAAACATAATTTGAGAGCTCTGTAGTAGCTTAAAGCTAAAGAGGTTTGGCACCAGCATGACCTAGTTGAAAGAGGTAGAATTTCTCGAAGTTTGCCAGGGAATTTTGGGCAGAGGAGCTTTGAATGGAAAGGTTCCCAGATGTTTTTTTTTTTTTTTAAGCAAACATTTTATTGCTGGAGTTAGCCATATGCTTTGAGCAGCCTGGGTCTCGAATTCAGAATTTTAAAAAGACTAGCTAATATACAGCATGCTAATTTATAAATTGGGGAGGGAATCCTCTCAGGCCTGTCGCCAAGCGCTATGTTACAGCAGGTACTAGGGTATGGCTGGGGACCTCCTGCCAGCCCACCTTTGTTGCCTGCTGCTTCTCTGAGCAGCAGAATTATTATTTTTAACACCGGCATCATGCACAGTGTGTTGTCACTTCCAGGGAAAATCCAGAAGTAACATCATGTAGCACCCAGAACCACTGGGAACTCTATGGTTTGTCACAGAGATACCAGAGATTCCTAGAAAGACATGACAGCACGTCCAGGTTTCCCTAAAAGTGTTGTAACGCTGCACAAACCCTCATATCCCTGCCCCCCCAAGCTCACACTTGTTGTTAGGCAACCCTATACTTTGTAGGAGGGAAGACTTAGTGCAGACGAGCTGGAAAAGCCAGTAAGGTATTATTACCCTGAGCATGCAGTCTCCATTTAAGTTGGGGAAATTAGCAGGAGACAGAGAGTGAGAGGGGGTAACTGAGATCGATAACCCCTGTGTATACCAGGATCGTCCTGGGTGAGAACTCTTAAATGAGCAGGCGGTTGTATAATTGAAATGGGTTTTTATTGAAGAAGAATAAATAATAAGTTCAAGCAACATATTTTAAGCAATGAACAAACACACTCAAAGCATACAAGAGCTACCTAGGAGAGAAGGGAGGAAGTTGGATAGGGTTTCAGTACCAATCCTTGAAGGGAAGTCCAGGGAAGCAGCGCTGAGGAGGAAAACGACCAGCAGTTCCAGGAACAAAGAAGAAAGGGCCCACACACAAGTGGGGGTGGGAGCATGGATCCAGGACACACGCACACACTATGAATAGCCAAAGGACCAATATTTATACCCCATAATGGGTCCTGAGGCAGTATGAATGAATGAACTCAGTGCCACAGTCCCTATCCAGAAAACCTGAAGTGTAAGGCAGATGTAGAGGTGAAGAAGAAGAGTTGGTTTTTATATGCCGGCTTTCTCTACCGCTTAAGGAAGAATCAAACCGGTTTACAATCACCTTCCCTTCCCCTCCCCACAACAGACACCCTGTGAGGTAGGTGAGACTGAGAGAGTGTGACTCGCCCAAGGTCACCCAGCTGGCTTCTTGTGTAGGAGTGGGGAAACAAATCCAGTTCACCAGATTAGCCTCCGCCACTCATGTGGAGGAGTGGGGCATCAAACCCGGTTCTCCCGATCAGAGTCCACCGCTCCAAACCACCCCTCTTAACCACTACACCATGTTGGCTCTCTTACTCTTGGAAGCACAGAATTTTCACATACGATGTTTGAAGTGTTTCTTATTTTGATCAGGTTTATAACAACAGCAGGTCTGTTCACCTTCCAAATGCCTCTCCTTAGCCTCCTCTTCTGTAGTATGAAGAAGCATTACCATAAATAGCATAAGAAAAGCTCAAAGGTAGTTTTTAGTCTCATGTGTGTGTGCTGTTAAGTCACAGCTGACTTATGGTGATCCCCGTAGGGTTTTCAAGGCAAAAGATGTTCAGAGGCGGTTTGCCATTGCCTGCCTCTGTGTGGGCTGAGAGAGTCCTGAGAGAACTGTGACTGGCCCAGGGTCACCCAGCAGGCTTCACGTGGAGGCGTGGGGCATCAAACCCAGTTCTCCAGATTAGAGTCCGCTGCTGTTAACCACTACACCACGCTGGCTCTCTGTAGTCTCATGGGTGACTATATTTTCAGATTGTCTCTGGTTCGTAATTATCTATGTAGACAAAAAGCTGCGAGATCTCTGAATGTGTTTATTTTCCCAGAATTTTTAAAATAGACCCTGCAGATGGATCACAGGAAGTGAAGGCATTTAAACTTCCACACTTCCACCCTCCACATGAGTCTGTCTGTCTGTCTCTCTCTCTCTCCCAGCCCCATGTAATATTTTGTCCATAACAATTTTGCAATCCCCAGCATGACGTTTTCAGAGGTTTCAGGGGGCTATTGGGAGAAAGGGGAGGCAGGGAAGATTTGCATCCATGAAAGCCTTCAACTTTCCATTTGTAACATCATACACACTGATTTCTGCCCCAGTCCTACTGCCTAACGGAGATGCCTGGCATTGAACTTATGCATACAATGCCAAAATGACTGACCACTAGCTGCAGCTTTTTCCCTTTGTTAACTTAAAAGGAGGACAACCTTGATGTTGCTTGCATCTGTTCTGTGTCCGAAGCCGACAAAGCACTTATTCGTTGGTTCAGTTTTGTTTCGAAGCACCCACTGAAGTCCTTGCAACTGGAGTCACTTTTCTCTTGAACACATGTGTATATACACAAACAGAAGAGCTGAAACATCTGTTGGTCTCTCTGCCGTCTCCTTTCCCTGTGAAAGAACACAGAGTGGAATGTCCACTCTGCTGCAGTCGTCTTGTTTGGGGGCTTCCTAGAGGCACCTGGTTGGCCACTGTGTGAACAGACTGCTGGACTTCATGGGCCTTGGTCTGATCCAGCAGGGCCTTTCTTATGTTCTTATGTCTGTAAAGAGTTGCCAGAAGTTCCTGCACTTTCCCTGCTGCCCTGTGGAACAAGCCAGCTATTGTGGTAATGCAGTGGTCCTGGTGGCGAAAAAACACCTTTGCTAAGAGCTACCACATTTGCTTTGGTGTCTCCCTCAAAGGCACAGAGAAACTTGTAATCATACATAAGAAGAAGAGTTGGTTTTTATATGCCGACTTTCTCTACCTTTTAAGGAGAATCAAACTGGCTTACAATCTCCTTCCTTTCCCCACAACAGACATCTTGTGAGGTAGGTGGGGCTAAGAGAGTGTGACTAGCCCAGCTGGCTTCATGTGTCGGAGTGGGGAATCAAACCCGGTTCTCCAGATTAGAATCCACCATTCTTGGCCACTATACCACGCTGGCAATAACACAAATGAACCCTTTAGTTACGAATAACTTTGCAAATATTGTAAACTCTGACAAGCAACTCTCCCTGCTGATTTGGTAATTTTTCTTACCTTGGAGATCATGGGCCTCAATTCCAAATCCAGACAGCAGCAGGCATTGTGCATTGCTGTTCCCAGCCATCAATGCAAAGGGGCAGTCACGGAGGGTGAGAGGTCCTTTTCACCAACCACTGCCATCTAGCAAGAAGAGAGAAAAAGGGGGCCTGGCTCATACTGTACACGAGCAATCACAGTACCCATTGCATACTTCTCCACACAACTGTATTCCTGCCCATCCATGCTTCTGAAGCACAGTGTAATAACACAACACTCGACTGTGCTATGTAGCAGTACAGGAAGAAGAAGAGTTGGTTTTTATATGCCGATTTTCTCTACCTTTTTAGGAGAATCAAACTGTCTTACAATTTCCTTCCCTTCCTCTCCCCACAACAGACACCTTGTGAGGTATGTGGAGCTGAGAGAGTTCAGAGAGAACTGTGACTGGCCCAAGGTCACCCAGCAGGCTTAATGTGGAGGAGTGGGAAAACCAACCCAGTTCTCCTGATTATAGTCCACCGCTCTTAACCACAACACAATACTGGCTCTCCCACCTCGCTGCAATGGCCTGGATCTAACCAACTTTTATAATGGCAAAAAAAGAGGTGGTTGGGTCCCCTCTGGCCACCAAAAATGCCATGCTAGGAATCATGGGAACTGCATAGACAAAAGTCAGGCCTGAAGTAAGGGTGGGAAATAGATGGGATTGAGTGGAAAAGTTAGTTGGATCCAGCTTGGGGCATATTTTGTTACATGGGATGCTAAAAAGCAATACAAAGTTTGCTCCATATAACAGGACCAGTTCAAAAAATAGAAACCAAATGTTCTCACCTCTCCTGTTTGCTTGCAGATAAAGATGATAAATCATTGGGAGGAGTGCAAAGGCAAAACTTTACCATCAGATCCCATATCTTTATCCTTTCCTTTCCTTTTATCCCTTAGAAGCTCCTTGATCAATTGATCTTGAGCAGCATATATCTAGTGTTGGAGGGATATAAGGACTGAAACAAATCTTGCCACTGACAATGTAGCCTTGGGGTCCCTATCACTTAGTAAGAAAGGCATTATGTCAGTCACAGAGGCATTGGATTTGTATATTAAAAGGGGGGAAATATAGTGCGATCGAAGTTCCTCGTAAAAGCGGCATTCCAAAAGGGCATGAGCTAATGAGTCAATAGAGCCAGAAGAGCAAGGGCAGATCCTGTCTGAGTATGGTATATTCAGAATTCTGCCCTGCATTACCATAGAAGGGTTAGCATTCAATCTAGCCAAGCAAAAAGCTCTACAGAGACGAGGAGTTGTTAGATAATATGTATAGGCAGGCAGACCACGTGGAGGGGGTATTCCGAAGAACTGGGATGAACAGACACGACGAGCACGAAAAGTAGTGCTGTTATAATCGAGCTCTTTAATGCGCTTTTTAATTTTGGCAAAAGCCTCAGTTTTCCCAAGATCTGATAACATATCCTGCAAGAAGCCCAACAACGACAGTTTCTCATCTAAGATTTTTTGCCATGAGGATTTAAAAGGGTCATGCTTCAGAGAAGCTAGGAACCCCTCAGTGCTAAAGCACAGTTTAAGGTGTAGTTTAAAGGCGGCCAACCATGCCCTAGCTTCAAGTGACATTTGGCCAAACTCGGAACGAAGAGTAACGCCAGCAACACATCGAGGGGCATTTAGGAGTTTTCGTAAGAACTGAAGCAGTGGACGATCTATAGATTCATTGATGACTGTAATCCAGATGGCAACACCGAAGAGGATAATTGGGGTAATTTTCAGGTTAAAAACCTGAATAGCCCCTGGAATATATTTGCCACCTTTGGTGTGAAAAAAGTTGACAATAGCTCCAACCCCAGGTTTAATTTTGTTGGACACTGCTTTTTGATGGGCATTCCAATTTAGATTATGGGAAAACAGAATGCCAAGGTAAACAAACTCCTTGACTTGGTCAACCTCAAAGCCATCTAATACCCAGCGAAAAGGAGGCATTTTTCTCCTCTTAGTGAAGATCATAATCTTAGATTTATGATGGTTTATTTTAAGACCTTCCCTAGAGCAGTACTCAGAAAAAGTTTGCAAAGATCTTTTCAAACCAATTCTTGTGCGGGACAGGAGAACTGCATCGTCAGCATAGAGTAGAATTGGGGTGGGATGACTTGCAAGCTTTGGGGGGTGGCAAAACTCTGAGAAATTGGTTGCCATATCATTCAGGTATAGATTAAACAAGAGAGGAGCAAGGAATTATGAAATTATCAGGAATTATGAAAGAGGGTCAAGCCAAGGTCCAGTTTTTGTGGGTCCTGTAGGGTTGCCTGTAGGGTTGCCAAGCTCCGGGTACTAGCTGGAGATTTCCTGCTATTACAACTGATCTCCAGCGGATTGAGATCAGTTCACCTGGAGAAAATGGCTGCTTTGGCACTGAAGTCCCTCCCCAAACCCCACCCTTCTCAGGCTCTGCCCCCAAAACCTCCCACCGGTTGCAAAGAGAGACCTGGCAACCCTAGGGCCCTGTGCAGCAGATTATAACTCTTTGCCCTTTGAAATTGCCTGGTCAACCTTTCATTTGTTTACCACAGGACACAGCAGGTTGGCAGGAGGTGGCGACCGGCTTCCTCCCTGCTCCGTCCTCCCTGATTCAGGGCCCAGTGTTGGTGGCAGCAGCCTTAGGCCCCCAGGTATCCCTCAGGCCCAGGCAAATTCTCTGCCTTATCGACTGCTGACACCAACCAAAAAGTGACAGCCTCAGGGTCCTACTTCAGCCTTCCCTGCAATTGTATTTTTTTAAAAAAATTATTCAATTTATACCCCACTCTATTTCCCAGCCAGGGGCCACTTTAGTTTACAGGTGAGCACCAGAAGTACTGTGCCCAGGTCTCCAAGGTGACCAGGACCTTTGGGATTTTGTCCCCGTAGCCCAACCCACCCATCAGCCCTACTTCTGAATAAATATGCCTGGGTTGTTGTACATTGATTATATATAGTATTATGTGTATTACCCCTATTCATAGTTTATTTTCTGACAGGTAATCTCATATCCCGCTTTCAAGGTTTCTCTGAACTCTGACCAAGCCATGCATACGCTGTTGAAAGTTAATTAAATCGCTGCCAAGGAGAGCTTCCATTTTCTTTAAATAGCTGACACGCTGGATTTCTATTGCAGCCCATGGGTTGCAAAGATAACTAGTGCCTGGTATAGCATAACACAGACAGTGTAATGAATTCCTGATAGCTGACAAGTGCGGGGGAACAGAGGGGCCAAAGTTATTTGGGTGATAAACACAGTTTGTAAGAGGAAGTGGTGTGTTTAAAACTATGTCCTGCAGACTGATGTGCCACCTTGATTGCAGAGGAATGTCCACATTAGACAAAAGGAGTATGGATTTTCCTAGTTCTGCAACTTGTACAGCACTTAGTTAGATGTACTGTATAAATGCTAAACAATGGCAGTGGCCTCACCTTGTAAATCTGCTTAAAAGACTTCAACAATAGTAAATTTATATATGGTACCGACGGGGAAAGTGGAAAGCTGTTCACAGGAAAGAGCTGCTCTAGTGTGTGTGTGCTTTTTAAAAAAAAACCACAACTGTGCTGTGATGAAACACCTGGTTCCCACATAAAACTGAGCTGGCTTTTAAGAAGCAGCACAACCCTTACAATCACTGCCAGTTACAAAGCGTCAGGCATCTTGGTTAAAAATGTGCATGGAGCTAGCCTTCTCAAGGCCGTCACAGTACAGTATTGTCCCCGACAGCTGGTCTTCAGACTCAAGGAGAGGCACTGCTGCTGGTGCCTGAATTCATAAGATTGTTGCATCAAATTAAGAATCCATCTAGCAAGCATCGTAGAAGAAGAGTTGGTTTTTATACCCCGCTTTTCTCTACCTTTAAGGAGTCTCAAAGCGACTTACAATCACCTTCCCTTCCCCTCCCCACAACAGACCTTGTGAGGTAGGTGGGGCTGAGAGAGTTCAGAGAGAACTGTGAGCAGCCCAAAGTCATCCAGCAGGCTTCATGTGGAGGAGTAGGGAAATCTACCCGGTTCTTCAGATTAAAGTCCACCGCTCTTAACCACTACACCACACTGGCTCTCTTGTATCCCCCAAAGAAGCCAACTATCCCTCCTCAAGCAGGACATGAATAGCTAGTGGTCTTATGGCAGTGAACAATGGGATATGTGAAGACCCTTTAATAGGAGATGATGGGAATTGAACCTAGGAGTATAGGCATAAAGCTAACCAATGAGGAGCATTGCCTAATGCAAGTACACAGGACAAGGACAAGGCAAATTACATAGTGCTGAAAGTGAGCTAACTTCTGTATGTATGCCGAGGCGCTGTCTAGTTGTGCCCTTAATCTTGCCTTACTTTGACTTGAATCGACCAGTTGTGTTCAGTTGGAGTGTTAATCACATTCTTTGCTCCCATCAGCTTGTTAAGCCAGTACACAGCTTCCCCTCCCTATCTGTTGTGAGGGAAAGGGAGCAGATATGGTGTCTGTGGGCATTTGAGTGTTCTTCCTATCTTTTTCCTTTCTTGGAAGGCATAGGAGAAGAGTATGGATGTATCTGGAGCCACACTTTGTTGGATATTGCTCTATGGTAATTATTCCCCTCCTGGATTTTAGTGTGTACATGAGAAAAAATCCAAGACATCATGATAGCATAGTATCTATTGGACCCCGTTTGCCTATCTTTAGCTATCCATTCCTATGTATGTATGTATGTATTTATTTATTTAAAACATTTATTAGCCACCTTTCTTCCTTATGGAGCTCAAGGTGGCTTACAACATAGATAAAAAACATAAAATAACATTCATTTAAAAACATAAAACCCAGAATTTAACATCACAACTCAGGACTGCTAGTAAACTTAACCAAGTGTGGTGCTAAATAAAACCATCTTCATCTGCCTAGTAAAGATTGAAAGGGAGGAGCAGGTGCACCTCCCTGGGAAGGTTGTTCCACAATTGTGGGGCTACCACTGAAAAGGCCCTCTCTTGTGTACTCATCAAACAAGTTCTTTGATTGATAGGACAGTTATCCCTGCGATCTTCATTCCTGAGCAGAAATATCTGGTAGAAGACATCAGTCCCAAGCCATGTACGACTTTAAAGGTCAAAACCAACACCTTGATTGGGCTTGGATGTGGATTGGTAGCCAATATAATTGCTGTAAAATCAGGGTCACAAGCACCCGACACCTGGCTTCGACCAGCAGTCTAGCAACAGCATTCAGCACTAGCTGCAGCCTCTGAATACTCTTCAAGGGTAGCCCCAAGTAGAGCACACTGCAATAGTCCAGTCTAAGTATAACCAAGACATAGATTACTGTGACTACATCTGACCAACCCAGGAATGGACACAGTTGGTGCACCAGCCAAAGCTGGACAAAAACGCTCCAAACAACTGCAGACCTGGCTTTTCTAGGGGAGTGTAACCCCATCCAAGAAAGGAGAGCTCTCAGGTCCCAGGTCTTCCTTTCTGCTAACCCAGAGAACCTCTGCCTCACTAATCTGTCCATCTAATTCATCCTTCCTCCAAGGAGCTCAGAGTGTTTTTCATGGTTATCTCTTCTTCCATCATATGGTGGACAATGGAATGACCATGAAAATCATCCTGAGCTCCTTGGAGGAAGGGTAGCATATATATGTGGGAATGGTTGGATAGAGGAATATATCCGTTGGATGGAAGATATGAAGAAGCCCTTTTTCAGGAATGGCCTCCTCCACTTTGGCCACTTTCTGTTTACCCTTTCGGTTGCCTTGTCCTTGCAGTTGCATTAATGGAGCTTGGGTTCCTAATGGGTGTTAGTACCTGGGGTGAGCCAGCTTGAAAGAATTCTGAGAAGACAACCCCTATTTGATAGTGTGCACAAGTAAGAAAGGAAGTACTTGAGGAACTGCTTAAAGCTGTCAGGTTGATGCATGAGGCTGTGAGGTCTTGTGTCCCTTATGCTTGATAAGGAGCCAGCTTGGTGCGGTGGTTTGGAGTGGTGGACTCTAATCTGAAGAACCGGGTTTGATTCCCGACTCCACCACATGAGCAGCAAATGTTAATCTGGTAAACCGGGTTGGTTTCCCCACTCCTCCACATGAAGCCAGCTGGGTGACCTTGGGCTAGTCCCACTCTCTAAGCCCCACTCATCACACAGGGTGTCTGTTGTGGGGAGGGGAAGGGAAGGTGATTGTAAGCCAGTTTGATTCTTCCTTCAGTGGTAAAGAAAGTCGGCATATAAAAACCAACTCTTTCTTCTTCTTCTTCTTCTTCTTCTTCTTCTTCTTCTTCTCCTTTTTCCTCCTCCTCCTCCTCCTCCTCCTCCAAAATGTATGATCCTTCAGGCTAAATCCATCATTGCATTTACCCAGTGTTGCTTTTTTAAAGATGGAGACTCACCAGAATTTATTTTAGTTTCTGAGAGTCTAAACCAGCCTGAGGTTTATTGGTTGTGCTACTCTTAGGCACTGTCACCACATTCGCAATGAAGGCCTATATTTTTAATCTGCTTTCACTAGCCCAGTCTTACAGGCAACGTTGGTATTTGTTTTTCATCTGTTTCCATTTACAAAAATGTGTGTTAAAATAATCTGTGCTGCTTAACCCCTCTGTATACTTACCAATGGAACAGCTATAACTTATATTCAAAATGTAGCGTACGAAAGAATAAAGCTCCATTTCTGCTTGGCGCTTTTCTTTGAAAGTCTGCGTATGGATATTACAGCCACTTGTGTAAAGGGGTACACTTTGAAATAAGACTGTGAAAATAGACTGTGAAATAAGCTTTTCACTGGTTTTAACTGGAATAGGTTTTCAGCTGTGAGATGTTGCCTATAGTATGCCCCCTCCCCCTTGAGGCTTGCCTGATACCTACCTTACTCTCTTATAGGTGATGGGCAGAAACATTTTCCACAGACTTTTAACTAGGGATTTAATCTTTTTTAGTGTTGTCATCTTCTAGCCTGAGAAATCTTACATAGATCTTTTAGGATGCCAGATGTTTACCATATCATAAAAGTGAGAGGTAACATCCTTTCCTCCCAGAAGAGAGAGAAACATTGCCTTTTATGATGTAAGCTCATGGTCTCTTGTAGAGATGGGGCTTGGGCATCTGGCAGGGATAGGATTACACTCATGCTACAACTGCAGCTACTGTGGGAAGAAATTTTTTCCACAACCATTCGTGGTATACTGAATCCTAAAAAAAGAACATTGCAGAGCTTGAGAAGGTGCAGAAAGGAGCAACCAAAATGATCAGGGGACTAGAGCAACTGCCCTATGATGAGCTGTTAAAACACTTAGGGCTGTTTAGCTTGGAAAGAAGGTGGTTAAGGGGAGACATGATAGAGGTCTATAAAATTATGCATGGTTTGGACAGAGTGGACAAGGAGAAGCTTTTCTCCCTCTCTCAAAATACTAGCATGCGGGATCGTCTACTGAAGCTGGAGGGTAAGAGATTCAAAACTGATAAAAGGAAGTATTTCTTCACACAACGCATAATGGTGGTGGCTGCCAACTTGGAAGGCTTTAAGAGGGGAGTGGACATGTTCATGGAGGAGAGGGGTATTCACGGCTACTAGTTAAAATGGATACTAGTCATGATGCATACCTATTCTCTCCAGGATCAGAGGAGCATGCTTATTATATTAGGTGCTGTGAAACAGGTAGGATGCTGCTGGAGCTGTCTTGTTTGTGGGCTTCCCAGAGGCACCTGGTTGGCCACTGTGTGAACAGACTGCTGGACTTGATGGGCCTTGGTCTGATACAGCATGGCTTTTCTTATGTTCTTGTGTTTTTGCTTTTTGATACAAAACCTAGTAGTATTTAGTAGTAGTATCCTACATATACAAGTAGTTCTTTTGGTTACTTCTTCAGTTACTGGTTTGATCTAATCAGTAGTGATTTACTGTAGTTGGGTCACTCAAATAGGTTCCATTGATGGAGTCAGAAAACCATTATGGCCGTTGGGACATAACTGTACACACAGTCAACACAAACCCAAAAGCGTTGGAACTGTTCCATTGTATGGCGCTCTACTGCACGATTACTGTGCTTTTCCCCCTTTCTCTTGCCTGTGTTCTGTGACTAGGCTCACGATGTGCGGCAGACACAGCATGGTCAGTTGTTTTAATGCTGATGTCACTTACTCTTGTAGATATGCCAAATGTGCTATTGTATATTGTATGGTGGCTTTGTTATCAGCACATAAGGCTATGATAACAACCTGTCAATGTTGCTACTGCACAAAAGAACCACAACTAATTTGGCTAATCTGACATTTGTGCAAAGAGGAAGAACCCATGAATGTTAGCAAAAACAAGTCTGTCGCTTACAGGACAGAGTCTTCTAGCATCAGGCAGACCGTGAATAATCCCACTTATATCACAATAAATCCCCAGGTGGAGGGGAACAGATTAATTTCCCACCTAATACATGGGAGACCATGTCTACCGCTCTAAAGTTATTCTTAAACATTGAAAGTCTTCCTGTTAGCTCTGGATGGGATTGTGTGCCGATCAGTAGCTCCCCCCACCCCCAACAAAAGCTCTAAGTGTTTCGGTTCGAATGGTCTTTGTAAACCCTTGTGTGTATAAAGTGCTGTCAAATCACAGTCGACTCATGGCAACCCAGCATGGTTTTCAAGGCAAGAGACAAACAGAGGTGGTTTGCCATTGCCTTCCTTTGCATAGTGACCCTGGTATTCCGTGGTGGTCTCCCATCCAAATACTAGCCAGGACCGACCCTGCTTAGCTTCTGAGATCTGATGAGATCAGGCTAATTTGGGACATCCAGGTCAGGGCCTGGAGTTACTAGGTTAACAATAAAGAGAAGCTGAGGCTTGACATACTAGGCAACAATCACAAGGCATAATGTAGTGGTTAAGAGAGGTGGTTTGGAGTGGTGGACTCTGATCTGGAGAACCGGGTTTGAGTCCCCACTCTTCTACATGAGCGGCGGATGCTAATCTGGTGAACCAGATTGGTTTCCCCACTACTACACATGAAGCCAGCTGGGTGGCCTTGGGCAAGTTACAGCTCTGTTAGAGCTCTCTCAGCCCCACCCACCTCACAGGGTATCTCTTGTGGGGAGGGGAGGGGAAGGTGATTGTAAGCCGGTTTGAGTCTCCCTTAAGCGGTAGAGAAAGTCGACATATAAAAACCAACTCTTCTTCTTCTTCTTCTTAATTATTATAATTTTGTCAAGTCAGTAAGTCTTCTGCTAACAGGGAAGGTTGTTTTATTCAGTCCCATGCTGTGGAAAGTCATACTTAGAGGAGAAAACTATGTTCAGCTCTGTGTGTGTCTCAGTAAAAAAACTATAGGCCAAGGGCATAGTAGTTGTGTGATTTTGTTTATCAAAGGGACTACGATGTCATTCTCATGAACTGCAAAATTGCAGTTGGATGTTAGAATATAAAGTCTGAAGAAGCCAACATATTTTCAAGCCAATGTAATTACAACACGAAACAAGATGAAACCGGGGTCTATGTGCATAGAACACATTGCTTTTTTCCAGCAGTGTTCTATGTGTTTGAAACACAAGCTTTTTCCAGCAGCGCAAACGCATAGCTTTTTTCCAGCAGCGTGTTTGTTAGTTGCACACAGCAGCAGGATTCCCAATTACAGTACAGGATTGGCCAGCAACCACCAGCTGACCACGGGATTAAGTGCATCTTGGCACGGAGAGCTCATACTGCCGGATAAGTCATAATTATTTTCCCTGGTATTCTAAGAAGTTACCACAGTGTTCACAAGTGATTGGATGTTGTTTTTCATCTAAACGTCTACCATAGGGACTCAGATACATGGACTATTCATGTAATGTTTAGTTCCGTTTGTGCATTTGAGTAACGGTATTACTATCCACTGTGATGGTTTATTTTACGTTGTAATGTTAAGGGCATAATAGAATATTGCAATAACACCCTTAGTGTCATTAATTTTATTAGTGGCTGTGTACTGAAAGTAAATTTCCTACATAGGATTTTTCCACAGCATGATCTCAGTGCACATCTTACTACCTGGAGGTTGGCAACCCTAGACATCAAGATTAGGGAAAAGTTTTTAATTCCCTCTCTTTTAAACTCTTTTAAATTAACAAAAAAAATTGATTTGGGGAAAATTATAATATTTAAGGCTCTATTAGTACAATATTGGTTAAAAATGTGCCCCCTAGGTGATAAGGAGATGTCATTTTCACAAGTATTCTGTGGTATGGCATGCCAAATTTCAGATTTATGATGGAGGTGGACAAACTCTGTCAAAGGACCTGAGAGACCTGGACTATTTCCAGTTTTTGAGGGTCCTAGACCGAATAAAAATAAAGACAACACTTGGGCCCCTTTTCACATCGCCATTCTAAACCAGCTGTTCTCTGTAGTTGGTCCGGTTCCAATACAGGCAATATTGGGAGGGGGGTTTCATACAGTGTATTTCAATCCATTTATGAGCAGTGTCTGAAGCGCTCCGGCCATTTTGAACGGTGCTTCGTTTTGCCTCCATCCTTTTTCACTCTGCAAAAAAAGGCAGGTGGAAAAGAAGGGGCGCTTGTTGGAAGCACCTCAGACAATTCAAACACCACACTACAGCAATTTAGAAACGCAAAGGAGACTAGGAAACAGAAGAAAGCAGTTTTCAAAAAAAACTGGCACAGCCCCGCTTTGCAAATGGGACAGAAGCAGTTTTGTATGAAAAGGTTTGTAAAAAACAAATTAAAAAAACAACAACCCATTAACAACCAGGAGCCAAAACGGTTGTATCTGAAGTGACACAAAATATCCATTAGCAACCAACTGCTAAAACGGATTATAGGGGCGTTTTGAAGGGGGCATAGTATTGCCATCCATTGGCTGGCAATCAGTGGAAGACTTGGAGGCAAAGACAGGCAGGAATAGTGTCATGCTATGCTACAAAGTGATTTCCTGCTGAAAAACTGGAAGTGACATCCCCATGCCTCAGAAACCCTCTAGGAAACCCCCTGACCTTTATGATTATTACCAATGTAGATGCAGATCTGCCAGTGATCAATGCAGACGGTCTTTGCTACTTGTCCTAATTTATTTACAGTGCAATCCTGAACAGAGTTGCGCCCTTCTAAGCCCTTTGAAGTTGATGGACTTAGGAGAGTGGAGCCGTGTTTAGGGCTGCTTAGGCTCTTGTTTCATTTTCCCTCGATTTTGATATTTTTTTTTCTCATATCATATTACTGTTTCTTTCATTTAGGCCTGAAAAGTTAACTCGTGGTCTTGTAAAAAACATTGTTTTTAATATATAGCAAAAAAGTAATTTCAGTGTGCGTGTGATTATATAATTTTAAGCACGTTTACCTCACTGGAAATTTTTCCTAATTGATTTTATCATGTCTATTTTTTACGTGGGCATTCTGCCTTTCTGCCCTATGAGGGCTCCTCAGGCAATCAAAGTGCACTATTATACAAATGTGACATGAAAAACATTAAAAGAAAAAAACATAAAACACACACACAAAATCCCAGGCCAAGACAGACTAATAATGGCAGTGACAGCAATCACATAAAATACTTCCGTATGTCCCATGAGATAAAAAGATCTTATGAAAAACCTGAAGGGATATAATATTCCTGCAAATTGTCAGAGTCAGGCCCACCTGCCTCTGGGGTTTTAAAATGGGGTTTCTGAAATGAGAGGTTTTAGAGTCAAACCCTCTTGGAAATTTCGTCTTTTGAGCTGCAAGCCCTTCTCCCTAAATCCACATGCGTAGGGGGTGAGGTGGAATTAAATTTGTCTGTGTTGAAGGAAAAGGCCCATACTTTGTTATTACTTGAAAAATGCCAGAGCCTGTGGAAACAAAAATAGGTTCAACTCCAGTTAATCTTGACTCAACTGAAGCTGTGATGATATGAACAGGTTCCATTCCCTTTTTTGGAATTGTGTTAAATTAGCTTATGTATCTGTATGGAACAACGTATGACTTCTAATTTCCCCTCATTCATATCATAGATCATTCTGATCTATTCAAGTCCCTGATCTATTCAAGTCCAATAGGTTCTTTAGCAAATTTTGGGTTGGAACCCTCAAACCACCAGCACAAAGAGTATGCACAGGATGATCTTCTCTGTTTTGCCATGCCCTCAAAAGCTGGAAGTAGCCCACAGAGGGGCTGTGGCTCAGTGATAGAGCATCTGCTTGCCATGCAGAAGGTCCCAGGTTCAATCCCTGGCATCTCCAGTTAAAGGGACTAGGCAAGTAGGTGATATGAAAGACCCCTGCCTGAGACCCTGGAGAGCCGCTGCCAGTCTGAGTAGACAATACTGACTTTGATGGACCAAGGGTCTGATTCGGTATAAGGCAGCTTCATGTGTTCATGTGTGTGTCTCTCTGGTCCTCTGAGGGAGTTTGTCCACTTCCATCATGAATCTGAAATTTGCCATGCCACACCACAGAATTCTTTTAAAAGTGACATCTCCTTATCAACGCTGTGCAGGGGGAGCAACAAGGGTGGGTGGCAACGTCTTGCCCTGGTGTGGGAGGACAAGTGGGGTGGACAGCAGCTTCTCACCATTCCTTGCTGGAGGAGGCAAGCTGTCACTTTCCTGCCTATGGCACCAAAAGCCCTTGGGCTGGCCCGAATTGTTCGGTTGATCTTACATCGAAAGTAATTAAAACATAAAAGTAATGGAGAGGAGTGATAGCCAGCATGGTACAGAGCTTAGAGTGTCAGATTGGGATCTTGGAGACCCAGGTTTGAATCCATACTCTGCCATAGAGGCTTGTTGGGTAACCTTGGGCCAGTCACTCTTTCTCAGGATAACCTACCTCACATGGTACATTGTTGTTGTTCAAAGGACAAAATGGAAGACAAGAGAACAATGTTGTAAGCTTGTTTGTTTGTTTGGGTCCCTCTTGGAGAGAAAAGCAGGGTATAAATGTCAGAATGAATAATCTGCCTAGTGGTGCATGTGACATTATATAAATATCACTTCCATGGAGTGGCAAAGAATCTTCCCTCAAGTTACATTTACTAGTGAAAGTGAGAGAGTTTCATATTTACCTTTGATGAGTGAACTTGGCTCACTTCCTGAAGCTATCTGGACTGTTTGATTTTTCATATAGCCGAAATTCCGCCACTGTTGCCTCAGCTGAATCTCATCCAGCTCAATTGTTTAAAGTGGTTCAACACCTGATAACACCTAAGCTTGATCTAGTTAAGGATGACCTAGCGAATGATGGCAATCTGGCCCCAAGCTGTGACATTTTTGCAAGATTGTTTGCTGATAAAATCTCTTTCATCAGTTGGGACTTGGAAGCCAAACTGAGAGTAGATCTCGTACCTGAGATGTACCTGAACTTGTCCTTTTGTTATGGACAGATTGGCATTTCCAACGGATGCTGACAGTTTTGAGCTACCACCTGTGCTTTTGATCTGTTCTGGCTTGTAAAATTATGCTCAGGAAATGTCTTGGAACCTCTGGTTGAAATCATTCATGCCTCCTTGACCAAGGAAGTTATCCCTAGTTCTTTGAAGGAAGCATTTATTAGAAGTAGTCTGCTAAAAAAAATCTTAACTGACATGAGATGATGTGGCCAACTGTAGCCCAGGCTCCAACATGCGTTTTAAAGGGATGATTGTTGAGCATGTGGGGGCAGAGCAACACCACGGGTTCTTGGTTGACACATCTGTGCTTAACCCATTTCAGTCTGGCCTCAGGTCTTGGATCTGAACTGAGATGGCTTTAGTTGCATTTAGGGATTATCTTCAGAAGAAGAAGGAGGAGGAGGAGGAAGAGGAGGAGTTGGTTTTTATATGCCGACTTTCTCTACCATTTAAGGAAGAATCAAACTGGCTTACAATCACCTTCCCTTCCCCTCCCCACAACAGACACCCTGTGAGGTAGGTGGAGCTGAGAGAGCTCTAAGAGAACTGTGATTAGGCCAGGGTCACCCAGCTGGCTTCATGTGTAGGAGTGGGGAAACCAACCCAGTTCACCAGATTAGCGTCCACCGCTCATGTGGAGGAGCGGGGAATCAAACCCAGTTCTCCAGATTAGAGTCCGCCGCTCCTAACCACCGGTCTTAACCACTACACCACGCTGGTTCTCAGCTGGACAGAGTCAGTCATCCTTTGCTGATGCTGCTAGGCCTTTGATACAGACAATTTATCACTTCATCCTTGTTCATCAGCTGGAATATTCAGTTGTGTTGGAGGAGTAGCTGTTCAGCAGTTTCTGTCCCTTTTTTTGTCTGTTGGATACTGTGTGTGTGTAAAGTGCCGTCAAGTCGCAGCCGACTTATGGCGACCCCTTTTGGGGGTTTTCATGGCAAGAGACTAACAGAGGTGGTTTGCCAGTGCCTTCCTCTGCACAGCAACCCTGGACTTCCTTGGTGGTCTCCCATCCAAATACTAACCAGGGCTGACCCTGCTTAGCTTGTGAGATCTGACAAGATCAGGCTAGCCTGGGCCATCCAGGTCAGGGCCTGTTGGATACTAGTGGAGCACAATCAATAGATGTACCCGGTCTGGTGAGGTGCCTCGAGGTTCTGTTTGATCCTTAAGCCCTTCACTATTTAGCTGAGGCCACTGAATGAGATTGTCTGAATCTTTGGGGTTGGATGTCATCGGTATGCGGATGACATCCCACTCTACACTTCATTATCTAAGCCTTCACATGGATCTGTCCTGGCTCTGAAGCAGTGTTTTGAGGCCGTGATCAGCAGGCAAAGGCAGGACCAGCTGAATCTGAATCCTGACAAGACTGAGGTAATGCTGTTAGGGATATATGCCCACAAGGGAAACCCTGCAAGGAGGTGTAATTCTTCTGTGTGGTGAGCTGCTTTGGGTCCCCGCTGGGGAGAAAAGGGTTCTATAAATAATATCTCAATAAAGAAAGTGAGCTCTGCATTTTAGTTTTTGAAGAATTGGGCATGTTGTATAAGAAATCACATGAGTTGCTGCAGTGGGAAGCAAAGGCTCATAACCCAGCTAATAACTCAGTTGCCCCAATTCATCCTTGATACAGAGAAGTCATGCCAGCTCTTGATCTGATCGCTGTGCAGAAATCCTGCAGAAACTGATTGGCCTAATTAAGCCCACAAACTGAAAGTGTTACCCGCTTTTCTGCCAATACTCACATGTGCCTTTTAATGTAATGAAATAAATTTCACCCCAGTTCCTAGATCTGGTTACACTGTGTGTTGAGAGGAAGCATTTTCTCATCCCTTTCAGCCACTCTTTTTGTTCTGGCCCCAAACTGGAACAGACGGGGTGCCCTGATTTTATTTTATTGTTTTGGCTGGAAACCTGACCATCCACTTTTAGCGCTAGAGTGGGCTTTCCTTTATGCTAGGTTATAGCATTAAGAAATATTTTTTTCAGTGGACTTGATTTAGCAATCTCTTCTTTCTGCCAGCAACCAGGCTTCCTGAATAGAACTGTGTTTCTAATGAGAATGGTGGTATGAGTGAACCTTTTCTTTGTTCAGCGCTATCATACAAAGTCTATAGGGTTACATTGCTATGATAGCTGGAAAACCGTGTGAATGGCTGTGCTTCTGAGCTGTCAACGCTCAACACCATTTCCTAAAACCAATGCCCATCTTCATGATTCTGATATAGTAATTTTTAATCTCCTCTTCTTTTTATAGTGATGAAAATACAAGAAAAGATCTAAAAACTTTGCCTGTCTTTCCTACCAAGACGCTTCAGGAACACCCATCTCTCGGCTATTGGTAAGAACCATTTGTTGATCTATTACATTTGTCTTCTGCCCTTTTTCCAAACAGCTTGGCCTATCATGGTTATTTTACTCATGGCGACCCTATGAATCAATGTCATCTAATATGTCCTTTTATTAATAGCCTTGCTCAGGTCTTGCAAATTGAGGGCTGTGACTTCCTTTATTGAGTCAATTCATCTCTTTTGGGGTCTTCTTCATTTCCTGCTGCCTTCAACTTATTTTGGTTATTTTGGTCTGTGTTATTTGCATAATAACCCTACAAGATCCCTCAAGGAGCCATGAAGTTGCCAAGTTTCACAGCTATGTGTTAGGGAGGTGTTAAATCTACTTTGTTTTGACCCTAATCCAACCCTCTGTCTGGTACATCATGCTGACTCCTACAACCAACTAAACATACACATGTAAATCTTTTTCTGACAGTTGACCTTTGCTTCCCAGTACTAAGTGTTTTAAAACTGTTGGGCAAATAGTGTAGATATATTTAATCCCAGACTCTGGAAGTAAACACTACCAAAGTTGAGGAAACTTTAGATAAACCTAAACCCAGGTCCTGGGCTTCACAACGAGTTTACATATTTAAAACGTTAGCTCAGCGTGTGAACCGTTTACAGAGACTTAAGAGTTTAGTTCAAAGACTACTCAATAGTAAATGGCTTGTGAAATGCTGCTGGAAATTCCAGTCAAAACTAATGTTGGCAAATGAGGGCAATTAAATTACAGAGATGTCCCTAACTGCTTGAAGCAGCATTAATCTTTTAGCAGAAATATAGCACACTGCACCTTCTATGATAGCTGTAAAATACAAGAAAGTTTTTGCTTCATATTATCAAGTTAATTTTTTCTTTATAAATTGAAGTCCCACAATGAATTCTCTTTCTTTGCTTCTTCTAGTAGTAGAGGACATTTCCTAGACCATGTACAATAGTGTAGTCCTTAGGTCTGTAATCCTGCATATTGAAGTCAATGGGATTTAAGTAGTGTGCCTATGTGCAGGATTAGTACCCCGCTGATTAAATGAGATTTACAAAAATACACACAACTCATTTCAGTGAACATAGCCCTATGGATTTTTTTTTTGCACACTATCAGTGTACACTCCCCAAATGTTGGTTATGGCAATAAATGTGTGTTGGATCATCTTCCATGTGGACCAATTCTACGTGGATCTTACCGTAGCATAACTAAAACAATCAACACATGGTGTGAGGGAAATGAGTTATGCGATTCCATTATTGTTAGGGATTATAACTAAATTGATAAAAGGAAGGTTTCATTTATAGTCCACTTTTCTCCCTGGGACTCAAGGACCGAAGCTGCATGAGCCATTTGTGGGAGAGGAAAAGAGAGAATATATTAGTCTGGACATAGCAGAATCTTCCATAGTCTATGTTGTATCTTTCTTTAGTGTAATATCGACAGTACTTTCTGATGCATGTGGATATGGCTGCCCCTCCCAATGTAATTCTACTCCATTTTACTGCTAAGTCTAACTGTGGTGATATGTGATGCCATCAAGTTATGTAAAAGGGGCGGGCATATATTGCCTAACAATGCTCTTGGCAAAAGCTTCTGGCAAGATTCAGCTATGCTGCATTGACACAGTTTGCCACTTTGGCACCAGTAATGAAATAATCCAAATGATATCCAATATAACTGGATTAATTATCTAACTCAAGTAAAAATTGCCTCACTACTTCCAAATGCAATCCAAAACATGTCCTTAAAAGCCGCATGCAGTTTGGGATTAGAGTATCCCCACATGAACCTGCGTGATCTTCAAGTGAACCTTCCCTTCTTTGCAAGCCTACTGCCCGGTGACAATGCCACAGTTATGAAACACCATCTCCAGAGAGGTACATTTTGACTGTTGTATTTGCCTGGTCACATTATGAGAAGACAAAAGTCACTGGAAAAGACAACCATGCTAGGAAATGTTGAAGGCAGCAGGAAAAGAGGAACACCCAACAAGAGATGGATTGACTCTATAAAGGAAGCCACGGCCCTCAGTTTTCAAGATCTGAGCAAGGCTGTTAAGGATTGGACGTTTTGGAGGACAGTGATTCATAGGGCTGCCATGAGTCAGAAGCGACTTGTTGGCACTTAACACACACACATTTGCCAGGTCCCTTAACGAAATTGCTACTTTTTGAATGTTCTTGCTATTTTTAAAATTTGTGATGCTCATTTGTTTTATTGACTGGTTTTATTGTTCTTGTTTTGTTCTACATCGTTTTGAAAGGAACTTGGCGATTTCAAGTGATTTCAGTCCAGTCAGTCAATAAATGGGATATAGACCCCCAATCCACTATATCAAGGAGAAGGCACATAATTCTGTGTCTCTCAGGTCTTGAATTAACAAGTACATTTTGCAGAGCAGTGGAGTATCTCTTGTCCATAATGAATGGATTTCCAGACACCACCACACATTTCTCAGCGTCAACCAGTTTTGTCTGTCTTCTAATGGGCTGTTCTCCTTGTTTCCACAGCGAGGACAGGGTCATTGAACATTACGTCAAAATTAAGGGGCTGACCAGAGGACAAGCCATTGTTCAGTAAGTAATGCCTTGGCTATTTTGGGAAGTGGTGGAATGGGAGGAGGGGCTTCAGCAACAATCTATTCATTTAGCAGTTGGTTAGTCACATGATGCCATGTGCAGGGGTATAGATAACACTGACATTTTTGCTTTTAAAAAACCCCTTACTTTAGGAGAGTGCCTTACAACTTTCACCAAAAAAGAAAAAAAAAGCTCCTCCATAATTTTCCTTCCAATCCTAGGCCAAAAGAATGCCAGTTAAGGATAACTTGTGTGATTGTTCTCTTTACCCAGTGTTATACATAGGGTTGCCAACCTCCAGATGCTAGCTGGAGATCTCCTGCTATTACAGCTGATCTCCAGCTGATAGAGATCAGTTCACCCAGACAAAATGGCTGCTTTGGCTATTGGACTCTATGGCATTGAAGTTCCTTCCCTCCCCAAACCCCGCCCTCCTCAAGCCCTGCCCCAAAAACCTCCCGCCGGTGGTGAAGAGGGACCTGGCAACCCTAGTTATACATTTTGTTTTACAAATTATTAGACTAAGACCCTTGTCCCAATCTTCATTCAGTTCCACTCAATGGAATACAGTTTAATAGTTTCATGTGGAAATAATAAAGTGTGGGGAGTTTGAAAAGGCCTGCAGCTTCAGCTTTAGTGATCCACACGCTCGCATCCTTCTTGAGGAAGGGTCAGTGTTACAGCATATGCTTGGCATGCAGACAGTTCCAGGTTCTAACCCTAGGATCTCCTATTTTAAAAGGTTACATTAGTAGTGATGTGAAAGACCTTTAGCTAACACCCTGGAGAGCCGCTGCCAGTCTGAGTAGACAATACTGATCTTGATAGACCACTCCACAACAGTGGTGGAAGAGGCATAGGGTTGCCGATCACCACTGGCCACTGGCAGGGAATGGTGGTGGGGGTATAGTTGCCAGATCCAGAATGGGAAATTCCTAGAGATTTGGGGATGGAGCTTGGGGAGGACAAGGATCTCAGTGGAGTACAATGCGTTAGAGTCCACCCTCCAAAGCATCTCTTTTCTCCAGAAGAACTGATCTCTATCGTCTGGAGATGAGCTGTAATTCCAGGGGATCCCCAGGACCCACCTGGAGGCTGGCATCCCTAGGCTGGATGTGAAGAGAAAAGTCTCACTTCCCAATATCTTGCAGAGGCACTCAAGACGCCAATGCGATGAGCCATATTAAAGTGCTGGATTGGGACCTGGGAGACCAAAGTTCAAATCCTCATTCAATCACAAACCTCTTGGATAATCTTAGGGAAGATACACACTCTCGCCCTGACCTGCCTCACTGAGTTGTTATGAGGGAGGGGTATGGCTGAATAGACAACCTTATGGTTTGCATGTTCCCATATTCAAGCCCCAGCATCTGCAGCTAAAAAAGAACACATAGCAGGTGACGTGAAAGATCTCTGCTTGAGATTCTGGAGCCCCACTAACAAGTGGAGTAGACAATACTGACTTGCGTGTAGGGTAGTTTCATATAGTGAGAGTAAAAGAGAGGAAGGGAACACCACATACACCACTCTGAGCTCCTTGGAGGAAGGGTAGGATAAAAACCTGATGAGTATATAGGAATCTAGATGTGGCCCTTTTGGCATTCTGCAACTCAACAGATTACTTCTGCCACATTTTAATCCTGCCCTTCCTACAAGGATCATCATATGTGGACCCCCAACCCTCCATTTTATCCTTACAAGAACCCTATGAGGGGAGGGGGAGTAGGCTGTGAGGATATGACTATCCCAAGAGCATCCTGTGAGTTTTATGTAGGGTTGCCAACTCCGGGTTTGGAAATAGCTAGAGATTTGCAGGTGGCGCCTAGGAGAGTGGGGTTTAGAGAGGGGAGGGTCCTTGGTTGGGTAGAATGCCCAACCTTCCAAAGCGGCCGTTTTGAATAAGTGTTTTAAATAAATAAATGTTTTAAATAAATAAATAAAGAGTAAGTGATTTATGTAGTCTTGAGATCAATTGTAATCCTGGAAGATCTCCAGTCCCCACCTGGAGGTTGGCAACCATAGCTTTAGGGAATACTGGAAATTTGAAATGAGGCTCCCCCCATCCTAGCCCAACACTCTTAACTACTGGAACTGTATACCAGCTCTCTCAATTCTCCACTTCCAGTAAGGCTTGTATACACCAGGTAAACTGATCTCTATCGGCTAGAGATCAGTTGTAATAGTGGGAGATCTCCAGCTAGTACCTGGAGGTTGGCGACCTTATGTCCATGGGTATCATGGCAGTCACCAGCACCATTCCTTGCATCTTCCAAGTTTTTTAGAAAGTGGGTGGGGCCAGGTGGGGCTCCTGTCCAGCAGAACATCTGATTGGCTGTGCAGAATAAAACAACATTGTTTGGTGGCAGCTGCCACCACAGTGGTGGTTTTATTCTCCCTCTCAGTCCTCATTCCCAATGTATTTTTTAAAATTGCTCCTCTTGTCTCCTGCGCTTGGGGTTCCTGTGTGTGTGTGTGTGTGTGTGTGTGGCACTGCCTCCTGTGGCAGCCGTTTTGTGATTGCACCCACCCCCTTGAGTCAGAATTCCAAAAGTGCCCACAGGCCCAGCTCTACCGGCTGCAGTACATTTAGTAGCTGAACATGAATGTCACAACCTGGACCATAACCAGAAACTGAACCAGCCGCAAAAATGATGTTGAGCAACTGCAGTTGGGTACTTGGCCGGTCAGATCTCATTTCCTGGTTATGTCTCTTGGAGGTTGTACACTTTACTACTCAGATTTCTGCCAGATAGCTGAGAAACAGGTCAGCTACCTTCACAATGCAGGCGTATTCAGGAGAACATAAGACTCCTTAGAATCCAGTGTGAGGAAAGCCTTCAAAGCTCTAGTATAGAGATCTTAGCCACAACAGCTGGAGCCAAGTTTCTAATGCTCAGCTGTCATAAAGGCACGCAGAAGAAGGTGAGCACCTGGCGAATTCCTCTGGAGGTCTGACAGCCTGAAAATACACTTTTTTCCATTTTACTGGGCTCTCTTGAGATTTTGACTTTGCAGTTAGCTGCTTTGCTTGAACTCCTTTGTAAACAGAATTCAAGCACAGGCATTGACTGATCTGTCCTCAAGCTACCCCCCTCCCTACTCCTGTATAAAACAAACTGCAATTTGAATTTAACTCGTGAAAAAAATGTGCTTACAGAAGACTGTGCAAAATAACTGACCCATTTACTTATTAATCTGTTTCTAGGTACATGAAAGTGGTGGAAGCTCTGCCTACTTACGGAGTCCATTATTATGGAGTAAAGGTTAGTAATCGCTGTAAGACTGGATGTTGTGTTTATTGTATGACATTGGAGTTGTCTGAGAGCTTAAATAAAAGCATGATGGGAAAAGCACTGCAAAAATAAAACCTCAGCATCTAGCAGTGTAGGGGAAGGACTGTGGCTCATAGTTAGAGCACCGCCTTCCATGTAAAAGGTCCCAGCTTCAAACACAGGCATTGCCAGCAAAAAAAAGGAGGTAGCAGGAAAGACCATTACCCATCTGAGATCCTAGAGAGCCAGTCTAAGCAGACAACAGCAAACAAACTAGACTCACAGTACAACCCGTTGAGCTTTTGGCAAAGAAGCTCCTATTAGGAGAAGACCCTCAGCTTACGCTCCAAACTGCCAAGTTCTGCGCTGTTGCTACTAAAATATGCAGAGCTTTATTAGAGAATAATTGTTAGAATATTTTACAATTTTATCAGTTTTAATGTGATAATTTTAACCAGGGGTTGCTTTTATTGACCTTACACCTTTATATGTACAGGCAGTCTGTAATTCTGCGATGCAAAACTATTGTGTCTGGAAATTTTGATGTGTTGGCACATGATTGGTCAGTCGACCATATTAATAAATTTGACTTGACTTGGCAGTACAACCCTAAGAATATTTCCCTAAGAGAAGAAGAAGAGTTGGTTTTTATATGCCGACTTTCTCTACCACTTAAGGAAGAATCAAACTGGCTTACAATCACCTCCCCTTCCCCTCCTCACAACAGACACCCTGCGAGGTAGGTGGGGCTGAGAGAGCTCGAACAGAACTGTGACTAGCCCAAGGTCACCCAGCTGGCTTCATGTGTAGGAGTTGGGAAACCAATCCAGTTCACCAGATTAGCCCCTGCCGCTCATGTGGAGGAGTGGGGAATCAAACCCAGTTCTCCAGATCAGAGTCCACTGGTCCAAACCACCACTCTTAACTACTACACCATGCTGGCTCTCCCTGGAATAGACCTGGATAGTATTCTGAGTAGACCTGCTTAGGATTGATTGCTCTCAAAGCTTGACTCAGTATAAGGCAGGTTAGATTGAGGGTCATAATTTTCCCATGGTAGTGGAAGAGAATGGATAATTAAGTCAAAACCATTCATTTTTTAAAAAAATAGGATGACTAAATGGAATAAGTCAAGCAATCCATTCTCTCCTTAAGATGCGGGGGCCCAGTTCAGAGCAGGGAAGGACATTAAGTATTCCCTTCCTTAGGGCCACGGTTTGTCTTACTGAGGCAAACCAACTGGACCACTGAGAAATCCTTGGTCTCACCCCTACCACGAACTCACAAGGTAGCCTTACACAAAGCATTTGTTCTCCGTCTCACCCTTCCACCCCCAGTTTGCAGTAGAACCACCAGTCTCTGGTAACAGAGTTGTTGTAAGGATTACTGAAGAAGAAGAGTTGATTTTCATACCTTGACTTTCTCCACCTTTAAGAAGTCTCAAAGTGGCTTACAATCACCTTCCCTTCCCACCCTCCCAACAAGCATCTTGTGAGGTAGGTGGGGCTGAGAGAGTTCGGAGAGAACTGTGACTAGCCCAGGGTCACCCAGCAGGCTGCATGTGGAGGAGTGGGGAAACAAACTCAGTTCTCCAGATTAGAGTCCACCACTCTTAACCACTACACCATGCTGACTTCATAACGTATATGGAGTACTTTGAATATACTACATGAAGTGCCTTGAATATATTAAAGGGCTACATGAATTCAAAGTATTATTAGTATTATTATTATTTTGTGCCCGAAAAAGAAGAACTTTGTGAAGCCTGAAAGCTTGCATGGACTTGTCAAGAGAAAGTGGCACAGTAAAAAAAAAAATGCTATCCTTTTACCTACTTCCGTTCTCTGTGTCTTTTGCATGTGGGCTTGTAAAACAATTTATGTAAGGGAGTAAACCTAAACGACGACTTTCTTTCTGAAGCGAGTCGACAAGACTGTACTTTGGAGGAAGCTGTTTCAGTCTCATGATTGTTTTTATTGCTCGCTGACTCTCCCCCACTTGTGCCCTGCCTGCAGCCCCCATTTCAAAGAATGTGAGCTTCTCCTCCCTGCTGCTTTTGGCCTGTTTGCACAGCATCTTCCAGCTGGGAAAGGAATGGCAGACCACTTTAAACAATAATCCTTGCTCAGCTGGCTGCAGGTGTGCTAACAGAGAGCGCCCTCCGTCTGCCTAACCTGCAGATACTTGTTGAAGAGTAAAGTAGTTAAATGTTAAATCAGCTCTGTGGTTTTTATTTTTCCCCCTCCCATTTTAATTACTCATATTCTTCGCGGTAGAGGTCTATAAAATCATGCGTGGTATGGAGAGAGTGGACAGGGAGAAGCCTTTCTCCCTCTCTCATAATGCCAGAACATGGGGTCATCTGCTGAAGCTGGAGGGTGAGAGATTCAAAACAGATAAAAGGAAGTATTTCTTCACACAATGCATAGTTAAATTGTGGAACTCCCTGCCCCAGGATGTGGTGATGGCGGCCAACTTGGAAGGCTTTAAGAGGGGAGTGGATATGTTCATGGACGGTAGGGCTATCCATGGCTACTAGTCAAAATGAATACTAGTCATGATGCATACCTATTGTCTCCAGGATCAGAGGAGCAGGCCTATTGTGTTATCTGCTGTGGAACACAGGCAGGATGGTGCTGCTGCAGTCGTCTTGTTTGTGGGCTTCCTAGAGGCACCTGGTTGGCCACTGTGTGAGCAGACTGTTGGACTTGATGGGCCTTGGTCTAGTCAAGCATGGCTTTTCTTATGTTCTTATGTTCTTTCTTTACAGGATAAACAAGGAATCCCATGGTGGCTTGGAATCAGTTATAAAGGAATTGGCCAGTACGACTTACAAGATAAGGTCAAGCCGAGGAAAGTAAGTGGATGTGTTTTGAACACACAGAGTGTAGTGGCAGAATAATAAAATAGATTGCCAGCAGTTGTTTCTCATGTTCACTGAAATAATTTGATCCAATGAAACGTCTTCAGTTTGAAAAACATCTTTGGAATAATAGAAAGTTTTTCCTTTTTCGGATACTGGCAAAGTTCTGGGAGGAACTGTTCAAATGTACATGGCAAGGTTTGGTTTCTCAGGGTCGTGTTTCCTTATTGGTATGATTAAGTCAGAGATATGGAACAAGAAGGGATGTCTTGTGCCCATTTGTTGATGGCAAAATGGGAAACAGCAAACTGCCTCCCAAGATTATCTCTGAGCATAAAGCAATTCAGCATATTCTTTCTTTTCTGCTGGGCGTGTTTGCTGTGGTTCTTGGCTCTTAGGGCCTTAGCCACATGTACTCTTTGAAAAACACCCCAAAAGCATTTTTACAAAGCCCTGCTTGTGAGAGCTTGTTGTGTTCATACTAGTTGGACACACAAAAAAACAAAAACCTAGCCATTTGACTGCTGTTTCAAAATGTTCATGTGGAATCTGAAAGCATCCTTATTCATTCCAAAACTAAAGGGCCAGACTAATGGCACTTTCACACATGTTAAATAATGCACTTTCAACCCACTTTCAATGCTGGATTTTCATGTGTAAAATGGCAAAATCCACTTGCAAAAGATCATTAAAGTGATTGAAGTGCACTGAAAGTGCACTACTTAGCATGTGTGAAAGTGCCCTAGGTCAGACATGGATGGGGAAGTCAAAATGACCCTGGAGCAAGCCAGGCTGAGTAGACCCTGCAGTAGTAAGCAGAGCTGCTGGGGCCTGGCTGTGTTTGCTCCTGGCTACCAGCAGCCTTTCAGAGCAGTAGTCCACCAGGAACTTTCCCAATAAGTTCCATGGTCTATCTGCCCCTTCACTATGCGTTTGTTGAGAGATCACTGGGAATCCTAACTAGGGACCTGGGGAATGTGTATCTCCTGAAGAGAAAACCTGAAGAACTAACCATTTGAGGGTTTCGATAAACATCCATAAACTTGGCTGACAGTTGCTCTCTGCCTCTGAACTCATAAATTTGAACTGTTGTCATTTTTCTACTGACTGTGCCCTGGATACCCTGTGATGCAACTGGAAATTTCAAGCCTCTTTGTGAAACGCGGTAGGAAATCAATTGTATTTGTACATTGAACCAACCTCTTGACTTACGTCTGGTGATAGGGCGGATGTAATATTTTCCAAAAAGATAACCAAGACAGCATAGCAAGGTATAAGAACTCTAACTCCAGCACACATTGAATAGCCTGCAGAATCATTAAATAAACTTTTGAAGGATTCCTCATGTATACTAGCACACCCCTCTTTAGAAACTACTCAGTTTAGCCAGTCAGAAAAGGAGACCGTGAAACAGCAATTGAACTCGCCATTGTGCTACGCTATTTACACATAATTGCAAAAACCCCTTTTTTCCAAGACCACCTGTCTTCAACAACCCTGTGCAAAGTTCCTAAATAGGACTTCTCAGAGTGAGATTTGTGTGTACCTGTGAGTGACCTAAGGCAGCCATAGCTTCTTTCACCTGTTCCTGTTCTCCCTGTCCCTGGCCTGCTATAACAAAGGGGCCTCCTGGTGTGCTCTGTGAGATTGGAGGAGTGAGCAGGAGAAGTTATGGATACTCTGTCTGAGAACGCACAGCTCTCTGGGTTGGAATCTGGCAGCCCGATGAGAAGTTGGTATAAATTAACTATTACCATTGTTCTGTTAGCCGGAGCACAAGAAGTCATAACTAGTGTGTTTATTTTTTTTCTTTCCTTTTTTTAACCTCTTTTCTACATCTTCACTCAGTGATTATTTTGTTTAAAGAGCTGATACTCGTATATAAGGGTTTGGGGAGGGGAGGGACTTCAATGCCATAGAGCAGTGGTGTCAAACATGAGGTCCGCAGGCCAGATCCGGCCCCTTGAGAGCTCTTATCCGGCCCGCAAGCCAGCCGAGCCAGTCACACACACACCCCACTCTCAATCTGGGTTTGCAAGGCATGGCCCTCCCCAACCAAGTGACATTTATATCATATCCGGCCCTCGTAAGAATTAAGTTCGACACCCCTGCCGTGGAGTCCAATTGCCAAAGCAGCCATTTTCTCCAGGTGAACTGATCTCGATTGGCTGGAGATCAGTTGTAATAGCAACTGGAGGTTGGCAACCCTAGAGAGTACCTCCACAAAAAAAGTCCTGGCTTTACTGCAGTATGTAGGTCAAGGGTTACCTCTTTCTTCCTGATGTGTTTAAGAACTGCATGATGTACAGAAGTTCAGCCAATACATACTTTTCTGGCACAGAGTACCGGCATTCATATCAATTAGTTTATTTCTGCGTTGCTTATTCAATTCATTCTGTGGACAGTGTTGTAGTCCCTGGTTCACATAGGATTGCTGCCTTTTCTCTAGCAGAATCTGTGTTCCTTTAACAGCTGCGCAGCAGGCAGAAACTGAACAGGTAGATTTTTGCTCATTGCTGTTGGGGGGGGTGCCCTTTCTGCACTCGCCCTGTTTCTGTGTTGTTAATAAACGTAGTCTGACATGCACACATTTAGTAGTTCTCTCTGGCACAAGGAGAAGTAGTTCGCTAAATTTCAGTTTCTTGGGCTAGGGCCAGAGGCCCCAAAGTACTCTGTAACATTTTATAGCTGTGCATTAAAAAAACTGCATGCAAGTAATTCTTCCCACGCCTCAATGAGGTGAAATCCAGTCAGTTCAAGTTGTCCCTGTGATGCGGCATGAGAATATATGGAAGCTGATATTTTTTGCCCGTGAACTGCTACTTGGAGCAAAATAGCTCCTGTTAGCATGCCCCAGCAGAAGGCTTTGCATTACCCCACTGCTTTCCTTGGCCACCCCTAAGAGGCCCCTTTCCCTGTCCTGGGTACATGATGTGCCCAGGAATTTCATTCCTGAACAAACTGTAAACATCTGGAATGAGTTCTGAAGTCCCTTGGAAGAACTCATTTACCTTGAGGAAGGTGTAGGAAGGAAACTTAAGCAAGTGTAGAGATTATGCTGAAGGGGAAACGCACCTTGTTTCTTCCCAGCCACGCCTTTCTGCTTTACATGCATATCCAAGCCAAAAGCTGGTTATTCTGCTATTCTTCCTGCCCCCAGAGCATCTAGGGGTCAAGCATTTTATACACAATTTTTTGTCAGCTGTTTCACCTATTTTTACTCTATTCTGTTTCTATTCAACTTCAATTTTTGCCTCTATTTTCTCCAAAATTGAGTTACTGTGTATACTTTTCTAAAAGTTGCATTAATGGTGAGAGGGCAGGATTGCATCTCAGTATTGCTAATAGGGTTGGCAAGTCCCTCTTCACCACCAGCGGGAGATTTTGGGGGCGGAGCCTGAGGAGAGAGGGGTTTGGGGACTTCAATGCCATAGAGTCCAATTGCCAAAGCGGCCATTTTTCTTCAGGTGAACTGATCTCTATCGGCTGGAGATCAGTTGTAATAGCAGGAGAGCTCCAGCTAGTACCTGGAGATTAAACAATCGAGTGCTAAACTTGTAGTTAGACAATCACAAAAGCACTACTGTCAAAAACAAGCCCAATTGATATGCCAAGTGAGTATATTTGTAACAAAATTGTCACACAAGTAAACAAGCATCCAATGCTTATAACCAGAGCATTCCAGCCATAGTTACAAAAGTTCAAGGTGCAAATTCCATTCAACAGGTAAAGTATACATATAAATGTCATTCAAGTATGGTTTCATATATTTTTTCTTTTGCAATCAACTATTGTGTAGTCCATAGTTGCCAATATATTATGGGTATCCGGTAAGTTGTCCCATTTCGCAGCAGCTTCTTCAATATAGGCAAATCTATGTCAATATTTCATGGAACATATGTTCTGTAAAATACATATAATACATTTACCCAGTTGCATAATAACAAATTATTTGAACATATGGTATATATTAATTCTCTCTCATCATATAGAAATATATCAAACTTCTTTAAATGTAAATATATCACTACAATTTTAACAAAATTACCACTTACAAACTACATACCCACATTCAGGTGTATAACCTCCTATGTCAGTGGATGGCTTGCTAAGTCACCTAACCTAAAGTTGCTCCACCCCTGTTTTATTGGTGTTGAAAAAATCTAGGTGGGGCATTTAAAGTTTTAATAGGTCTTTTCTTCTATAAAAATTAGAAAAATCAATATTTGTATTTAATCCGTGTGGCGAAATCGTATTTATTATGTAATCGGTTTTACTGAAAAGATTTGTATCTTATCTGGCTATTGCCGTAATAATAAAATCAATCAGTTATGCTAGTTATTTTTTTTAAAGGGGGAGTAGGGCATCTTTCTTTTAAATGTGGGCATGTAGTTTTTAAGTGGTAAATGGGACAACTTACCGGATACCCATAATATATTGGCAACTATGGACTACACAATAATTGATTGCAAAAGAAAAAATATATGAAACAGTACTTGAATGACATTTATATGTATACTTTACCTGTTGAATGGAATTTGCACCTTGCACTTTTGTAACTATGGCTGGAATGCTCTGGTTATAAGCATTGGATGCTTGTTTACTTGTGTGACAATTTTGTTCAAATATACTCACTTGGCATATCAATTGTGCTTGTTTTTGCCACTAGTGCTTTTGTGATTGTCTAAGTACCTGGAGGTTGGCAACCCTAATTGCTAAGGAGTTGGTCAGGGAATACCTGGCTATCTTAAATGAGCTCAGGTCTTCTGTACTGGATGAACTGCATCCTAAGGTCCTAAAGGAATTTTATGATGTACACTTTGAGAAATCCTGGAGAACAAGTGAGGCTCCATGAGACTGGAGATGGGCAAATTTTATGATGTACACTTTGAGAAATCCTGGAGAACAAGTGAGGCCCCATGAGACTGGAGATGGGCAAATGTTGTCCCAGTCTTCAAAAGGGAAGTCCAGGAAGGTCCAGGAAGCTACAGTCCAATCCGTCTGTCGTCAGCACTAGAATGGATCAAAAGAATGGAGTAGATGCATTGTATCTTGAATTAAGAAAAGCGTATGGGAAAGTTCCCCCAATTGGTCGGCAAACTGGTTCAATGTGGGCTAGATGATGGTACCATTTAGGAGGATTCACTGGTAGTTGGAGAACTGTACTATGAGTGGTTATGAATGGCATTTCGTCAGTTTGGTGGGCAAAGGGTTCCACTGGAGTGCCACAATGCTTTGTCCTGGACCCAGCCCTCTTGAACATTTTGTCGATGTCTTGGATGAAAGGGTGCAGGGAATCCTTATCATACTTGTAGATAATACCAAACCGGGTACAACAGCTAAAACCTTAGAAAGCAGAAATAAAATGGAGAGATAGGAAAGCTCGGCTGCAACTAACAATATGAAATTCAACTGAGACAAATCATTTAACCTACAGGGCCCAAGTAGAATGTACAGGAATGGCTCTGCTCATTCCCAAGGGGGAAAAATTGTGTGTTATTACTACATTATATAATTAAATTGTAAACATATTTACTTGGAAGAAAATTCCTTTTAGTTCAATGGTATTTTTCTCTGAAATAACGCCTATGCATGTCTAGTCGGAAGTAAGTCAGTATTTAGAGGGGCTTACTCTCCAGTAAGTATCCTGCATCCCTAGACGCAGTACAATCATGTGCAGAGTTACTCCAGTCTAAGCTTAGTGAAATCAGTGGACTTAGACTGGGGTAACTCTGCATAGAATTGCACCGTTAGTTACCTCAAGCATCGTCCACAGCCTTTGAATGAATTTCAGGAGAAGCTGTAAGGGTCAATAGCCCAATTATTGCATCCTGTCAAACTTTGTAGGAATGTTTGATGAAGTGAAAAGAAACAAGAAACATTTTTCTCCCTAAAGACGCGTTTGTAAAATATTTCCCAAAAGCAACACTTGTACAAACAGTGCTCCCAGGATAGTTACACACATAACAACATAAAGAAATTGCAACAAACTAGAGCAAGTGGCTATGTATTTTTCCTGCCTTTCCTCCAAGGAGCTCATCGCAATATATAAGGTTCTTCCTCCATTTGATCCTCCCAACAACCTTGTGATGGAGTTTAGAGGGGGGGGAGAGTTGGTTTTTATACCCCACTTTTCTCTACCGAAAGGAGTCTCAAACCGGCTTACAATCACCTTTCCTTCCTCTCCCCACAACAGACACCTTGTGAGGTAGGTGGGGCTGAGAGAGTTCGGAGAGAACTGTGACTAGCCCAGGGTCACCCAGCAGGCTTCATGTGTAGGAGCAGGGAAAACAACCCGGTTCACCAGATTAGAGTCCGCCGCTCATGTGGAGGAGTGGGGAATCAAACCTGGTTCTCCAGATTAGAGTCCACCGCTCATAACCACTACACCACGCTGACTGACCAATGGTCTGCCAACATGCTCGCTACACGGCAATAGGCACTAGAACATGAATGTCCCTGGTCCTAGTCTAGCATTCTAACCACTGCATCATGCAGATACTGATACTGACTGGGAAACAATGACTTATTCCAAGCAAGGCGTCACTGAGCAACATGAAAGAAGAGACAGAAGTGCGACCAGTTTCTTTACACAGAGGGTGGTTCTCTGTTTGCCATTTGCAACAAACTGCTAGCTAGAAGTAAGCAAAGGCAATCAAGTTCAGAACAGTCGCAAGGAGAAAGGACTATATATGCTTGGCAGGGTCATGAGAGATGGATAGGCTGTGGTGAGATTTGGGTATAAGATGTTGCTGAAAAACCTATTTTAGAAAGCGTCAAACCTTCCCTAAAAATACTAAAAAGCAAGCCTGCAATTGGGACTGCGAGACTGGACGCTTTCTTCCTGATAGCTTTCCATGGGGAAGAGTAACATCGGGAATGTTCCCTGCCTTATAATTGAGGAAGAACTCCTTAGGGTCCAGATGCTGTAAGTCGCCATCATCATCTCTACAAACTGGAAGTCGGTAGTGTTTCGTGAACCTTTATTTAAAGCGTAGTGAAAATCCCAATAATACTATGCATCTCGGCAACTTTTATTTGAAATGAGTGGTTGCTTTTAATTGCAAGTCACTTTAAGAGTTATAGTGGCTGAAAAGGAATGGGCATAAATATATCAGCAACTAAATAAATGTGTAGGGAGCATTCTGAAGGGTTGCCCAAAAGCTGTATTTTGTGTCTTTTTTGGCATATTCAGTGGTTCTGACAAAGCAACCTGTTTCTTTTCCACAAAACAACAATTTTGATGGTTCAAATCCAGCTATGACCATCCTTGACCATTAACTTGTAAGGAAGAGGTGGTGGAGCTAAAGTTGACCTGATCCCTATGCCATCTGGCCAGAACTCCTTCTGTCTAATCCCAGGTAGTGTGAGCTGAATTGCTGTCATTCAGTGTTAAATGGATTTTGTGTTCAGATGGTCGTAGGAAGGGCAGAGTATTTGCTGACAATATCCATGCCGGTTTCTACTGTGCAGCTTATCTTTCAGAATGGAGTTATCTTCATGAGAAGCCCAGTAGTACAACAAACATTTATGATATGGATTAGAAGTCCTGTGGTACAAGGATTTAGCACATGGCAAAGGGACAAGGGGAATATTTTCATTTTACAGAACCAAATGCACATTGGCTAGATTAGCTAATAAGTCAAATTTACAAAAGGAGTTGATTTGTTGCTTCATGTTAGTGTAAATATTTCCCAATGAAAGGGGATTGTCTATGGGGTACTGTGTTTGTATATATAATACAGCACATGGTAAACATTAAAAAAAACTTATTTGCAGTTGACTGTCAGTGAAGATGAGAATGTTATCTCCTGATTTGCTTCTGCACGTTAATGATCAAGGAACGGGAAGATTATTTTTATTTTTATCTACCTATTTTGTGTGCACATACAGCTTTGGCAAATGCAAACCAGATCCATGAAAAATCAGTGATTGGTTTGCCCATGCCAGAACAGTTCATGAATTCAGAGAGCCATGTGTTGGGAGGATATACCTGCAGTTGTCAGCATGCTATTACACGTGGCTGTAATTTCTGAAAAACAATATTAATAGTAAGTGCTATCAAGTTGCAACCAACTTATGGCGAACTCATCATGGGATTTTCAAAGCAAGAGATGAGCAGAAGTGGTTCGTTACTGCCTGCCTCTGTGTACTAACTCTGGTCTTCTTTGGTGATCTCCCATCCAAACACTAACCATGGCCGGCCCTGCTTAGGTTCTGTACTCTGACGAACTCAGGCTAGTCTGGGCTATTCAGGCCACTAACATCTAAAGAGAGCTTATATTTTTGTATAATATGTAAAATCCTTTACATGCAGCTTTAATTTGTATGCTCTTATTTAAACAAACGGAAAGCATTATAAAGGCATGTGTACACTTCCATAAATTCACTTGTACCATCATTATAAATATATTCATGCAAAAAGGAAAAAAATGTATACATATGTGTGTGTGTTTATAAACACACAGAGGTCCCTCTAATTTGACCTTGGAGGCTTGTGATGACTATTTGTACCAGCAAAAAATAGAAACCATTTTATCTAAAAAGCCATGATTAAGGATGCTCCTTGCACGGGGGAAGCCTTCCTTTTATAGTTTTCCCTTACAGAAGACAAAAATAAGTTTGCATCAGGCAAGGGAGCAATTCAATTTCTAAGTTTCTAAAAACAGAGGTGCGATAAGTGAATGCTGGTTTTACACTGCATTTTAATTGTTATTTAAGAAAAGAGCATTTCTCTACGTTAAAAACACTGGCTTTCAGAATCTTAAGTTTTGACGGGGTGTGCACCCCATTCGAACACTCTTCTGTTTTCCAGCGTCAGGCGTTTCCTACAGAACTTTATAATTTTCAGTATAGTTTACAGATTAACCGTGATATGAAATGGATTATATCTTGCGAGATGTAGCACTTTAATACAATGAAACTGTCGTCCTACATTTACAAGGAAATGCTGACTCTATTCAGTTTCCATTGATGTATTCAAGTCTGAATAGCTTCTGTAATTTTTTTTTTTTTTAAGATACATACCTCTAACTACGGTTTAGGCGTGTTACCTTGTTCACTGGCATCATTCCAGCTGGGTAACTAACCGCACTCTCTTTTTCTCCTGGCCTTTAGTCAATTCCACATTCTTTGAAGCTGTTGTCAGAGATGACTGCAAGCTTCCTTTAGTTTCAACACACCATCTGAGAATAATCTTCTCCCAGGCAAAGAAAAACAGAACAACCCTACCTTTTTTTGGAAAAGGGGGCAAATCAGTTTATGAACCTTGCTTACATTCTGTGCTTTCCATCTTCCACAGCGCTGTTTGTGTGCAAATCCCTCTTTCCCCCCTTTCATGACTGCTCCACCCCTCCGCTCTTTCCTCAGCCAAAAAGAACACTTCATAGTTTATGTGGTTGCCTCTCTCGTCTGTTAAAACCCAGGAAGGCATCTGGGAATAAACTCTGTAGCACTCTTTCTGGGCCAGAGAAAAAGTAGCATAGCTCTCTTGTGGTTACCGGTGGCTTTTCCCAGCAAGGGAGAGCTAAATATTGCAGTCCAGTCAAAATTAACCTCATTTTAGTCTCATTACTTTAAATAGGAAAGAGAAATGTGTGCTTAAACATCTCCTGTTGATATCAGCGGACTCTATACAGACTCTTTCATACTTCTTTTACCATTGGTAGTGTGTGTGTGCGTGCGTGCGTGTGTGTGTGTGTGTGTGTAAAGTGCCATCAAATTGCAGCCGACTTATATCAAACCCAGCAAGGGGCTTTCAAGGCAAGTGTTTAAGCAGAGGTGGTTTGCCATTGCCTTCCTCTGCAGAGTCTTCCTTGGTGGTATCCTTTCCAAGAACCGGCCCTGCTTAGCTTCCAAGATCTGATGTGATTTGGGCTACACCTTGCCACTGACCAGAGTCACATGGGTCCCACCTCTGGGACAAGCTCCCTTTTTTTCTGATGGGGCACCTGCAGAGAATAGGACGTGTGTGAGTGTGTACATAAAGTGCTGTCAAGTTGCAGCCGACTTATGGCTACTCCAGCAAGTGAGAAGCAGAAGTGGTTTGCCATTGGCTGGCTTCCTCTGGTTTCCTTGGTGGTCTCCCTTCCAAGTTCTGGCCCTGTTTAGGTTCCGAGATCTGACAAGATTGGGCTATACCATGCCGCCTTCCCTCTCTTGGTAGTATAGACCAGACTTAAAAGGAGTGTAAGAGTGACCCTCCACTGCTTCCTCCAAGAGGATATGTACATGCATGCAGGAGCGGCCAAAATGCTTAGTGGGGATCACTGGAGGGCATCATTGGCTCCCATGAAACCAGGAGCTGTCCCTGGGTGCAGCAATGTCTGTGTCCTGCAGCTCTGGGTAAATTTGCACCTACACTCAAAAATGGGGTTGGCTTTCTTCAGCAGTAAGCAGCAGTCGTGTGTGTCATTTCCATAGTGACTACACCGTCAAGTCTATTTATTCCCCACTAAATTGGCAATATGAAGGATACATAAGCAAATCTACCACTGGAGCTGGAGTAGATTTTCTAGTATTTCAGATTATATTTATGAAAGTATTTTTCAGAATGCAAAGACCATTCTACCAGTTCTTGTCAGGAAGATCTGATTATGCAAAATTCCTTTGTCGGCCTGTATGTACTTTTCAACTAAATAAAAGCTATAGATTAGACAATGGATGTTCTGATCAGCACATGGGGATAACTAGGTTTTAAATAAACAAGCTTTTTAATCTGGCATGCTGAGATCTAAAAGCAGTTGCAGATGTATTTGAGCATTGTCTTGATGTAGAAACAGACGTTTAGCATTATATTCTACGTGATTATGCATGATATGTTGTGAACAGTATATTCGATTTTAAATTTCATTGTTCTCTCATTTTATCTAATTCTAAACATGGCCAAAACACGCAGAAGAAAAAAACCACAAAATAAGGCCATATTTGGATGGCGGGGGGAGTAATCTACAGGTTTGGGAAAATCCCAAGATATGCAGAAAAATCACAGAACAGGAAAAATAGTTACAGTTTTTTTGTTTTTTTATTTTTTTTAAAAAAAACCTACAAGTATAGCATAATGGGGGGAAATGAGATCTCTCGATACTGCATGATCACAAGATCTCAGCAACTATTTTAAGGGTTGTCTAGCAACTCCAAAAACGTTGTTGCAAGCAGCCATAGCCACCACTGGGAGAAGAGGAAGAAGAGGAGGGAAGCAGTGATGATGTAAACAACAACGGGAGAAGGAGGCAGTGGCTGCAGCGGGCAGGCGAACAACCAAGTCTGCCATTGAGGAAAAAAGAGGTGTGATGCTGAACAAGAGATTGGATTCTATGGAAAATCTCTCCTGTTGGAGAGCAACATCAACAGAGTGACATTTCTTAGGACTTTATTCATGGCTGTTTCCCTCGCTGTCACCCCTCCAATGACTTCGGGTCTTTGTTTTGATAATGCATGTCATTTCCAGCTGTCAGAGGTCGCCTCGCTCTCCCCCTGCATATCCCTGCATTTTGACTGCGTTTTCAGAGACCTGCTTTATCTCAAATTTGAAAACACGGGGAAATGCAGGGAGAGAGCGAGGCCACCTCTGATGGATGGTTCACGGAAAGAACCATGAAGAAGACCCGAAGTCGTCAGAGGAGTGACCGCGATGGAACCAACCATGCATAAAAGGCCATAGTCTCCACTGTCCTGATGCAGCCCATAATGCTCCTAAAAATGCTACTCCTGGGAGAAAGAATGGGGGGGGGGGGGCGTCCAGAGGTCTGCAGCAGAAAGGAAAACTCAACAAAAATCACAAACCCACACCCCATCAATGGAAATTTCTGCTGGATCCAACCTTAAGGTTGTAGCTATTTTGTTGACTACAATTTTTACTAGGTGTCATTTACTGTGATGCCTTAATTCAGACACTACAATTTAAACACACCCCTTGCAACTGCTTGGCCCCAAGAGAGGGCCATATCGAGAGGGTGTCCTCGCTGTTTAGAGGCAATAAAGAAGCAAAAAAAGTAGACGAACTGGGGTTGTTGCACAAATCCCAGTTCACCACAGTATCTGAATGCAGGCTTAATTCCAGATCAGTGACCAGTCTGCACTTTCTGCGAACCATGCTGCCCTTTCCCAAGCCAAAAGAGATTCAGCCTTTAATTCTCCATTAGCCTGAAGATCATGACTTTTTTAAAGTCTCCTTGCCCCCAATTGAAACCTAGTTCTTACTTTACTTTTCCCTTCTTTGCGTTCCCTGATAGGACAAGGTTTCATCTGAATTAAAAATTGTTAAAAGTTGTATCTGTCTTCTTGAAAGCCTGTGAGTTGGGGATTATCCCATTTTATTTCAGCAGTGACCCTGAGGTATGTAAGGTTTAGTGCCAATGACTTAGGGAGATTTGTGTCTGAGTAAAATTTGGACCCAAGTCTTCCCATCCAAGTGTACCTTTCTGCTGACTATATCACACTAGCTCTGTGGAGGATACTTAACGGTGCATTCCCAAGTTACTCCAGTCTACGCCCATTCATTTCAATAGGATAAGACTGGAGAAACACTTTTTAGGAATGCACTCTTTGAGTGCTGTTTTAAACAGACGTAAACCCTTCTAAGTCCATATAACAGTTTAGGATTGCACTGTCAGGAGTTCGACAATGTGATTGGTTTTGTCTTTTGTAAGGGAATATCTTTTAAGGGGGGGGAATCACAAGTATACATGTTCTACAAGCTGCTTTTATTTTTGCCTCAAGCAATATTAAGAAATTTGTGTTCATGTCTCATCATCTGATTCTGTGTGTCTTAAACCCTGTGATCTTCCTGGATTTCCAGTTGCTTCATCTCAGTCTAGTTTTTGCATTGGCAGGTAAATGACCAGCTGTTAAGTATTTCCAGGGACTACCCCTTCCCAGCAATTCATCACTTTCCCTTAACAGAGAAGGGAGGGAGGGTATGAGCTGTTGTTAGACCTTGCCTATACTATGAAGTCTGATCATTTGTTTGGTTTGTTAAACTCCCATGGAAATGCCGCCATTGGTCATACGCAGTCGTCCCTCCCATATTTCACAGTGTTTTTGCTGTTCTGTTAGATTGTACGAGAGGTTTCTCGTTTTTATTCTTCATTTTTGAAACAATGAACATCAGAAAAGATTTTGTAACAAAATATATTGTTTTTTTAAAAGATTTTTTTTAAACGAGTTTTAAAAAACTCATGGGATTGGATCCCATCAAACTTCTGTGTAGGGGAGGACTTTCAGGCACAGAAGTAGGACCCATCCCAAACACACACACACTGCAGCCTGAAATGCTTCATTAAATGCTGTTTCTGGGGGACAGGAGCAGAAGGAGGAGAAGAAGAAGAGTTGGTTTTTATATGCCGACTTTCTCTACCACTTAAGGGAGACTCAAACCGGCTTACAATCACCTTCCCTTCCCCTCCCCACAACAGACACCCTGTGAGGTAGGTGGGGTTGAGAGAGCTCTAAGAGAGCTGTGACTAGCCCAAGGTCACCCAGCTGGCTTTGTATGTAGGAGTGGGGAAACAAATCAAGTTCACCAGATTAGCATTTGCCGCTCATGTGGAGGAATGAGGAATCAAACCCAGTTCTCCAGATCAGAGTTAACTGCTCCAAACCACTGCTTTTAACCACCACACTATGCATAGTGTAGTGACGGAGAAGGTAGAGGGCTGCTGCAGGCAGGAATTGGCAAAAAAAAAATCCCCCCACACACACACACACACACACGCAGGGCTTTTCCCATGGGACCTAAGCCATACGTTTCCCTGAAGAGAAATGTGGTTTTGTTTGTGTTTTTGAGAAAGTTGCGGGCACAATCTTGCAGCAACCCAGCAGTCCCATGCAGAAAGCAGGGCACGTGTCATGAGTTAGGTGATTTACAGTGCAATCCTGTAGAGAATTACTGCAGTCCAAACCCACTGAAATTAATGAGCTTAGACTGGAGTCACTCTGTGCAATGCTGTGCTCCTAGGGCAGTCATGTACTAGGGGGAAGGGGCAGAAAAGGAACCGCAGGATTAGACCACAAGATTAGGCTTGCAGTTGCATCACCGTCTTTATTGGTTCAGATATTGGCCTGTAGTAATGCATGATGGCTGCAATCTTGGCAAATGTACTGGAGGTGGAATAGGCACGGACGAGTGTATGCCACAGAAGGATTTGGATTTCTGTGTATCACCATCCCCCATAGGGCTAAAGGGCCCTCGCAAAGTCTGCAGTCCTGCACACACCTTCCTGGAAGTCCTGCTGGGCAAGTGCCCAACATAGGGTTGACAACCTCCAGGGGGTGGCTGGAGATCTGATTAGATTTATTATTACGGTCCTTTGACCAAACATAAAATGTTTGCAGTTACATTGCCTTACCCAAACCGGCAGTATAAAACAATACATTTTTGTTACAACACGAGACCAAGTAGTACTCTCTTTAAAATGGTTAAAAACTGGTCTACAATATGGTGGCTGGAGATCTCCCACTAATTCAACTGATCTCCAGGGGGCAGAGATCAGTTCACCTGGATTAAAGGGATGCTTTGGAAGGTGGACTCTATAGCATTATACCCCATTGAAGTCCCTCTCCTCCCTAAACCATGCCTTCCACAGGCTCCACCCCCAGAGTCTCCAGGTATTTCCCAACCGGGAGCTGGCAACCCTAATGTAACATGATGGGATTTATTTCTAGGTGGGCATGAAATATATTGATCTGTGTTTCAGAGAATGGATGCTGTACTTTTCTTTCTAGTAGTTTGCTATGCTATATCTGTAGAGATTTGCTTCATTAACTTTAGAAGTTCCTATGTCAGGGATCCCCAACATGGCGTCCGTGGCCCCCATGGCACCTGCTGACACCTTTCCTGGTGCTCACCAAGTGTCTTATTGGGGCCAGGTGGGGCACTTGCCCAGCAGGACTTCTGTCTGGCCACTGGAGATCCGACTGGCTGGGCAGATAAAAATAAGATCTTTTCAGTGGCAGCTGCCCCCACAGTGTTGGTTTTATTCTCTCCCACTCTTCTTTCTCCATGCATTTTATAAATTACCACCCTTCTCCCTTGCACTTGGGCTTCCTCTGTGCGTGGCTCTGCCTCCTGCCACAACCATTTTATGGTGGGTTCCGCCTCCTGTGGCAGCTATTTTGTGGCTGCTCACCCGCGCCCTGTGTCAGAATTCCAAAGGTGCCCACAGGCTCAAAAGGGTTGGGGACTCCAGTCTACTTATCACATGGAAACCTCATTGTAATGATTCCTGTATGTCAATCATAGAATTGGAAGGGACCACCAGGGCCATCAAGTCCAACCCCCTGCACAATGCAGGAAATTCACAACTACCTCCCCCCACACACCCCTAGTGACCAGAAGATGGCCAAAATGCCCTCCCTCTCATCATCTGCCTAAGGTCACAGAATCAGCATTGCTGACAGATGGCCATCTAACCTCTTCTTAAAAACCTCCAGGAAAGGAGCGCTTACCACCTCCTGAGGAAGCCTGTTCCACTGAGGATATGAGAACATATGACCTAGGAACATATGACCTAGGAACATCCAAAGTAAATGTATCTGTAGTTGGATCCGTAATGGATGCCTGTGTGCCCCACCTCTGTGGGGTTATATTTTCATACTTGAAGGTCTTTTCATTTACGATTAGAACAGTAGCCATTAAACTGTTTCATCGGGTCCTCCAAGTTGTTTTACAAGCGGATGATTTCACCACCTGGGTAGACTGGCTTTAAGACACACTGTTGTCCTTGCTGTGCTCGCTCTCTGCCTTTGCTGGTAGCAAACAGATGTGCTTGTTCAGTTTCAAGCGATTTCTACCGAGGGCTATTTTATTAGTACTGCAGATGTGCTTCTGTGAGGATAAAAAGGAGTGGGGGAGAGAACCATGCATGCCACCCTGAGCTCACTGGAGGAAGGGTGGTGTACAAATGTACAAAATAGCAGAAATGAGCTGGATGGCTTTCCCTTCTTAGTCAGGCATTGTACTCGCAGCCACACAAGGTGCTATTTAGTGCTGCTTCATCGAAAGCCAGTCTGTACTATTGGGCTGCCAGGTGGAGAGACGGTGTCAGGCCTATGTCAGCCTAGTTAGGGATGTTTGGCACATGACATGCACGCAACTAATGTCAGACCGACTGTGACAAATGCATGAAATGATAGAGGAGATGGGTACAGCTCCTCACTCTTTGTTAACCAACACGCAATTGTGATTTCGTCATGTGCAGCCCTTTGTCTGTGGCTGCACCGGAATTCCAGCCTCTTGCTCTGTCTGCTCGTCCAAATTCCTCCACCTGAATTTACAAGCACTCCCTTTCCCTGCTGTGCTTGTGGACCTAGAAGGTTTACACAGATACCCACACTGATAAGCGGCTGCACTGAAGCCATTGCTTGTGTACACAGCAGACGTGTATGTTCAGCTGGGCGCGCTTCACATTATGACTTCCAGATAAAGTCCCTCAATGTTTTGCTGGCTGTGGAGTATCAGCTTTTCAAGTCGCACAGAAAGATGGCAACAGGATGTTGTCCGTATCACATCCATGCGAACCTGCTCGGTAGGACACATTGCTGAGGCTTCTGGTGGCCGCTTTCCGAGCTCGCTTCTTAGCGCTGCACTATGTGCAGTGAGCCCAGGGCGAAACGGAGAAGCCGGGAGAGGAGAGACCCCCTGGTGAACTGACGGTGTAACTAGAAAGGAATCTTTCCTGGCAAGCGCACAGCGTTCTGATGGGAGAGCTGCACTTTCCAAAGCTATTGATCCAAGAGCTTTCCATTAGCACACTTTCCTTCTGTCTTTTGTTCCCTTAAGCATGCAGGTCGTCCGTCCCCCCTCTGCCAGCAATAGTAAAGCCTCAAGATTTGCCAATGCCTGATCCACAGCTACAACTCTGATAGTTTTTCAAGGTGTCCGAGAATGATAAGTAAAAATTGTGGGAGCAATCCCAGGGAAAGAGATTTTTTTCCCCTGAGGATAAATTGCCCTCTTTCTTTCTTGTTGTTGCTGTTGCTTTTTGTTTTTTCAGAAAAGAAGGCACATCGTAGATATTTATAACGTTATAAATTATTTGGAGAAAGAAGGGTTTTTCTCCCTGTCTCGTAATATTAGAACTTGGGGTCGCTTGGTGAAATGGATGGAAAGCAGGTTCAACTCAGATAAGAAGAACTGTGTCACACAAGTCAGAATTTTCCACAGTATGTGATGATGGTTGCTGGTCAACATGGCTTTAAAGCCAAGAAGGGAGATTAGACAGTGGTTAGCAGTGCCACCCTAAGGAGAGTTACACCCTTCTAAGCCTCATTGACGTCAGTTAACATAGAAGTGTGTAACTCTGCTTAGGATTGCACTGTTTGTGTTAAAGCAGCAGAGCTAAAAGCCAGGTTAATGAGAGAAAAGGTCTTGAGGGGGGAGGGAGGCTAATTATGCCTGAGAGAAAAAAAGTATTTCTTCACCTCGGGTCTACAACTGCAAAGAGTAGGTGCGCTGCCTTGGGGAGGAAGTTCCGTAAATGAGGTGTCACCCCGAGAAAGCTCTGCTTCATCCACAAAAGAGTTGATTCTGGTTGGCTGTCCACTGTCATGGATATTATCCAGTTCTGATCCTTGATATAGTTAAGGCCTGCATTAGGTACTTGTAAAGAGCAGTCAAGTTACAGCCGGCTTATGGTGATCCTGTAGGATGTTCAACGCAAGAGACATTCAGAGGTGGCCTGCCTCTGTGTAGCAACCCTGGACTTCCTTGGTGGTCTCCCATCCAAGCACTAACCAGGGCTAACCCTGCTTAGTTTCTCAGATCTGATGAGATCAGATTAGCCTGGGCCATTCAGGTCAGAGTGCCTGCATTATGTGTGTAAGTGCTGTCAAGTCGCTTCTGACTCATGGCGACCCTATGAAGCAATGTCCTCCAAAATGTCCTATCTTTGACAGCCTTGCTCAGGTCTTGCAAATTGCAGATCCTAAATAGAACTCAGCACCACAGTCCCTATCCAGAAAACTTTAAGTGTAAGGCAAATGAGGAGGAAGAGGAGAAGGAGAAGGAGAAGAAAAAGAAGAAGAGTTGGTTTTTATATGCCAACTTACTCTACCACTTAAAAAGGAATGAAACCAGCTTACAATCACCTTCCATTCCCCTCCCCACAACAGACACCCCTCCCCACAACAGGAAAAAAACTTGTATTGTATTAACTTCCCCCCCCCATTCATAATTTTATAAACTTCTATTGCACCTCCCATTAGTCAGCTATTATTTTATTTTTCTAAAGTCAATGGCCCCAAATGTGTCAGCCGTTCCTTGTAGGGTGGAAGAGTTCTGTCTCCTACACACACTGACCCCCATTGCCCAGCTCTCCTCCAGCGCCCTGGAGCTGCATTTCATTCATGTATTCATAAGAACATAAGAAAGACCCTGCTGGATCAGACCAAGGCCCATCAAGTCCAGCAGTCTGTTCACACAGTGGCCAACCAGGTGCCTCTAGGAAGCCACAAACAAGATGACTGCAGCAGCACCATCCTGCCTGTGTTCCACCACACCCAAAATTATAGGCATGCTCCTCTGATACTAGAGAGAATAGGTATGCAGCATGACTAGTATCCATTCTAATAGCCATGAATACCCCTCTCCTCCATGAATATGTCCACTCCCCTCTTAAAGCCCTCCAGGTTGGTAGCCATCACCACATCCTGGGGCAGGGAGTTCCACAATTTAACTATGTGTTGTGTGAAAAAATACTTCCTTTTATCTGTTTTGAATCTCTCGCCCTCCAGCTTTAGCAGATCACCCTGTGTTCTAGTATTATGAGAGAGGGAGAAAACTTCTCCCTGTCCACTCTCTCCAAACCATGCATAATTTTATAGACCTCTATTATGTCTCCCCTTAGCCGCCTTCTTTCCAAGCTAAACAGCCCTAAGCGTCCTAACCGCTCCCCAGAGGACAGTTGCTCTAGTCCCCTAATCATTTTGGTTGCTCTTTTCTGCACCTTCTCAAGCTCTGTAATATCCTTTTTTAGGTGTGGTGACCAAAACTGTACACAGTATTTCAAGTGTGGTCTCACCATAGATTTGTACAAGGGCAGTATGATATCAGCAGTTTTATTCTCTATTCCTCGTCTAATTATGGCCAGCATGGAATTTGCCTTTTTTACATCAGCCGCACACTGGGTTGACATCTTCATTGAGCTATCCACTATCACCCCAAGATCCCTTTCTTGGTCTGTTGCTGCCAGCACAGATCCCATCAGTGTATATGTGAAGTTGGGATTTTTTGTCCCAATATGCATCACTTTACACTTACATTTGCCATTTTAATGCCCATTCTTCCAGTATGCAGAGATCCTTCTGGAGCTCTTCACAGTCTGATTTTGTTTTAACCACCCTAAATAATTTGGTGTCATCTGCAAACTTGGCTACTTCACTGTTTAACCCCAACTCCAGGTCATTGATGAACAGGTTGAAAAGCACCGGTCCCAACACAGATCCCTGAGGCACCCCACTGCTCACATCCCGCCATTGGGAGAACTGACCATTGATTCCTACTCTCTGCTTCCTATTTTTCAGCCAGCTCTCAATCCATAAGAGGACTTGTCCTCTTATCCCGTGACTATGAAGTTTGCTTAGCAGTCTTTGGTGGGGGACTTTGTCAAAAGCTTTTTGGAAATCCAAATACATAATATCCACAGGCTCATTCCTGTCCACATGCTTATTGACGCTATCAAAAAACTCTAATAGGTTAGTGAGACAGGACCTACCCTTACAGAAGCCTTGTTGGGTTTTGCCCAGCAGACCTTGCCCTTCTATATGCTTGACAATTTTATCTTTAATAATGCTTTCCACTAATTTACCCGGAACAGACGTTAAGCTAACTGGCCTGTAATTTCCTGGGTCCCCCCTGGAACCTTTTTTATAAATGGGTGTTACATTGGCCATTCTCCAGTCCTCTGGTACAGAGGCTGATCGAAGGGACATATTATATATTACAAATTCCCACAGAGTTATTGTCAATCTTACAAATTGTTCCTGCTTGGGTGCTTCTCAGCATTGTATTCAAATCCGCCTAGGGAGATTGTGCAGGCCGTTTCCAGTGGTGAACCATGAGGGATCACTGAGGTGAAAGGAGCCTGCCTTGTCCCTGCGCCAAAATCCCCCACCTGCCTCGCAGACTTCTGGTAGAACAGGTTGTCTCTTCTTATCTGTACTTTTTGCATTTCCCACAGCCGTCAGGTATGCAAGGAGCATTGCGCATATGGCACCGTGAATTAAAAATTCCAAGGAGGTGATAAAGAAGGGGGAGGCACGGCAGGAGTCATTATTAGTCAGAGGGATAAAGCAGTGAGGGAAGGGAGTTTATGCTTTCAAGAGATCTTGTTTCGCCAAGACCTCCTCCTCCTCCTTCTCTCTTTCTGGCGCTTTTGAACACACACACACAAAGTCTTTGGCTAAATAAACCTGCTATCCAAGCCTCAAGGGAAGCGAAGCTGCAATGCAGCTACCTCTTCCTGTAGAACCTGTTGCTTTGTGGTAGCGTAACAGAGCAGTGAGGAAGACGGCATTTCTTTATATCTTGTGGCCAGGTCTGCTTTCCGTCTTGTCCAGAGCTGCAGCTGGGATCCCTCCCTTCTGCTGGCTGGAAGCGCAACCTTTCTCCTGTGAGATGCCCTTTGGTTTTTCCTTCTCTCTCTCCTCCCCCCTCCCTTGTTCTTTATCTGTGGGCTGTGGAGGAGAGAGCGTGGAATCGGGAGGCAGCCCTGTCTGATAATGTGGTGATGTCAGCAGCGTGTCAGCAGAGGGAGGCTGCCTGCGAAACCGGAGTTACACCTAAGTGTCTGAAAGTCAGGCAGCGGAGTCGAGCCAGGAAATTCTCCTGGGTGCCAGGGGGAAAGGGCTTGGGAGAAGGAACGGATTACCATGTACAGTTTTGTGGGAAACCCAACCAGCACCGATCGACGCTTTTGAAACTTTTTGGATTGACGGACGGAATTGAAAAAGGAACTTCCACAAAGAGCCGATACCAAACAGGTAAGCAAAGAAGACATTGTGTCTGGGTGTTCCCTTGCCTCACTGCCACAAATGAAGTGTTAGTGCAGCAAAAATGTTGTGGTGGTGGTGTTTTTCCTCCCAAGAGATAAAGGGGAAAGAGGACTTGTCTGTATTAGGGGCACAGTTCAGTTGAAATCAGCCCTTCTGATACCTGATAACACATTTTAAATTGGGATGTTAACTAGCATATAGTTTTTGTCTGGTGGTTGATCCTACAGGTCAAAAGGCTTTAAAAACTTAATTGATACATGTCTTCCCTGTTTTCTCCCTTGGTGAAATTTCTTTTCTGTAACAATTGGTTGCTGATAAAAATTTAACAAGCTATTTTGAGAATGTCATATTTTCTTTTCATGGAAAGATAACTGGATTTCTCAGCCATAAGGGTCTTTAAAACATTCCAGGAAACCATAAACAGGGTATTTTTTACAGCCCCACTCATTACAATTTGCAGTACTTTTTAGTGCAGAAGAATCAAATAACAATCGTAAAGTACATTTTGGCTACAGGCACAGTTTGGATCTAGCAGGATTTCTGAAGATGAAAGGCTTGTAAAAAGAGCAATTCTGTGGCTCTCCCATGCACACATGTGAAGGATTATGCTTTATTTAAGACATGGGATAAGTGCATTGAAAATACAAGTGTAATCTTCATGTCTTTCAAGGCTGTGGTTGCTGAGTACTGAGTTTTTGTTTAGCAACCGTAGTGGTATATGCTTAAAAATGTTATATCCCAGTGTTTCATGTGAAGAATCTGAAGTCTGAGCAAGACCTTTTTGGAGGCATTGATATTTTCTGAGAAACCACAACATACAATAAGCACTTAAATTATTGAAAGGAATCTTTAGTTGCAGATTATTTCCACTGTGTTTTAATTGTGCTTACTCTTAAGTACACGTGCATACGGTTGTGGTCTTGTGCATAAAGTAGGCATAAGGTTGGAGCGAGGGAATACAGCAAGGCTTGGCTTACTTCCAAGAGTTCCTTTTGCACACTTACTGGGTACTCTCAAACAAATGTCCGGAATCGAGTTGTAGGGCTGTGACCCAAAGGATATTTGCTTAAAAGTAAGTTGCAGCAATGGAGTTTACTTCCAGTACCTAATTATGTGCCGGATGTGGGATATGGAAGGACAATAATTCAACAGGAGAGCAGCGGCTCTTTGAAAACTGTATTGAAGTTTTCCCCTTTGTACTCCATTGTTATCTGATGAAGTGAAAGCTTATGCTGCAGTTCATTTTGTTCATCTTTAAGGTGCCGAAGGAATCCTGTTTCATTTCCCTTTTGCAGTTGCTGTCCTGTGTTTTAGGGTGAAAACGTCCTTACTGTAACACTAGACCTGAAGGAGTCTTCTTATCCCCTTACATCAACCAAAGCAGCAAAGTGTTTCGTAACTAATTTTCCCTGTTGACTAGGCCTCTCCTTCAGAGGCAACTGCAGAAAGGTCTTGTCTTTTGTTTTGCACAGGTGCTTGCTAAGGAGCATCATCTAAGGAGCAAGTCCCAAAGCCGGGGGGGGGGGCAGCTTTGGGCAGGTTGACATGGTTTCCAAAGGAGACCCCTGTTAGCTTGCTGAGGCCGAAATAACTAAGCATCTTGTGGCACTAGGGTTGCCAACCTCCAGGTGCTGGCTGGAGATCTCCTGCTATTACAACTGATTTCCAGCCGATAGAGAAAATGGCTGCTTGGGCAACTGGACTCTATGGCATTGACGTCCCTCCCCTCCACAAACCCTGCCCTCCTCAGGCTCCACCACCAAAATCTCCAGGTATTTCCCAACCCAGACCGGGCAGTCCAGTGTGGCACCTAAACGATTAACCAATATATTGCGACATGGCTACTCCTGGATTGCCAAGCATAGGAGGAGCCAGTTCAATATAGTGTGGTGTGATGCCTAGATTGCTGGTCAAGGACTTGGGGGACCCAGATTCAAATCCCCCCCCCCACCGCCAAGAAGCTCACGGTGATCTTGCACTGATCACTTTCTCATGCGCAGGGTTGTTGTGAGGCTGAAATAGAGGCGAAGAGAACTACAGCTACTGCCCTGTGTTCCATGGAGGAATGACAGGATAAAACTGTGGCAGATCATGATTTGTTAATGGTGTAGGTACACATATTTGGCAGACACATGTCTGTTGCTGTGCTCATCCAGGTTTTTCCCTTGCCTCCTTCTCCAGTCCCAAGGCATTCCACTATCTTGCCTGTACTCGCTCTCCTATTATTCGCACTTTAACCTCATCCCCTGTGCTTCTGCTTCCACTTTACTTCCTGTTCTCATGGAAAACTATCCTGCGGAACTGCTTTTTGCAGAACCGCGTCTACCAACACTGGCCACCGATCTCGCTCAAAGGTAACTTCAGCAATATTATTTTCACAGACTCAGTTGGCAATACAAGTGAAGTTTAGGGTTCTTCCCTCCTGCCTCTGCACACCAAGGATTGGTGGGTTTTTCCAGATGATTATCTTGCAAATCTCCCTATAATTGCAATGATTAGCATGGCAGGTTGCTTAAGGGGGAAAGGGGTAACTTAAGGAAGTTATTACTTAAGTAAGAAAGTTGTTCTTTATAAGCGAGAATATCTTCCAAAATTAAGCATTTCTTTTCAGTTTATATGTTTCTGACTCTGAAAGTTGATAAACTTGTTCCGGGAGAGAGGATTCTCTAAGTGTCTATGGTGAAATCACTAGGGAACAAAGCTGGCTGAAACCCTGCACACTATATGTGTTTAGTATAACTTTCTGGAAAACCTGTGTGCATATAAATTACCCGCTAATATTTTGTATACCCAGTCAGGAGACTGGGATGAGAGTCCTTCACTGCACCTGTAGAACCTACACAGACACATTTTGTACACATGTGAATTCATTTGCCTTATACTGACCGATCCATCCAGTTCAGCATTCTGGCAGAGGTTTTCCATGGTCTCAGAAGGAGTGAGGTCTGTTCCAACCTGAGATCATTTAACCTGGTGGTGTGGAGAGCCAGCGTGGTGTAGCGGTTAAGAGTGACAAACTCTAATCTGCAGGGTGTCGTGGTTAAGACCGGTGGACTCTAATCTGGAGAACCATGTTCGATTCCCCGCTCCTCCACCTGAAGCCAGCTGGGGGACCTTGGGCCAGTCACAGTTCTCTCAGAACTCTCTCAGCTCCACCCACCTCACAAGGGAAGGTGATTGTAAACTGCTTTGAGACTCGTTAAAAGTAGAGAAAAGCAGAGTATAAAAGCCAACTGTTCTTCTTCTCCTTCTACTTCTTCTCCTCCTCCTCCTCAAATCATGTGCTCTACAGCAACAAAACCTTCCCCTGCACATGTAGGATTTTTAGAAAGTTATGTTTTCTGAAAGGGGCTGGGGCCAGCAGTAGCAATCCTGCTCTCCTTGTATACATGTTCACTGTACATACAGTACATGATACTTATACTGACAATTGCCATCTTTCCCATGGTCCTCAAGTCCATGGATGAGTCATTTGGCATCCTGGTTCCGAAGTTTGCCACAAGTACAGTGTGTTGCCCAAATGTGGGTCACAAACTGTATGCAGTAGTTCTGCATTCTTTTGGCTACTAGCTTCACCCTTCCGTGCTATTGGACCCAGCCCAGACATTAAGCTGTCCCACTCCCAAGTAAGTTTGCTTTTCACCGCACCTCTTAGATTGAAATGTTAGTACAGAACTCATTTTATTTTATTATTGTGTAAAATACTGGATTTAAAATTTCAAGCAAAAAATACACACAAACACACACATGTATATATAGAATCATAGAATAATAGTTGTAAGGGGCCACACAGGCCATCTAGTCCAACCCCCTGCTCAATGAGGGATCAGCCTACAGTATCTCTGACAAGTGTTTATCCAGCTTGAAACTACCAGTGAGGGGGAGCTCACCACCTCCCTAGGTAGCTGATTCCACTGTTGAACAACTCTTACTATAGATTCCAGCCCCCCCCCCCCCAGTATCCAGCTGGTACCTTTCTGCCTGTAAATTAAACCCATTATTGTGAGTCCTATCCTCTTCTGCCAACAAGAACAGCTCCCTGCCCTCCTCTAATGGACAGGCCTTCAAATACTGAAAGAGAGCAATCATGTCCCCTCCACCCTTAACCTCCTCTTCTCCAAACGAAACATTCTCAGCCTTTCCTCAAAGGGCTTGGTCTCCAGGCCCCTGATCATCCCCCTCACTCTCCTCTACACCCGCTCCATTCTGTCTATATATATGTATCTTTCAGACTAGCAAAATTGTATACGAGAGCTTTGAGCCTGGAGTTCATTGCCATTTAATTGAGGCTTAAAGTTTGAGGTTTGCAAAAACCTAGCCAGTAGGGTTGCCAACTGCCAGGTAGTAGCAGGATATCTTGTGCTAATTCAACTGATCTCCAGCCGATAGAGATCAGATCACCTGGAGAAAAATGGCCGCTTTGGCAATTGAACTCTATGGCATTGAAGTCCCTCCCCTCCCCAAACCCCGCCCTCTTCAGGCTCCGCCCTCAAAATCTCCCGCCTGTTGCTAAGAGGGACCTGGCAACCCTACTAGCCAGTCATCTTAATTATATTGTGTTGGATCCTTCCAGTTTTTCTATGCAAAAGGGAGGGGGAGTCCCCTTTGACCACCAAAAAGGGGATCAAGTGACCCACCTGGACATAATCCATGAAGAATGGGGGTTGTAATAAGATGGCAATTGGCCAAAGTTGAGCAAAAAAAAAAAGTTGGCTGCATCTAACACATTGATCTACAGTTGTTGGTTTTTAAATATATATATTAGGCAAGTACATATCATCCTACTGCAAAGAAGACTAATGTTTATTCACAGTAACAGAGTCTAAATGCATGCATTTAAAACAGTTATTCTGTACATGCATGAAAGGCTTTTTACAGGGTCTGTTTAAGATGGGTTACCTTTTTGTGACTGTTGAGTTGCTCTGTGTTCCTGTGTGATGGGAAGGGTGTTCTTTTATCTCTATTTTTGACTCTGGATGAAAATTGCCTTCCGCGCCGTGTCGCTGATTGCCTGGTCGATATCTTAAATTGAGCATTAAAATAAATTCATAAGTCCCAAACTTGCTGCCCCAAGCAACTGCTTGGAATGCCTGTGTAGTTGGGCAGGTCCTGGCCAACCTAGCACCTGTGTACCAGGAAATAGGCACCGTTTTATTGCTTCAAGTGGGGGAGGATTGTGAAAGGACTTGACAGATGTACAAATTACTCATCAGAGATATGGACAGGGGTAATAGGGAGTACATTAAATGGTCCAGTAGCCGGAAGAAGATCCCCACCGCTGAAATGTTTAGTAGTTCCTGGCAGTTGTGTACCAGGGCCGAAGCAAGAAAAAGCCAACAGGAGCAGTGAATACAATCCCATTGATCATAACAATCATACACATATACAATATTTGTAACTGTACACTAGCTTGCAGCCAGTATAGCTTGCCTGCAGCGTCAATGTTTTTGTGCCTTTTATCATAAATTTATATACCGTTTCTCCAGAGACCTGCTTGAGGCAGCACTCTTGAGGGGGTCAAGCAACTGCGTCACCACCTTTCTTATACATAGTGTTGCCAGCTCTGGGTTGGGAAATACCTGGAGATTTTGGGGGCGGAGCCTGAGGAGGGCAGGGTTTGGGGAAGGGAGAGACTTCAATACCACAGAGTGCAGTTGCCAAAGTGGCCATTTTCTCCAGGGGAACTTATCTCTGTTGGGTGGAGATCAGTTGTAATAGCCAGAGATCTCCAGCTAGTACCTGGAGGTTGGCAACCCTACTTATACAGTGCCCATGAAATTAGGTAGTAAAAAACGAGTCTCTTCAGCTGTTGTTATTGGATCTATATATCTCTTAGTATTTTGGCTCACTAAACAGTGAACCCTCCCCTAGTCCTTTCTTATAGACCTTTCTTGGAGGATACATTGTCGCCAAGGTAAAATACACATTGGGTTTTTGGCTGACCCACAGCTTATTGAAAAGCAAAGGTTATGGAGAAAGAAGCATCTTTCTGTTGCTGTTTGTGTTTGTTTTGGATCAAAATGACACAATCTTCCCTAAAATAGCCAGGTTTGTATGGCACAGATACGATATGAGTTCTTGGTTGGGGGAGGACTAGGAGAGGAAGAAGATTCAGCCATCTGAAGGCCAAAATGCAGGTGCAGCACACAGTTTGCAGTGTGCTTTTATGACAACCAATGTATGTTCACCATGTGGGCCTTTCATCTTACGAGTAATTAAGGCTTTCGACCTTCTGCACAATTAATCTTCCGACATCACTTGAGCTTCTCTCAGCTCAGAGCTCAGAAAAGTTATTAATTATGGAGCAGGGTAGGGAGAGAAACTGGTTCTTACATAAATGGCCTTTCCTGTTTTGCTTTCTCCCTCTTCCAGTTATTTCAATGGAAACAACTAGAGAATCTCTACTTCCGTGAGAAGAAATTTGCCGTGGAAGTTCATGACCCTCGAAGGTAAGCAGTTGCTGCTTTGTCCAAATTTGTATATCCGTGTCACAGCTAGTCCAGTGCAGGTCAAATGTATTTATGGGGAGCCAGCGTGGTGTAGTGGTTAGGAGCGGTGGACTCTAATCTGGAGGACCGGGTTTGATTCCCCACTCTTCCACATGAGTGGCAGACGCTAATCTGGTGGACCGGGTTGGTTTCCTCACTCCTACACCTAAACTCTCTCAGCCCCACCTACCTCATAAGATGTCTGTTGTGGGGATGGGAAGGGAAGGTGATTGTAAGCCAGTTTGATTCTTCTTAAAAGGTAGAGAAAGTCAGCATATAAAAAACAAATCTTCTTCTAATTGAACATGCTATGTTAATAGTTAGGAGCCCCGTGGCGCAGAGTGGTCAGAGGCAGAACTGCAGTCAAAAGCTCTGCTCACGACCTGAGTTCGATCCCGACTGAAGTTGGTTTCAGGTAGCCGGCTCAAGGTTGACTCAGCCTTCCATCCTTTAAAATGTTGTAGTTGTTCAAGAAAACAGGCTATAACTTTACTGATATCTATGTACATTCACAAGGAGCCCAGTGGTGCAGAGTGTTAAGCTGCAGTACTGCAGTCAAAAGCTCTGCTCACGACCTGAGTTCGATCTCGACAGAAGTCAGTTTCAGGCTCAAGGTTGACTCAGCCTTCCAGCCTTCCGAGGTCGGTAAAATGAGGACCCAGCTTGCTGGGGGTAAAGGGAAGATGACTGGGGAAGGCACTGGCAAACCACCCCGTAACCAAAGTCTGCCTTGGAAACGTCAGGATGTGACGTCACCCCATGGGTCAGGAATGACCCGGTGCTTGCACAGGGGACCTTTACCTTACCTTATTTTAATAGTTCCCAGCAATGAGTGCTAGGCCGAAAACACAGCACCATTCATTATTTATGTCTGCAGTAAGACTAAAGGATTGTATGTGGATTGTATCTTGTTCTGCAAAATGTTTTTACAGATATATTTTCTATTGCCTCACCAAGTGGAGCTGTTTAGACTAGGTTTATTTAAAAAATAAATAAGACTACCTTTGACATAGGTTGTTGCGGAAAAACTGCCTGAAAAAATGTTATGAGAATTCGGAGCACCATCCTGCAAATATTCTCTAAAAATGAACTGGAGATAGTTAAGTATGTACTAGAGCTCATACCCAAATAGGCACAATGTGCCTAACAGACCACCCTCTCTTAATATTGATTCAACTCTCCAAAATCAAGCTAGAGTGTTTTTTTAAGTACTTTATTAATTTTAATATTTTAGAAAGATTAAAACTGGGTAGACTCAGTTCAAATTCCCATGAAGTTCACTGCTTGACCTTAGGATGGTCAGCATAACCTACCCCGCAGGGACGTTCTGAGGATAAAATTGAGGACTAGAGAACCTTCTTTGCTCTCTGAGCTTCTTGGAGGAAAGGCAAAATGAAAACTGAATAAATTCACAGTGGCTTCTCTCATAGGGTTGCCAGAAGGTCGGACCAGAACCAACGGATTGAAATTAAATCAAAAGAGTTTCCGGCTAAACTTTAGAAAGAACTTTCTGACAGTTAGAGCGGTTCTTCAATGGAACAGGCTTCCCTGGGAGGTGGTGGGCTCTCCTTCCCTGGAGGTTTTTAAGCAGAGGCTAGATGGCCATCTGTCAGCAATGCTGATTCTGTGACCTTAGGCAGATCATGAGAGGGAGGGCAGGAAGGGTTGCATCAGTGTTTGACTCTCGTGGCCCTTTTTTGCATGCCCAGGGTAGTGCCGATTGCCACTTTTGGGGTCAGGAAGTAATTTTCCCTCCAGGCTAGATTGGCCAGGGATCCTGGAGGGTTTGTTTGTTTGTTTTGTCACCTTCTGGGTGTGGAGTAGGGGTTACTGGGGATTTGGGGGGAGGTAGTTGTGAATTTCCTGCATTGTGCAGGGGGTTGGACTAGATGACCCTGGTGGTCCCTTCCAACTCTAGGATTCTATGAAGTCCCTCCTGGCCACCAGTGGGAGATGGGGTGTAGGGTGGCCAGATTCAGTTTGGGAAACTCCTGGGGATTTTGGGATGGAGCCTGGGGAAGACGGGAACCTTAGTGGGGAACAACGCCACAAAGTCCATCCTCCAAAGCATCAATTTTCTCCGGGGGGACTGATCTCTGTAGTCTAGAGATGAGTTGTAATTCCAGGGGATCCTGAGGTCCCACCTGGAGGCTGGCATCCCTGTTCTCTCACTGTGGGGGTCATTCTTTCCTTTGATACTGGATCAAACTCAGAAACAGCAGTGTGAAACCTCCAGATGCTGTATTTCACTTGCTCTTTGGTAGTGACAACAATTTCCTTTAGTTTAACGCAGTATATGGTACAACTTTATCAGGAAGGTTCTGGAGACATGACTCAGAGCTTTGGAAGTCTGGGTGTAACAGAGGGTGAATGCTCACCAAGGTTGTACATCTCTGCCCTGCCACTTCAAACTGTTTCGGGTGAAATCTCGGATGACTGAATGCTCTTTCATACAAAAAAACAACTCCCTCTGCATAGAACCTGGCATGTTAGCAGGGAAGGTTTCTAACCTAGTTTTTCCCTTACATGCTAGTTTACTAGCTATAAGATATTCCCCCCGACCCACCCAAGGGACCATTCAAGTCATGTAGGTAGTCTGAACCCAGGCATCAGTTTAGCATCTCAGGAATGCCAGCGTGGTGTAGTGATTAAGAGCAGTGGTTTGGAGTGGTGGACTCCAATCTGGAAAACCAGTTTTGATTCCCCACTCCCCCACATGAGCGGTGGAGGCTAATCTGGTGAACTGGATTTGTTTCCCCACTCCTCCACATGAAGCCAGCTGTCTGACCTTGGGCTAGTCACAGCTCTCTCATCCCCACCTACCTCACAGGATGTCTGTTGTGGGGAGGGGAAGATGATTATAAGCTGGTTTGATTCTTCCTTAAGTGGTAGAGAAAACTGGCATATAAAAACCAACTCTTCTTCTAATTAGGTCTTCTATACCAACAACAGGATCAGGTCCCAAGCAGGGTGGGGGTGTACACTTGGCCGGGTTTGGGGTGTCCTAGTTCACGTTGCAAACCTACTACTGTGATATGGTGTGTATGTGTCATTTCAGAAATAAAATAGAAATTTGTCTTTCCTGATTTATGAGACAGTATGTATGGGACAAAGATAGGACATTTTGGAGGACTTTCATTCATAGGGTCGCCATGAGTCGGAAGTGACTTCAGTGACTTTCATTCATAGGGTCGCCATGAGTCGGAAGTGACTTCACGGCACTTAACACACACACACACACACACACACACATGTATGGGACGGCCCTGACCTGGATGGCCCAGGCTAGCCTGATCTCGTCAGATCTCAGAAGCTAAGCAGGGTCAGCCCCGGTTAGTATTTGGATGGGAGACCACCAAGGAATACCAGGGTTGCTGTGCAGAGGAAGGCACTGGCAAACCACCTCTGTTAGTCTCTTGCCATGAAAACCCCAAAAGGGGTCGCCATAAGTCGGCTGCAACTTGACGGCACTTTACACACACACATGTATGGGATGAGCTTGTATGTGTGCATGGGGGCCTGTATAATAACTATGAACCAGGCCCAGAGAAATTTAGTTTGGTCTCTGAGAGGATTGCCAGTTACTGGGAATGGGAATGGGGCATGCTGCGTCACTACAGTATGTGGCCTTTCGTTTTGTTTTTTATCTGACTGAAAAAGACAGAGTGACATCTGAACACAGTACAAAGAAAGTCCTTCATGTTCCATTTTGGTTTTTTTATGCTTTAGAATTTCAGTATCAAGAAGAACTTTTGGACAGAGCAGTCTTGTGGTGCAAACCTGGTATGCGAACGCTTCTCTGATCAAATCCATCTGGGTTATGGCAATTAGTCAACATCAATTTTACCTGGACAGAAAACAAAGTAAAGTAAGTTATCGAGCATGCTACTGTCTGCCAAAACTTTAGCCCTGTTGCTGAAAATGCATATTTGTTCAAGGTGGTAGGTTCTTCCTCAAGATTATATCAGCCTTGCAAGTCATTCCAAACATCCACAAAAATGTTTACTACCTTGCCTGCACCAACATACCTTTGCTAACTGTTTCTAGCACATATAAAACAGCTTAAAAGAAAGGAGGAGGTGAGTCTCTTCTCATTTGCAAAAGCTTCCCTTTCTGGTCACTAGAGGCCATTTTGGCTTGCCACAGGTGAGTAGGCAAGCTTGGATTACATACTGATTGGCTTTGCTATTGTCATTTGATCTTCAAATAATAATGCGGCTATTGGATCTGTTTTGGGTGACCTCCAGTTAGAAGCTCCACAAGAAATTTGCCACACGTACATCTCGGTCATTTCTTTTCGGCCTCTTTTTTCTCTTGCTCCCTAATAGGTTATCAAGCGGTTTTTAATTAATAAGGAGATAAGACAGGCAGTGAAATAACATACGGGTGGTCTTGTTGTATTTAGCTCCTGGTTTAGTGTGAAGTGTCATCTTCCATGACCCTTTGTTTTGAGATTTCTGAGAAGTCACTCAATACACAATTGTTGAATAGTTTTGTGTGCCCATTTAAATTGATTCAGGCAAAAATTCCCTCGGCCAGAAGCTTGGACGATATTGCCATGGACTTGACGGAGATGGGAACACCAAAGGTTTCGAAACTAGCAACTCTGGAAGTAAAGAATCAATTAATTATGGCTAGCAATGGCAGCTTAATCTCTTCAGGTAACCTGAATCTTTATAACTGTGTTATGAAACGTGGTTGCATGTGCGCACGAGGGGGGAGGGTTCTTTTCTTTACACCAGGGAAACTTTATTTCGCAATGCAGTTGGGGAGACTCATTACTTCTTGAATTTACAGGGGGTACAAAAGAAATGCACAAGAATGTGGTTTCTGCTTCTGCTGTGTCAGGACTGAACATTTCAAGGCTGCTAATGAAAACGGACCTCCCATAAGTCATGCCGTTGCTGATTCTTGTCACAGGATTTTCACATTACAAAGGTGGCAAAGCTCCGAGTGTCACGTGGACCCTATGGCCTTTCCAGGAAAGGGCTCTTCATTTGTTACTTGGTGCCCCAAATTCTACCACAGTGAGGTCAGGATTATGCCGTAGTCTCAGCTGGCTCCCTTCTCCACAGCTTTTGTTATGGATAGAAGGTAACTCATCCCTGGTCAAGAATATCTTGTGCCAGTAGGGTTGCCAACCTCCAGGTTGAAAATCTGGAATTCTGCTATTACAACTGATCTCCAGCCGATAGAGATCAGTTCACCTAGAAAAAATGGCCGCTTTGGCAATTGGACTCTATGGCATTGAAGTCCCTCCCCAAACCCAGCCCTCCCCAGGCTCCACCCCTAAAACCTCCCACTGGTTGCCAAGAGGGACCTGGCAACCCTACATGCCAGTGGGGTATTGCCAAGCCCTTCCTTGTGCCTGGCTCTCTCGGTGCCTTCCGTTCACTCTCTTGGGATTTCCTGTCCTCAAGTAATTGGTTCACAAGCAGCTCTGATCAGATTCTGGTCTAGAGCACCCCCAACTGCTGGTTTGCAACCTCCTTTCCAGTCAGAACAAGGGAAGCAAAATGGTTTCTCCTTCGCACAATGCTGCTTTGGCTGGCTTCTTCGTGCATTTGAAGAAGTCAGCGCTGACTCATGGAAGCTCAGGGCAAAATAAATGCTGTTTGTCTTTAAGGTGCCACTGGGCTTCTGTTTTATTTGGCTTCTCCCAGCCTTTTAAAATCCTTCTTCCCATATCGCCAGCTATGCCGCTCCAGTTAAACAGCTTTCTTATGGACTGTGGTCTGTCCAAGGTCTTAAAGCCTGTCATGTTCCACCCGTGTGTTCCTTTTTCTCGTGGTAGGGAGAAATGAAAGAAGCAGTATGTGATCCCAATCTCTTGGCAGGTGGAATGTTTTTCTTGCCGAAGTAGCAAGGAACTTTTTTTTTTTTTGCTTGCTGTCTCTCTGTCATTGTGTGTCCAGTCTGGTACAGATAAGCGGCTGTACTCCTGCAACAAACATTTAGCCAAGGCAGTCTTAGGACATCCAGTTCTATTCAGCATTTTCGTTTGGCCCACCCAGCTGGTCTAGCACTCTGGATCACAGGTTGTTTCGTTCATGCCCTTTACCTTCAGCCCTGCTGCACTGAAGTCAAAGGCAATTCGGGTCATGAGTTTTTCCGGGAAATTGATAATTGGGTGGGGAGGGGGCATAATATATCTTCAGCTGCACACATTTAAAGAATTCCTCCCCCTCACACTCAAAACCTTTCAGCCTGTCTAGCGAACGTTGTCTTTAACAACACCTGTAACTCTCACTGTAGTTCTTGATTTGCAAAGAATATGGGCAAGGTGCTTGAAAAATGGCCCTAATATGATTGAAAAGCTGGGGGGTGGGGAGGATCAAACAAGTTTCCTTGTCAGTTTCCTTGTCTGTCTGTTTCCTAAATTTGAGTTGCTTAATGCTTTCTTGTTACACTAAGATTGAATGATATAGCATGTGTGTGTGTGGGGGGGGGTGCGCGCATGAACACTCGCACAGCTCAGCTGGAAAGGGAAAGCAGCCAGTGAATTTTATTGTAGTGCAGAAATAGAATATCGACGACCCGCTTAGAAAAGCTCACTTTGATCTAAGAAAAGTTGACAGGTAACAGCCAATTGTTTAAGGCCAAGGAGAGAAATGGATGGTAAACTGGCATTCCGCTTTGATTGATCCTCCAGGGTCTCAAGATTCAGAGGTCAGCGATGAGCTGAAAAAAGAGAAAATTGCAGAGCTGAAAAAGAAAGAGCAGCTTTTACAGGAGAAGCTGCTGCAGAAAGTGGAAGAACTGAAGAAGATCTGTCTGCGAGAGGCGGTGAGGCCTGTTCCTTGCTTGCGACGAAGGCAGGGAGGGGAAATAGAACTTATTCATTCTAATGATTCTTTTCCCTCCGTCCTGTAGGAGCTCACTGGGAAAATGCCCAGGGAGTACCCACTGAACACGGGAGAGAAACCCCCTCAGGTCAGAAGGCGTGTCGGCACCTCGTTCAAATTGGACGGCAGCCTGCTTCCCAGCGAGGAGGTACCTGAGCAGCCCATTTGGAGTTTTCGTTAGTCAAAGCAGGGCAGCTGAAAGTGCTGGCGGGACATCTTTTTTCTAGTGTGCTAGTCTCCCGCTGGCTTTGATATTTATAGTTTGCCTTTTGGTTGTGTCAGGTCAGCGAGAGGAGATTGCAAATAGGAGGATTGTAGGAAATGTGTGGAGACATGTTCTGAAGCCGAGATTAAACCAACTCTTAATTACTTGTGTGCGGGATTCACGACTTATGTAATGTCTTTAAAAGCGATCTCGTCTCAGTTCGGATTTTGCTTCGTTTAAGTTGCTGGGAATGTCAACCGTTGGTTTCGGTAAAAGCTTTGTCGTGCAAAAAGGTGCCCTTACTGGAATTTTGTTCTCGGTCTTGTGATTGAGAAACAGCACTTGGGTTTCTTCTCCTGGTATGCGGGAGGTGAAAAATGTGTGTTCGTACCACTGGGGATTCTGACCTATAAAATGGGCATACATTTCCATAAATTTCCATTCTACTTCAGTGGTTTGGATTTGAACCTCTCTGTTTTAAAGCTGTGCTGCGTTAAATTTTCAGTCTCATAGAGTTCCTCAGCTTCTGAATAGTAGTGTATTACCTTGTCAAAAGCTCATATAAAAGGAAAGCATGAAATGAAAAGTGTGTCTACGGCAGTTCATGAGAAGGAGGGCATCTTGGCCAACTTCTGGGCATGGAGTAGGGGTGTGTGGGGCAGATAGTTGTGAATTTCCTGCATTGTGCAGGGGGTTGGACTAGATGACCCTTGTGGTCTGTTCCAACTCTATGATTCTGATATAGCGTAGGCATTAATCCCATCTCCATGTATACCAGCACAAGTGAACAAAGCAGGGAGAGAGAGATGCTGGTGTTCTAGTTCTCACATGACATCTTTGCCTTTTCTCAGTGTCGGCTTATGAATTCCAAAAGTAACTTGAGAAATTGTCCCAAAGGCCATTGTTGATTGGCTTTACTTTCTTTATGGGCTTTTAGCCTCTCTCTGCCCAACAGGCTCCCATCACCCAGAGTGAGGTGAGCATAAACAAAGATCCTTTTGTATGTGCTCCTATAACTTTAGAAGCAAAACTGCCTGGTTCATACGAAGGCATTGGCTTGGTGTATACACACACACACACATAGCCTTCTTTCATCTGCAGTCCTCATAATTGTTTACAAACATTGACTAATAAAGCAAAGCTTCTGGCATTATGGGCATTATTATATGAAAGTTGACACACTGGCTTCTGTGCAAAAGAACTTGGCAGCAGTTTGTTCTCAGGATGACATGACAAATGTATTGGTGGCTGTGGAGAGATCTCTGTGTTTATCTTTGGTAACCGAGTAAGAAAGTAAAAAAGAGCAAGAGTCCAGTAGCACCTTAAAGACTAACAAAAGCTTTTTGTGAGCTGCAACTCACTTCTTCAGAAAGCTCATACCCTGCCAGAAATGTTGTTAGTCTTTGAGGTGCTACTGGACTCTTGCTCTTTTCAACTGCTGTTGACAGACTAACATGGCTGCCCATCGAGTAGAATAGAATCATGGAATCATAGAGTTGGAAGGGACCACCAGGGTCCTCTAGTCCAACCCCCTGCACAATGCAGGAAATTCACAACTACTTCTCCCACACGGACACCCAGTGACCCCTACTACATGCCCAGAAGATGGCCAAGATGCCCTCCCTCTCATGAACTGCCTAAGGTCATAGGATCAGCATTGCTGACAGATGGCCATCTAGCCTCTGCTTAAAAACCTCCAGAGAAGGAGAGCTTACCACCTCCCGAGGAAGCCTGTTCCACTGAGGAACCACTCTAAGAGTAATAAAGTGTTGGCCTTTGAGGATGGCAGAAGTCACGATGGCAGAAGTAAAGAGCCATACTCTAGTTTAGCACTTACTTCCGTGTTCTACAGTGAGTTGGATCCAGTGGAAGTTTCTGCTAATGGAAGGGAGGGGAGATCTTTTGTTTTGCCAATTCACCCCTCCTGTAGTAGATCTACTCCCATACTGTTCCAAGGGATCCCTGTCTCCCAGGAGAAGCATTTCATTGGGCATTTTGGGGGGGGTGTAGGAGGGGGGATTGCTCAGGGCAGAAATCCTTTCATCTATGGATATTTTGTACAGGTCTATTCCAGTCTATTGACAGTGGTAGGTTCTAGAGGTGTGCTTTTTGTCCTCTTAGACACCCTGGAATAGATTATACTTCTCTCATTCAAGCCTTTAGACACGTCTTAATCGACCTCCTAACATGGCCAACCCCTCATTTTTCCATCTATGTAGGACCCAGCCCTGCAGGACCTGGAGAACAACTTTCTCATTCAGCAAAAGCTAGTGGAAGCCGCAAAGAAACTTGCCGGCGAGCCGGACCTGTGCAAAAATGTGAAGAAGAAAAGGAAGCAGGAGTACACGGAAGCGGTGAAGAAACTTCAGGAGATTGAAAATTCCATCAATGAGTATAGGATTAAATGCGGGAAGAAACCTGCTCTGAAATCAACCCCAACCGTAACAGGTACCAGAAATGCCATAATATTTGGAAGGAGGGGGAGTGGAGGAAGAGTCTTTGTTGTTGTTCAAGTGTGGGATGTGTGCGAGTGTTCTTCCTTGGAACTTGCCTGGGAACAAAAACATGCCCTTGATTCAACTGACAGGCAAAGCTGCACCCAGAAGAAATCAATAGGTCTTTAGCCCCCCTGACTTCAGCAAAGTCTAGAGCTCACCTATAATTTGTCATGCTTCATGCAAAAATGTGGTTAGCGAGGAATATAGGTAAAATACTGCACAAGCGCAGGCACGTCAAAGGGGGAAAGTGAATCAAAAATCTGCTGTGTACAGGAAAAGCTGACGGCATCCTTCCAGCCGAAACTACTGTGGTACTTTTTTCCATTGAGTATTATATGTGCATCTTGCTGATTTGTGCAGCAATTGGCTGCCGCACATGAGATCTCTTGACTAACACCGAGCCCATTATGAATCGAGCACAAAATTGAAGCACTGATTTCTTCTGCCCCTCAGTTGGGCTATAGCAAGTGTTGGGCCCGGGTTCATGCCCTGCCCGGCGGAAGCCTGGTGGCTATCCCAGGGGTGAAACCTCCCTTGCAGGATCTGGCAAGATGGCCTCTGGCACTGCTGAAACATTGTCAGCAGGCCTCTCTGCCATGCCAGGCTCACCCAGGTCCCTCTGGTTCTCCTTGACTCCTCAGGCTCTTCCCATGAAGACTCTGAGTCAATGGGCTGGTCAGAAGGGGTCATGACAGATCCTTTTTCTACTCTGGGGTTCTACACACCTGCTGAGGAGAAGGGGGGCTCCTGTTCTTCCTTCAGGAGTCTGTCATCCAAACCTTATCATCAGCTATGAATGCCTTAACACAGGGGTGTCAAATATAAGGCCTGTGGGCCAGATCTGGCCCCTTGAGAGCTCTTATCCAGCCCACGAGCCAGTCAAGGCAGCCCCCCCCCCCAGTCCCGATCTGGGCTGGCGAGGCATGGCCCGGTCCAACCAAGTGACATTTATGTCATATCCAGCCCTCTTAACAAATGAGTTCGACACCCCTGCCTTAACTATCGTTCCAGTGCTGGAAGTTCTGTATGGACCTTCTGTGACTGGAAGAGGCAATACAGATATCCGTGGATTGATGCAAAGCGTTTTTGTGCAGTTTTGCCAGCAAAATATTCAAGAATACAATAATCACGTGGCATTATGGAGAAGGGAAAGAAAAAGAAGAAAACATTTGCATGACAATATTTTCAAACTGATACCATCCTGACCTGGATGGCCTAGGCTAGCTTGATCTCATCATATCTCAGAAGCGAAGCAGGGTTGGCCCTGCTTAGTACTTGGATGGGAGACCACCAAAGATGTCCAGGGTTGCTATACAGAAGCAGGCAATGGCTAACTACCTCTGTTCATCCCTTATCTTGAAAACCCTCTGGGGTCGCCATAAGCTGGCTGCGACTTGATGGCTAAAAAATAGTGTAGGTTGCAAAAAGACCGACTGGCCCCAAATCACCCTGGGAGCTTCATTGCTGAGTGGGGGATTTGAACCCAGATTTGCCCAGTTCACTGCACAACAGTAGCTGTCAGTGATGTGACTGTCTTTAACTGATGTGTATTAGTCAAACACAAATCAAGGTGTATGATACACTGAATAGCAATTGGGAAACATTAGATTACTCTGATGGTGACTCTACATTTAAAGATCTATAAATTAAATTGGCTATGAAGTCTTACAAGTATGAAACTATGCTTTAAAAGGCATTGATGGTATGGTAACAAGATAGAAAGTCCCTCTTGGGTAATGTTAAAGTGCAATGTATTCTGCAATTGCTATTTCCTAAATTAAACTTTGGTTGTTTACATATGGGGCATCTTATGGATTCATTATGCATCAGAATATGCCCTGATATAAAGTATATTTACTTAGAGGAAAGTCCCACTGAAATAGGATATGCTTATTATTGGATTACACAAAGTCCTGTAACTCCCTGAAGTCTAGAGAATGGTATGCTTAACAATTCTCAAGAACCTCCAGGTACTAGCTGGAGAGCTCCTGCTATTACAACTGATCTCCAGCTGATAGAAATCAGTTCACCTGGAGAAAATGGCCACTTTGGCAACTGGACTCTATGGCATTGAAGTCCCTCCCCTCCCCAAACTCCACCCTCCTCAGGCTCTGCCCAAAAAACCTCCCACTGGTGGCAAAGAAGGACCTGGCAACCCTACAAGAGCTCCAATTAAGTTACGTGATATAGCTTTGTATCTAATCACTGCAGCATGTTTAACTTTTGCACGTAATTGGAAATCAAACAAGATGCTAAAAGTTACATCTCTCCAAAGGAAGGAGAACTTTGATTTAGTAAGGTCAGAGTGGTTTAAAGTTATGGAGCCTAGTATTCAGTTAAAAGTTGAAGAATTAAGAAAATGGAAATGCTTATAAAAAGTCGTTGTGCCTCATATACTGCCTCACAGGACTTGGGCCATTCACAATTATGTTAGCAATAAATTATGCTGGGAAATTCCCCACCCATAATTCTTGTATTAATTACCATTTCACGGTGCCTAACATCTATTTCTCAGACTCTGCCAGTCACAACTGTAAAGTATATCCTCTAACGAGTCAATCAACCTTTCCCATGCATACGACCCATTTTTAATAGCTCTGGCTTGCTCGCTACGGACATAAGGGTCGCCTTCCATTAATATCCTCACTCTGCTGCCCCCCTCTCCTTAATGCTGCATATGCAGTTACTTTGGCCACGGTGAGCCATCTCATCCTTCGGAAATAACTTATTTGCTTCTCTTTGTTCTGGTGGCTTTCAGAAAATTGAGGACTGGCCTTCTGGTACAGCTGTGAAGTTCTTGCAGCTGTAGATTTCTGGAGCGGCTCAATAGGCCACATTGTGCGAGAAAGGTCATAGCGGGGGCTCCCTCTCTGGTGTCCCTGGGGATCGGGAGATTAAGTGTGTGCTTGGCAGTCCTACCCACACTCCTGTCGGTGTCACTTGTCGTGGGCTGTTTGCCGGCAAGTCCTGACTGACTGCAGAATGCTCTGCCATGGCTCTCGCATGTTGCAGAGCGGCTCACACTTGCGCCAGATGCAGCAAATGGTGTGTGTGGCCCCACAACAATTGACAACATTGCAAAAGAGAAATTTTAAAAATTGCTGGACAGCTGACTTGTCTAGGGTCAATTCCTTATGGCATCAATGCTTAGTTGGATGCTCTGACCAGGTTGGAGATATTCGTTAGGGTATATAATGGCTCAGCTACTGGGATGGTTTTAAGTATGAGGTTGTGTGGCTTGTTTTTTAGCTCTTCCCATATTAACGCTTTACTCCACTCTGGTTAGACCTCAACTAGAGTACTGTGTTCAGTTCTGGGCACCAAAATTTAAGAAAGATGTAGACAAGCTGGAACGTGTCCAGAGAAGGGCAACAAAGATGGTGAGGGGTCTGGAGACCAAGTCCTATGAGGAAAGGTTGAAGGAACTGGGTATGTTTAGCCTGAAGAGGAGAAGACTGAGAGGGGATATGATAACCATGTTCAAGTACTTGAAGGGCTGTCATATAGAGGAGGGTGCCGAGTTGTTTTCTGTTGCTCAAGAAGGTCGGACCAGAACCAACGGGTTGAAATTAAATCAAAACAGTTTCCATCTAGACATTAGGAAGAATTTTCTAACAGTTAGAGCAGTTCCTCAGTGGAACAGGCTTCCTCGGGAGGTGGTAAGCTCTCCTTCCCTGGAGGTTTTTAAGAAGAGGTTAGATGGCCATCTGTCAGCAATGCTGATTCTGTGACCTTAGGCAGATGATGAGAGGGAGGGCATTTTGGCCATCTTCTGGTCACTGGGGTGTGGGGGAGGGGTGGTAGTTGTGAATTTCCTGCATTGTGCCGGGGGTTGGACTTGATGGTCCTGGTGGTCCCTTCCAACTTTATGATTCTATGATTCTAACCTGGTTTATTATCATATGATAACATTGGGTGACCAAAGTAACATTGACCCGAACATATACTAGAAGGAATGAATCTAATGCCTTATCTCTGCTAAAGTTGTAACATTAATCTTATGATACATAATGGCTCAGCTATTGGGATGGTTTTAAGTGTGAAGTTGTATGGTAACATGGGGGGGAAGAAACAAGATAACATTGACCTGAACATATACTAGAAGGAGTGGATCTAATGCCTGATAACTATATCTCTGTTAAAGTTGTAACTTGAAATATTGATCATTTTAAAGATTCCTTTTTCTTTTCCCACAGATGACATAATCCCATCCGAGAGCAGCTCTTTATCCGATACAACAACATGTGAAGATGGTATGTGACTATAGTTTTTCAGATCAAGAATATCAGCATCGTTCTATGACCTTAAGCAGATTATAAGCATGTAGTAGGGGTCACTGGGGGTGTGGGGGGGAGGTAGTTGTGAATGTCCTGCATTGTGCAGGGGGTTGGACTAGATGACCCTGGTGACCCCTTCCAACTCTATGATTCTATGAACTGGATTCTGATGTGTGCAACCAGTTTCATTTTGTGATTTGAATGAGCCTGCACAACTTCACATTTACATGCTCTGTGCCATCCCACGTGGTGCAAAGTTCCAAAACTCCCTCATTACGAACCACAATTTGTTGTAAATCCTAGTTTTAGAAGTAAGAAACAAACCTCAGTTTTGTGTGTGGGAGGGAAATCAGATTACAACGTCACAAGAATTCCATTCCATTTTACTGCACATGGGGAGAGGAGAGGGGGCATGAGGACTTATTGGCTCATTCTTATCTTAAGCAAACCACAGCAGGATCACGGCATTTTAGTGCAGCCATATCATCAAACCGAGGTGTCCAACTTTTGTGTTCTTAGAGACCACCTCCCTCCTTCTGGAAAGCAGCTCAAGGCTAAGAATGCATTTTCCTTGCACACTGATCCCTCACAACAGGTCATGCGTCATAATGATGGACTACTGACTTGTGGGTTAGGTCATAGCCAGCCAGACCATTACATACAAACCCCCAAAGATGTGATAGTACAGTGCAGCGTATAGCTGTTTCGTACAAGTTCACAACATTTCTCTTTCTTACAAAATGAATTACAGGGAAACTTTTTCCTTCACCTGACTTGACATTGGGTAGGAGGAAGTCTGGCCTGTGGATGCTGTGCCTGTTGTTCAAAAATCATTCCGTAATAATTAGTGAGAAGCTCGGATTATTTTGATCTTCTCTGTGTTTATCGTTCTTTTCCTCCCACCCATATGGCCATCTGTGTTTTGGAACTCTCCAGAACAATAATTCTGCAGCTGAAGTTTCAAAAGGAAATCATGAGTCAAAACATATTGCATGCAGTAATGATCAGAACACACTTCTGCATGAGAAGGATGACCCGAAATCGTTGTGAGAGACCACCTGGCAACTGATGAGGGCCATAAGCTAAAGACGACTGCAAAAGCCATGCAAGAAACTAGTGCAGTCTAAGAGTTTGCATACCATCCAATTAACCTCCCAGCCAGGGAGTTGGACACAGTTCAGGGAATAAACAGAAGTTCAGCAACAGAGTTTGCATCAAGGCCTCAGACCAAGTCCTTTGAACCAAATTCTTGTTTTTAGTTTCAGCATGAAGTTTCAGCCTCTGGGTAACATAGGGTTGCCAGCCTTGCCAGGTCCTTCTTCGCCACTGGTGGGAGGTTTTTGGGGCAAAGCCTGAGGAGGGCAGGGTTTGGGGAGGGGAGGGACTTTAATGCCATAGAGTCCAATTGCCAAAGCAGCCGTTTTCTCCAGGTGAACTGATCTCTATCTGCTGGAGATCAGTTGTAATAGAAGGAGATCTCCAGCCACCATCTGGAGGTTGGCAACCCTAGGGTAACATCTTGGGGATAAGTCAAGTATTCTTAAGCCACGTGTGGAAGGAAAGTGCATTGAGAACCAGCAAAGACATGGCTGTTTGTAGGGTTGGAGTAATGAGGTGAAAGTAAGCCTCAGGCACCTGGCAGAGCTCCTTAAAGGGGTCCATCACTTGCACGTGTCCAACGAGTGTCCATATTGACATTAAAAAGTCTCATCCCTTTGGCTGGTTTCTTCCCACTGCCTTGTACTCATCTTAAATATGTAAGCTGGAAAAATTACAGTTCCCTGCAGCAACCAAAAGGGAGACTGCAGCAAAGAACTCAGAAGGAGATTGAGACTGGGAAGGGCAGCCATGAAGAGCTAGAAAAGATTCTTAAGTGTAAGGATGTGTCACTGGCAACCATGATCAGGTTAATTCATGCCATAGTATTTTATGCATGGGTGTGAAAGCTGGACAATGAAGAAAGCTGACAAGAAGAAAGTAGATTCCTTTGAAATGTGGTGTTGGAGAAGAGTGTTACGGATACCATGGACTGCTAAAAAAAATAAATCAGTGTGTTAAAGATCAAATCAAGCCTGAACTGACCCTAGAAGCTAAAATGACTAAACTGAGCCTATCGTACTTTGGTCACATTATGAGAAGACAAGAGTCACTGGAAAAGACAATCATGTTGGGAAAAGTTGAGGGCAGCAGGAAAAGAGGAAGACCCGACAAGAGATGGATTGACCCTATAAAGGAAGCCACAGCCCTCAGTTCGCGAGACCTGAGCACTGCTGTTAATGATAGGATGTTTTGGAGGACACTGATTCATAGGGTCGCCATGAATCGGAAACGACAGCATTTGACACACACACACTAAAATAAAGTTCCCATCAAACTTTATAAAACATTCACTGTCCATCCATAGAATCGTGACAAACATACATATCGCAAACACAATAATGAAATTATCAACATTAACCTAAGATTGAGAGTTTTCAAATGAACTAACTGCTAGTGAGGTTTTTTTTTTTTAAAGAAGAAAACCGGTCTGGTAACACAGTTTCTTAATCTTGAAAGAGACATCTCCCTTTCTAACGCACAAACAAGCAATTAAGATCCTTTTATACATTTTCAGGATTTCCAGGATTTATTTAATTGCCATAATAATATCTGGGTTGGGTATTTCCTGCCAGCTACCTACGGTCTGAATGAAATAACCACACTCCTTTGTGTAGTCATTAGCTATCAGGAAACACCCTCCCTCTCGTCCTGCTCATTATCGCTTAAACTGAAATATGTAACTTATTTGAGTTCTGCAGTCCCCAGTGCCCTTTAATTTTGATCTGACAAAACATTTTTTGATTTATTGTCGAAGGCTTTTACGGTCAGAGTTCATTGGTTCTTGTAGGTTATCCGGGCTGTGTAACCGTGGTCTTGGTATTTTCTTTCCTGACGTTTCGCCCGCAGCTGTGGCAGGCATCTTCAGAGGAGTAACACTATTACTCCTTCAGTGTTACTGTCCTTCAGTGTTACTCCTCTGAAGATGCCTGCCACAGCTGCGGGCGAAACGTCAGGAAAGAAAATACCAAGACCACGGTTACACAGCCCGGATAACCTACATTTTTTGATTGTCTGCTGATGCCAAGTGTCACAGGTTGTGGCTCCGCTAGTACTGGAATAACTAGAGTGACTTTTTTTAGTATCGGATCTAACTTTTTAGTGTTCTCAATTGTTTTCTATGGGAAAAATCTTTGCTTAGACCTTCTGTTGTTTTGCAGTGGGCATAGACTTTACTGGGTAGAGATAGTATGGAGTGTCCCTAAGCAGGGTTGCCAGCTCTGGGTTGGGAAATACCTGGAGATTTTGGGGCTGGAGCCTGAGGAGGGTAGGATTTGGAGAAGGGAGGGACTTCAATGTCATAGAGTCCAATTGCCAAAGCAGCCATTTTCTCCAGTTGAACTGATCTCTATCAGCTGGAGATCAGTTGTAATAGCGGGAGGTCTCCAGCCACCACCTGGAGGTTGGCAACCCTATCCCTAAGTGTCTTCACATAAAACGTGTTTCCGTTAAATAAATAAATATCTGTTTAAAAGGAGTTGTAATTATTTTTATTATGGAAGAAACTGAACTGTTTTTTAAGAATACTGGCAAAAATCGAATTCCCCTCTCTTAGTCTGAGCTAAATGTAGACTATGTCGTCTTAGTAGGATATTAGTCGTCCTCCTATAGAGTTTCCTTATCTCTAGCTGCTTCGCCCCAGCTGTTCTGCCTTTGAGAAAGACGTAGAATGCAACAACAGAGCCAACAACTGCTCCACCACAAGGCATTTGCTTCCAAATGGATGGCGTTCCAAGAATAAACTCATGAAAAGAACAACCTTAAGCTCTCTCCTTTAGAGTTTCACGTTTCACTGAGTTAATTTCCTTCTCCTTCACACTAAGGCCTTTTATGCATGGCTGTTTCCCTCACAGTCACCCCTCTGACGACTTTGGGTCTTTGTTTTGATTATGGATGCCATTTCCCTCCATCAGAGGTCAGCTCGCTTTCCCCCTGCGTTTCCCCGTGTTTTGCCCGCGTTTTCAGAGACCTGTTTTATCTCAAATTTGAAAATGCGGGCAAAATGCAGGGGAACACAGGGGGAGAGCAAGGCAACCTCTGACGGTCGGAAACGGCATGCATAATCAAAATGAAGACCCAAAGTCGTCGGAGGGGTGACCGCGAGAGAAACAGCCATGCATAAAAGGCCTAAAATTGCACATGTCTAAATAGGGATCTCTTGCATACAAAACCTCTTTTTTTGGCGGGGGGGGGGGAGGCTACGTACGAGAATATTTCTCCCCCATCTTGTTCTCACTTTATTTATTTTACTTATTCTTTGATTTCTAAAATCAGGAAAACCAGTGTTTTCTTCAGGAATATCGATGTTTTCTCCAAAGCCCAAAGTTCCTTTTTGGGTGAGGAGGGAATGATCTTTAACTTTGAATCAGAAGAAGCACCAAATATATCTGAATGGGATGTCCTAGAAAAAGTTTTAACAACACAGGCTAGAAGCTGGAAACTATTGAGCATGTATTTCTTAGATATCCCCTCTACAAGTCAGCCCGCTTCAATATTATTGACCCTTTGATTAGGGAAATGGGCTCTGGTGATGAGGGGGAATGGGCCAGAAGGTTTCTGCTGGGAGACAGCTAATCAATCACCACCCAGGTTGCAAAATATTGTGCCGTAGCAATGAAGCTACGTCGCCTCAACGTTCCCTAATCTGTAGAAGTGTAAAATTGGGTGATTCCTAATTTTGTTGGCCTTGGTTGTAAACATCTACTTTGTATCGTCAGTTTCTGTTTTATCTGGCATATTAGCCGCAAATAAAATTTATTTATTATTATTTAACAGGCTGAAAAGTCACAAGATGTTACATCCCTTTTCCCCTAAGACTTCATCCTGTTCTTTCTTTCTTTTTTTAAAAGCAGGCAGTGATTCCCTTGCTCTGCCAGGCCAAAGAACAAACCATGTGCCCTTTTCTCCAAAATCTCCACCCCCAAAATCTCTTGGAGTGGAGAGGATTCATCTCAGGAAGTCTTCCATGAATGAGCCATTCCTGGAATCAAGACACTCCAGGTACTGAATTCCTCGCCGTGCCAAAAAACTGCACTTGCTTTATCCCTGTTTGCTTACTTTTCCATTCAAGAAGTCATTCTACTGTCATCCAGCATGATAAGATTTTGCAAATTACGTTTAATGCATTTACTTATCTATCACCTATTTGCTACGGAAAAAAGGAGCGTGCGAAGTGGCTTAAGACACATTTTTTATGTTTCTGAGTTTTTGTCTGAGTCCTTAAGAGAGATTTTGAGGCCTTTCTTTGAAAATCTCAGATTCTTATTTTATCGTACGGCTCCAAGAACTAGGTTAAAAGAAACATAATAGTACTGTGTGGCCTGTAATTTAAGTTCTTGTTGACTCTGGGCTGGATCCAGTGTGCCTCCACCCACACTCAAAGGGCTTTTGAAACCTCTTCTTTGTACTGCAACGCCTTCTGTCTTGTGGAAAGCTGCTCCGAAGGTTGAGTGATTGTGCATGAAGCACAAGGAACTGTAGCGGGGATGGAAATGTCAGAGATCCCCAGAGCGTGCACAGAACTGCATGAATGCAAACATTGGCCTTTTAGAAGCCAGTGTGGTGCAGTGGTTAAGAGCGGCGGACTCTAATCTGGAGAACCTGGTTTGTTTCCCCACTCCTCCACAGGAAGTGTGGAGACCTTGGGCTGGGTGACCTTGGGCTAGTCACGGTTCTCTCGGAACTCTCTCAGCCCCACCTACCTCACAAGGCGCCTCTTGTGGGGAGAGGAAGGGTAATCTGCTTTGAGACTCCTTAAGGTAGAAAAAAGTTGAGTATAGAAACCTACTCTAAAATCTCAGGTTGCTTTTGAAAATGTTCCCATTCCATGTTGCTTGGGACTTTACCACCTGAATGCTGGTACCATCAGCCCAATGAGGCATGAATATGTCCTCTTAATGCTTATATTTTACATTTTCCTTTTCTTATTCTTTTTTTTTTGCTATGCCTTTTAGCTTCCACCTTCCTAGTTCTCAAAACTATCCGTTCTGCAAACTTTCCCACAGCGAGATGCTTTCCTGGACAGCCCTCCCACTAGTTCCCCTTGCTATTATGCTTGCCTCTCTCTCTCTTAGAAATCTTGCGCTTTCTGTCTGTAGGCAAGTAATGCCAATGCTGTTCTGCTTTGCATTTTATTGAAGATATTGGGAAGGTGGCCACATACTGGACTCCTCTGTTTATAATCGCAGAGACGCCTTGTCGACGCACAGCAGTCCGTACAGAACAGTGGAGAGGCAGAACCACGGTGGGAGGAGCATGCCTACGACGCCGGTTCTCACTCGCAACGCATATAGCAGCACTCACTTACAGTAGGTTGATTTCCCTCCTTATTCAGCCAGCGTGGTGTAGTGGTTAAGAGCGGTGTTTTGGAGCGGTGGACTCTGATCAGGAGAACCAGGTTTGATTCCCCACTCCTCCACATGAGTGGCGGAGGCTAATCTGGCGAACTGGATTGGTTTCCGCACTCCTACACATGAAGCCAGCTGAGTGACCTTGGGCTAGTCATACTCTTTCAGCCTAAAGGCAGCTCCACCCCCGGGAAGGCCCCCCCCCCCACGCCAGCATGGGCTTTCCCTTCCAGGAAAGTCCTGCTGGCATGACTGTCCTGGCAGCGGGGGCTGGCGGCACCTGGACACCAGCATGTTTGCCCCCACACCAGTGTGGGTGACCCCTTATTCCATGATAAGTTAGCACCTAAGCTGGCTAGGGGTTACGCCAGCTCCAAAGGAGCTTCGGGGGGCCCTTCAGGAATGGGCTCTAAGTCTTACCCACATTTTTAGTGGATTTTTTCCAGACTTTGAAATCAGAAGAAAATCTTGCCATCAGGGATCCCATTCAGAGTTTAAGTGTACCAGTACATTTGGAGGTAAAGGTACCTCCAGGTCATTACTGACCCATGGGGAGACATCACATCGCAAAATTTACTAGGCAGACTATGTTTACGGGGTGGTTTGCCATTGTCTTCCCCGGTCATCTACACTTTACCTCTGGCAAGCTGGGTACTCATTTTACCGACCACGGAAGGATGGAAGGCTGAGTCAACCTTGAACCAGCTACCTGAAACCAATTTCTGTCGGGATCGAACTCAGGTTGTGAACAGAGCTTTTGACGACAGTACTGCAGCTTACCACTCTGCACCACGGGGCTGCTTACATTTAGAGGAAGCTCCCTGGAAATTAAAAAAAAAATTATGCTTAGGTGTGCATTTTATTCATTTTATTTCAGTAGACACATCCTTTGGTAGCTATGTTGTACATTCAGCAAGCTTTTGAATTCTACAGGTGTTATCAGTCAGATATAGACAGTCAGAGAAAAATCAGATGTTGAATTCTTACTCAGTTTTATGGTGTCAGGCAATGGATCTGATCAGGCATAGAGTGCATTAACTTGCTAAAGGCCCACCAAGTTTGGTGGGAGTGGGAGGTATGTTAATCCTGCCCTGGTCTCCATTTCTTGGCCACACTGGCATGTGATAAAATATTAAAAGCTAAGCATGTATGACCAGGCCCTAAGAAGGATTCCTGTTTCCATAATTAATGCCAGGATCATCCAACATCTGGTTCTACTTATACACATTTTTAAATACAATTATTATTTGCAAATGTAAGGCTGCAACAGATGTTGGACTTTGCCTGATCCTCCCACACAAATGCCTTCTGCAGAATCAAAGGTTGGCTTTAGGGAACTTGGGCCCAGTTAAAAGAAATCAGAGTTTTTAAAACGGTGAAATGCACACTGCCAGTAACTCTCTGATTATGCTCTTGTGTGATTAAATATTCAGATTGGTTGGATGCTACTCTATTCCTAAAATAGCTAGATAAAATAGTCTTCCTGACAGGTTGGTTTCATACTGGTAAATGACAAATTTACAGAATTGTTATAAAACCTGCAGAAAATCCCCTTGTAATTTTGGGTGCAGTGGAACACAGGCAGGATGGTGCTGCTGCAGTCGTCTTGTTAGTGGCTTCCTAGAGGCACCTGGTTGGCCACTGTGTGAACAGACTGCTGGACTTGATGGACCTGGGTCTGACCCAGCAGGGCCTTTCTTATGTTCTTATGTTCTCCCCCAAGAAGAGAACTTGTCACGTCTTGGCTTGCTCTGGTGTTTTGAATACCTGTGTTTTTTTCACAGTCACGGAATCTCTGTTCACACTGTAAACTGAATGTTTACTCTAACTCTCATATTTAATTTACTGCTGAGAAATATCTACCACTGAACGTATCGGCAGACCCAAATACTAGGCGAGGGAATCAGTTGCCTAAAGGAGATTTTTCTTTCTTTCCCTGTTCTATCGATCAAAAGGATGCTGAACTGAACTATAGCAACACCTTTTACCTACATTTTGTTTCCTAATGTGTATCCAAGGCTTGGCCCAGGTGAATAGGAGCCAATTCACAAATGCATATTCATCACTTGATTCTAATATGAGAGAGAGCCTGCATATCTTCTAATCTGGCTTCAGTTGCAATATGTCTCAGTGCAATGGAGACACATGGGGCTGTCATTGTGTGTTAAGTGATGTGCATGCATGTGAATCACAGCTATGCTGCATGGTTTAGCACCATCTATGATAACCTAACACTGCATTTCTGCATGTAGGAATGGAACGGAACAGAATGGATCGGAACAGAACAGAACAGAATACAATAGAATAGAATAGACCCTCTAATCCAGCCTTCTATTATCTCACTGAATTCCTTACCTAAAGTGTCTATCCATCATCTCCTTGGAAGACTCTAAGAAGATTATACAATTCCCTTAGTAGTTCGCTCTGTTACTGATCTGCTCTGTGACATAGGAAGTTTTTAACTCCATTTAACCTAAGGTTGCCTCCACATGGGGCTGTAGTTCCACATTAAACAGCAGCATTTTTCCCCCTTTGGGTTTCCACAGGATATCGTCATGCATTCTCCCACCTATTATTTTTTCCCAAACCTGCCTTTCTGGAAAGATCATACCCAAAGCAGGTTTGAAGGATGCGTGGAGAGGAAGGTGTGGGCTTCCACAGCTCCCAGCCCACATCCAGCATTTCCCCTTGGTCCTACCATATTCTCCCAACCCACCACCAGCAGGTTTTTTGCTGTTTGTTTTTATTATTGATTACAGGAAATTGCTATAGCACCCTAACATTTATAGCGCTATTACTACTGATTTTTTAAAAATGGCAAAAAGACTGGTGGGGGACTGTGGATGCAAAGGGAAAGTATAGAGAAAACCCACAATGCCTTTGCTTTCGCCACGGCAGAGCAAAACAGGGATTCGTCCCCATGAAGAAGGTGCCCAACCAAGTCCACCTTTTTGTAATTCAGAAAGATTGCGTTTTGCCCTTCTCTGTGTTGGATATAGCTGCTGTCTGTGTTTGTGACACACCCACTTTTCTGTCTTCCCAGGCCAGATGTTTCCCCTCAGCACTGCAGGCAGCGGAGTGGCAGCTTGGAGTCTCAAACCAACTTGCTGTCCGAGACGGCCAGCGAAAAGCCGTTGTTCACCCTTTCGAAATCCCAAAGAAGCAGCAGCACGGAAATCCTGGACGATGGATCGTCCTACACCAGCCAGTCGAGCGCGGAATACTGTTGCGTGACCCCAAACCCTTACTATACTGCCCAGACTCTTGACAACCGGACGAGAAACAGGAGGCGCTCAAAGAAGCCGAACATTTCCGCTGCCAATTCAGGAAGCATGCCAAACCTAGCCCCGAAAGATGTCCGCAATGGCGTTTATCCAAAAAATCAAGCGCAGCCATTGGCCAACAGCTATATTTCTGGCTATGCCCCTTACACAGAATATGATATGTACTGTAATGGTGGCTACATGTACGAGAATGGCACAGAGGGGCAATACACCGTCAACCCTTCCTACCGTTCATCGGCACACTATGGATACGAGCGCCGATATCGTGAATTCAGGTCCTTCCACGAGGATGAGATGGAAAGAGTGCCACACAGCCTTTACGCCACCCTGCGCCTGCCCCGGAAGCAGTCTGTGAAATCTGAGCACATCACCAAAAACATTCACAAGGCCTTAGTTGCAGAGCATCTTCGTGGTTGGTACCAGCGTGCCTCTGGTCAGAAAGACCCAGCTCTTGGCCTGCAGGCAGGCTTTGATGACCGAGGATCGCAGAGGAGCCTGGGCTTTGCCGGACTGCAGGTACCGTGTTGCCCGAGCAGCCGCGCATCGTCGTTCTCATCAGGTAACAAGCCATTTGTGACCTTTGTCTTTTCTTTCCCTCATTTGTGGCTCTGTGGTCCTCACTGATGTCTTCGCCCAGTCGAGCAATTTCTTGCAGGCACAGGGGCTCCAACATAAAGAGTTCCCCTGACCGCAACAGCCTCCCTGTTGATTTCACTATATCTTTCATTCCTCCCTTTTGCACATAGAAGCGTTGAGTTGGAAGCGACCAGCAGGGTCATCTAGTCCAACCCCCTGCAAAAGGCAAGAAATTCACAACTACCTCCCCCACACACACACACAGTGCCCCCTACTCCATGCCCAAAAGATGGACAAGATGCCCTCCCTTTCATCATCTGCCTATGGTCACAGAATCAGCATTGCTGACAGATGGCCATCTAGCCTCGGCTTAAAAACCTCCAGGGAAGGAGAGCTTACCACCACCCGAGGAAGCCTGTTCCACTGAGGAACCGCTCTAACTGTTAGAAAGTTCTTCCTAATGTTTAGACGGAAACTCTTTTGATTTAGAGGAGAGCTGCTCCTCTGTTGTGATGAATGAGGAAGCAGGCACATGTCGAAGCTTCCCTGTGTGTCTCAGAGCATGTGCGGCGCTCTGGACAGGATGATAGAGGCAGTCCAGGGACACGTGGCTTACCAGCCCCCCTGGCGCTGACTCACAGGTGATGCCGCTTCTCTTAGCAGATTCATCAGTAGAGTCATTTGTATAATTGTGAGCGCAGAAACAGCTATGGGGATTTTTAGGGATCCAAGTAAAATAAGTGCGGGGTGTCCACTGCCCTGCCTTCAAAAGAAGAAGAGTTGGCTGTTATATGCCGACTTTCTCTACCACATAAGGCAGAATCAAACCAGCTTACAATCACCTTCCCTCCCCCTCCCCACAACAGACACCCTGTAAGGTAAGTGGGGCTGAGAGAGTGTGACTAGCCCAAGGTCACCCAGCTGGCTTCGTGTGGAGGAGTGGGGAAACAAACCCAGTTCACCAGATTAGCCTCCACCGCTCATGTGGAGGAGTGGGGAATCAAACCCGGCTCTCCAGATCAGACTCCACCGCTCTTAACCACTACACCACACTGGCTCTCCTTCATCTGCTGTGTTCCTTTCTGCCTTCCCCATTTGGGGCTAGCAGAGGCTCGAAACTGGAGAGGGGGGATTGCAGCATCTGCTTCCTCCTCCTCCCTACTGGGTCTCTCCTGCACACCCGGAGGAGAGAGGCCGGCCTCCTCTCCTCTGGCCTGCTTCGATGCCTGTCCTAAGGCCAGTGCGGCCCGCTGTGCGAGCACAGTCAATGCCCTTGAAATCTCGCAAGAGTTGGCAGTTCTGCAAGGCTTTGAGGGAGTCCTCCGCTGAATCTGCAGCCCCTTTCCCCCTTCCCATTGCCCCGGAGGGGCTAAACCTCAGAGAGCTGCCGGTTGCAGTGGCATCGGGGTCTTCAAGGGCTCCCGCCGCATCACTGCTGTTGCAACTGTCCTTACTGCTGCCATCTCTGTTGCTGCCACGCTGGGTTTCCGGGTGACCGTCCTGGGGTTCCGGCGATGGGGGCAAACCCTGCTCCTGGACCATAAGATATTCAGGTCAACTACAGGGGAGAATTTTCAGAACCACGATGGCGTCAGAGTTATCAACAGACCCTGTTTCCAGAATATCTAACACTAGAAAGCTTCTTCTGACTTGTATTTGTATTACTTCAATGCCCTGCCCTTGGAACTATCCCAAAACCTATCTGGAAAGTGCAGCGGTTGCAGAATGCAGACGCCTGCTCCTGAGAGGTATTAACTGTAGGACAGGTATGGGAAAGGAACGGCATTGGTGGCCTATTAGTTTTGGGGCCCAAGGCAAGGTGCCTAATACTTTAAGCCCTAAACAGTCTAGGCCGTGTGCACCGTAAGGACCAGCTGTTCTCCTATGATCCTCCCTGAGGCCCAACTGCTTTGTGGTTAGGCTGGCAGGATCGTGGGATGAGGCCTTCTCTACATCATCCCAGTGGAA